>NC_083282.1:53772135-54075166 GCF_963506605.1 Zootoca vivipara | reverse complement strand
GCCCTGATGTTGTGACGTATCTACATGAGCTGCAGAGCGACCTTCAAGAGCTACGGGAGCAAGCTACTCACAACTTGCAGCAGGCACAGCGTCGACAGAAGCAGTGGTATGATGCACACGCAAGAGACAGAACTTTCCAGCCCGGTGACAGTGTGCTCGTGTTAAGAACAAGACGTCGAAAGAAGTTGGAGATGTCGTGGGACGGTCCCTTCAAAGTGGTCGAGAGGATATCAGCGGTGAACTATTTGGTAGAGTTAGATGGGGAAGGGAACCGATGTAAGAATTTTCATGTAAATTTACTTAAGCCTTATTTTGACAGAAATAAGTTGGTGTTGCAAGTAAAGGGGAAGGTGACCCAAGGAATTCATTTAACTGGATGGGGAGAGCTGAGTAAGGGCACAACTCTAGCAGAGGTGTCATTCGATGAAAGTCTGACCCCAGAGCAAAAGGAGCAGTTAAAATTAGTCCTTGCTCAGTTTGCTCAGATCTTCTCAAACATCCCAGGGAGGACCAGCCTAGCAACTCATGTAATAGACACAGGGTAAGCACATAAGTGGGAAGGAAAACATCATAGCGGACGCCTTATCCAGGTATTTTTGAGAGGTATAGGATGGTGCAAATTATTATATGAAACTGTAATAACCCTAGCAGAACATTTGTGCTTAGGCATTATAGTCTAACACATGCCAAACATGGTTTATTTGTGTACAAGTTTATGAGATGTTAATTTAGTTGACTTTGTAATATGAATGTTATAGAATGCATTGAAGTATTTTGGACCCCAAGCCCATTGCTTTGGCATTGCTCTAGTTAATTAAGAGCAAGCCGACGCAATGTCTTTGTGGTGGGGGAGATATGTGACAAATTGAAGCACTTTTAAAGTGTTTATTTCTGCCCGGCTGGCAAAGAGTTAACCCACCTCCAGCCTGACTGGCATAGAACTCTGATGGGGGCAGGACTGTGCCCGGTTTTAAAAAAGGAGGGAGTGTCGGTTTTGGTCAGTTAGGAGGGAGAGGGAGGAAGGTGTGGTGTGATGTTATGTGGTGGCTTATATGAAGACAGTTAAGAGGCTAGGAAAACTTAAAGTTAAATGTTTGACTGAGTTTATTTTGTACATCTGGAACAAAGCTAATTAATAAATGACACGTTAAAGAATCACTTATGTTTTTAACACAATAAAACTTCATCTCTGTTTTTGCCAACAAGAGGTCCGTTTGTATTTTTCCAGCGAGGTACCAGGACTCACAGCCGTGGTGACTCAAGAGAGGGCCAAACTCACCTCAGGCAGGGAGGTGGTGGTTTGTGTCCTGAAGTTACACGGAGGAGGCTTAGAAGGGTAACCTGAGGTGCCAAGAAGTTGCCAGAGTGCATAGGGCAAACTTCTACAGTGGGGGAATCCAACTGAGGGAGACCCTTTACAGGAGGCAAGAGGTTATTCCTGGGGGACAGCCTAGAGTTTCTTAAGGTACCAGGCCACGTAGGCTGGAAGGCTCTCCTTACTTAGAAACCCATCAGGAAAAGGGGTTTATTTTTGAGGCGGCAGGAGAAGAGGGTGGGTGTTTTCCCCTCTGGATTCCTGTGTCGCAGTGATAGTAAGGTAGAGTGGGACCGGGGTCGTCACAGAGGCTTTTCCAGACAACCTGTTTATTCAGCATTCACCCCGATTTGTTTATGCAATGTAAAATAAAAAAATTCCTTCAGTAGCACCTTAAAGACCAACTAAGTTTTTATTTTGGTATGAGCTTTTGTGTGCATGCACACTTCATTGTTTATGCAATGGTGAGACTATGTCTGGTCTTTTTTTAAGTGTTCATTTTGATTTCCTTATAGGGCAAAAAAACCCCCATACATTCTGTTTTGCTTGCAAGGTGTCTACAGGTCTTCCTGATCATCATTTATTCATTTCTCCACCATGCTCTTAACCGCAAAAAGTCCAGTTGTTGTTGTTTTTTAAAAAATTATTTGTTATGCTGGGGTGACAAAGCCATTTGATCCACTTTAATTCTGTAAACATAAAGTTCTGCCATTTGTTTGAATCCCTCCCACAGAACAGCGATGGTCTGGAAGTGCTGTTGGTCTACAGCTAAACTATACATGCAGCAGAATCAAGAGATACATTTAAAATAACATTCTGCTCTAACCACTACTTGCCTTGGGGATGCAGAACTGGAGAAAAGCACACTCTGGTCCCATCCATCAGCCTAAGGGCCACTAGGACTTCATGCTCCCTGCACAGAACCAGTAGAAGTCTGAACTCTCTGCCTTCCTGGGTAAACATTATGGCAAGAGAGAGACCAGCTTGACTCTATCCACCAGTCTACGAAGATGCAGCTGTTTGCTTTCCTCTTCCCCACTCCTCCTTTTTCCTTTTGTATCTTGTCTGTTAGATGAAACATGAAACTTCAGACAGGGACTGTCTTGCCTTTTGACATCTGCACAAAACAATGCTTAGAAAATTTCAGGTGCTTTTATAAGTGTTAAGCACATAGATACACACATTTTCACTTCAGGCTGCATGTGGAAGTGTTGACATTTTGAGGTACCTTTCTGAAATACAAAACATCTAATCAAATATACTTATTTTCTCTCTTTCTTTCTTTTTAAATCAGTGTTTGTTTAAAACAAACAAACAAACAAACAGATCTTTACCTACTCTTAAAAAATTGTTTTGGAAATGTCAACTTTCTCTTTAGCTACAGCCGATGGTGGCAATGATGTGGGCTGTGAGAAGTGGGAAGTTTGTTAACCTCCCGAAGAAGCCCAGGGCAATGTTATTTGTAGCTCTGGTGACTTGTGTGTCCATCAGATTTGTGGGAATTACACAGCACATCTTCAATGGAGGAAATAATTCACAAGGAAGAAAGCCTAGAGGTCAATCACAGGCAGACAAGTTTTGCTGGATGTATTTCCGTCTTGGCCAATCGTTGGTCAGAGATTCCACCCTGGCTGGGTTTTTTTTGGGGGGGGGGTGTTGGTTGGTTGGTTCTGGTCCTCCTTTGAGAAAACACATTACACTCTGCCCAAATCCAGTTCTTCAGGCTAGTATGTTATTAACCTGCTGTTTCATCTGCAGGAAGATTAGCAAGCTGGCCAACTTTTAATTAATTGGAGCAATACTTCAGAGCATTAATATCAGCCACTATTGGCACACTCCCGAAGCTGGGTCAGAAGTGCAGTTTCTGGACTGCATGCGTCTTTCATTCCACTGCCTTCACAGCTTCTCTCCGCCCTGAAGACAATTCAGAGTGATTGATGGGTAGCCTTCATTAGAAATAAACTCCCTGGATGGTGCAACGTATTAGCTTTTATCTCTGCTTTAACATTCCTCCTGACCAACATGGCAAACTGAAACCCCCCCTCCAATAATTTTTATTTAGTTTCCATTTCTAATATCCAATATCCAAATTTCATTACACATACACCACAGTTTCTTCAACTTTGTATATACATAAAGCGAAAAATAAACAGGGCACCAAAAGAAAAGAAAGAAAAGAAAAAGACATATCCATAAAACTAACATTTATGCAAATACTAAAATGTGACTTCCAACATACCTTCCTCTGTCTTTTTAAAGTCTTACTTTAGCTTACGCAGTTTAACATTCTTTATGTTTTAAATCATAGGTTCACTATTACTCGATATATTCACAATCATTCAAAATTCTATTTTCATACTTATGTCATTCCGTCTTATTTGCCATATAAATTTGTCTAATTGTCTTATTTAGTTATACATTGAATTTGTTACTCTTCCTAAATAACCAATAAAGAATTCTAAACTTTAGTTATGAGGTTGTTTTCATTCTGCTGGTTTGTTTATATTTCCACAATCTTGTCCATATATTTCACGAATTTTCCCCATTCTTTCTCATACGTTTCGTTATCTTGCTGTCTTATTTTTGATGTTAATCTAGCTATCCTTGTGTATTCCACCACCTTCTTACGCCAGTTTTCTATTGTTGGAATTTGGTCTTGTTTCCAAACCTGAGCTAGGATTATTCTTGCCCCTGTTGTCTCATAGAGGAATAGCTTTACATCATTTTTCTCTACTTCCTCACCTACCAACTGAACTTCCACTCTGCTTTCATGAAGAAGTCCTGTGGCAGCTTCAAAACCCCATGAAGTGCCACTTAGGGACATAGGAAACTGCAAACCTCTGGTCCATCTATCTCAGTACTGTCTACACTGACTTGCAGCAGCTCTCCAGGCTATCAAACCGGAGTCCCCCCCGCCCCCCTGTTTAGATGACAGGGATTGAACCTAAGACCTTCTGCATGCAAAGCAGATGTTCCACTTCTGAGCTGTGTCCCTTCCCTCTTAGCCAGGTTTATCTTTCTTTTACCTTGTCTCGAATATATATCCAATATAGAAAGCAAAGTAATCGGAGAAAAAGAAAGGAAACAAACAAACATGCATGACTTTCAGAAAATGCATTTCAAAGTTCAAACTTTCAGAAAATGCATGCAAAGTTGCTAAAGATAAGCATCAAGGCGTTTCATTGCCAGTCTACACAAAAATATACAAAGCAATCCGACTGTTTTGCTAGACATACTCGGCATTCCAGAAATGAGTGCAAGATGACCAATTATCTTGAAAGTGGTTTTAAAAGGGCTTCGTCTGTTCCCATTCTGTTCTGTGCTGTCTAGAGGCCAGGTATCCAGGCACAGAACACACTTCATGCACATTTAAAGCACATGGCTTCCTCCAAAATAATCCTGGAATTGTAGTTTGTTAAGGGTCCTAGGAATTGTAGTTCTGTGAGAGGGAAACTACCATTCCCAGAGTTCTTAGGGTGAAGCCATGTATTTTAAATATGCCTTGGATATGCTTTAAATGTAAGGTGTGGTAACATTAATCTCACACCAAATGAAACTGATCTGTAGAAAACGCAACTTGAAAAAGGAGACAATGCACATATTTTTGTAAACTAAGACATCTTTAATAAAAATATATTTAAATGTAGGGTGTAAATGTGACCTAGGCCAGAGCCACAGGCAGAGGGGTACTGCAGGATCTTGTGCCCCTCGGGGATAAAATACAGCCCCTTCTGTGAGTTTTCAGCTTTTTATTTTATTTTAAAGAAGCAAGTTTCTAAGCTTTTGTTATTTGCAGAGGTCGGGAAATCATGGGTGCAGTAAGAAATCAATTTTCCTCCCAGCTAAGATGGAGGAGAAATTAAGTTCAGCATGGAATTCAATGCAAACCTACCTAAATTGGCATTTTCCAAGACATTCTACAAACTTAAACAGTTATCTTTCAAAATTCGCACTTTGCTGAATTTTGTGCCCACATGGTATTTCCTATCTCTGTACAGGTGTACCAACTTGAATAAAATATTGTGGGGGGCCAGGTAAGCCCAACTCCACATAATCAATCACATGACACAGTGCACACAAACCATTTGAATGGCAGTGGCTATCAACTTTGTGGGGGCCGAAAACCCCATGGCGCCTAGGAGTTGGCTCTGTAGAACCCCTCTGTAGAACTGAGTTAAATACACCAGTGGTCTGACTCAGTATAAGGTAGCTCATATATCTATGAGCTTTGGTGCTTTCTATTCAAATGACATTAATTTTTCAGGAATTCTCTAGCCATCCTACCTGCAGATTCGATAAAGCAAAAATGAAACTAATGTACCCACAGTTGGGTCCCCTGCTTTACATCATTTTTGTCTTTACATTCATTTTACATTTTTAAGAATGTAAAATACATGGGAATTCATTCATTTATTTTTTCATTAATTTCAAAAATGAATGCACACTCCTACCATTTACCAAAAAAAGTTGATTCGTCAGTTATATTACTCTTATAAAATAACACTTGGGCACTGTCACACATGATTTGGGCTGTTTTTACTTTTAAAAAAAGGAATAGAGAGAAAACACACATGAAAAATGTCATGCAATGCATGATTTGAGCCTGATTCTGCCGTGAAATATCTTTTTGGATGACTCTTCCCTCCATTCAAATTGCAGAATTGATTGAGCAGCTGTTACATATACCAGGCAAACTGCCTCTGCTCATAATGTAGCGTAGTAGTAGTAGTAGTAATTTATTATTTGTACCCCACCCATCTGGCTGGGTTTCCCCAGCCACTCTGAGCGGCTTCCAACAAAGATTTAAAATACATTTAAATGTCACACATTAAAAACTTCCCTGAAAAGGGCTGCCTTCAGATGTCTTCTAAATGTCTCTTTGACATCTGGTGGGAGGGCGTTCCGCAGGGCAGGCGCCACTACCGAGAAGGCCCTCTGCCTGGTCCCCTGTAGCTTTGCTTCTTGCAGTGAGGGAACCGCCAGAAGGCCCTCGGCGCTGGACCTCGTGTCTGGGCAGAACGATGGGTAGTGTAGTCCATCAGCTGCCTCCAGCATAGCCAAGAGTTAGAAATGAGGGAAGCTGGAGTCCAACAAACTATGCAGGACTATAGTTTCCCCAGCCCTGCTAGAGACCATCGTATGTGCAAATCTGAACATTTATTGCCTATCCTGAAGAAATGCCACATCTGATCGGTGCTACAACTTAACTTTCCCCATTTCCAAAAGAGAACCAAACATCTGTTCCTTTTTCTTCCCCCTGATTTTTCCGAGACCAATTCGCCTGTGGCTGTCATTCCAGTTTTAATGCCTTAATTAACATTTTCAAAAGCAAGCAGGTTGGTTATAGCCCCTGGTGAGCAAAATGGAAACAGGCTTAAAAATAAGAGCAAAATAAAACAACATGAAATGAAAACAGGTGATGAAAAACAATCTCTGATTGAATAAGGAGCAACGAGGAAAGCATTGTATGGTGGGGGCGGGGGGGGAGTGTGACCAATTTGCCTTTTACATGATCTGTGCTACCTTACAATGTGTTCTGGCAACATCCTCAAGTTTCAATGGCTGTTGGGGGCATCAGTGTTTGGGAAATGCAGGCCCAGGCAAGGGAAGCAGTGCCTATGAAGAAACCTGCAAGGAGTGTCGCTTTCAATGTATCTTTGCATTTCAATCTGCCACAGAGACAACCACCTTATATGAACCTTACAAAGTAGGGCAGGCGTTCAGCATTGCTAGCATTCCCTTGCCTGCCTCAATGTTGGCAACATGACATCCTCATGGGCGACAATATTCGCAAGGGTGGTTTTTAAAGCACGATCACCTTGCTGTGCCCTGCCGACTGTTGCCAGGCAGGCAGGAAGGGCACATACCTCATTCAGCAGGAGGGCGCTTGGCACTCAGAACATCACAGTGTGGTGCAGATGCTTCCTCCTCTCCTTCCAAAGTCAGGCAATGTGGGGGACTTAACAGCCGAGCTCGTTTCATTTCGTTTTACAAGGCTCTGATTTGCCAAAATAAAAGAGGGCTCGGAAGCGCTGACAAGCTAAGATATTCTCTTTCAGTGGCAGATCAGGTAGCTCATCCTAGCACCTCGGGGGCCGTCATCTTCTACAACTCGTTTCTGTCCAGGAGGAGCTTTTAAAATTAATTTACAAATCATATTCCTCGTCCTGGAAGAGGGGGCTTTGCAGGCTCTTCCTCCGCCTTACTTTGAAATTAATTCCACATCTCTGGAGGCCTTAAACGTCTGTGCCTGTTCCCTCTCTTGGTTAGAAACTTTCTCTCGGTGGAGTCTCCCACATCAATCATTCAGTGAGCGGCACACAGGGGAAGGCATGCCTTGCTGCAGAGGAGGCGCCAGCCTTCATTTGCCATTCCTTTTGATTCACCCATCCTTGGGACAAACAAGACCTGTCTCCTTGAACCCACTCTTGATATGATCAGCACTGATCAGATGCCTTTATGTGTGGGTTTGCCACATGGGAAGACTCCCCACCTGAAGGTGCAGGATGACCTAATTCTAGAGCCCCGAGCTTCTCCAAAGCAAAAACTCTCTTTCCCCTTACCATCCAACCCCACATCTCTGGGCCCAGTGGCTCATCTTCCTCGATTGCTCTGCTTTCCCTTTCTTCAAGCTTTTGGCCTATGACTTTGAGTAGTTGGATATTTTTTTGATGAACAAGCAATGAAATATTTCTTGGTAGCTGCATGCCCTTTCAATCAGTCAATGCACGAATGCAGGCAAGGAATATATGCAGCCTCCAGTTCAGTGCTTTGCAAGGCGGTGGTTAAATTCCAAGACTGAGAAATGCTTCCTGGCAGGTGTGTTGACCTGAGCATAGGCTATAACAACAAAAGGTATTTCAAGGCCTCTCCAGCAAAAGGAAATGTTTGAGGAATGTGTGGTTCTTAACCCATTAGCACCACCTCTAAGCAGCCTTCTCTAACCTGGTGCCCTTCAGATATTTTTGATTGCAACTTACAGTCTTACGCAGGCATAAGCAAACTTGGCCCTCCAGATCATACCTGCCAAGTTGCTGTCGGAGAAATAAGGGACCGGGCCGAAAGTAGCAGACCGGAAGTAGCGCTGCCGCCATTTTGGAACAGGGCGGAGCATGCTCAGAAGTGACTTTTGATGCTGCTTTGCCCAGTTCCAAAATGGCCACCGCGCCAGAAGTCGCACTGCAGCCATTTTGGAACTGGGCAGAGCAGCATCAAAAGTCGCTTCTGAGCATGCTCCGCCCAGTTCCAAAATGGCCGCCATGCCAGAATAAACCGGGGAAAAACAAAAAAATCTGTTTCTTCAGCCAGGAACAGCTGGAAAAATGTGGATTTCCCAGGGAATACGGGAGACTTGGCAGCTATGCTCCAGATGTCTTGGGACTACAACTCCCATCATCCCTGACCACTTGTCTTGTTAGCCAGGGATGATGGGAGTTGTAGTCCCAAAACATCTGGAGGGCCGAGTTTGCCTATGCCTGGTACTGTATATGGCTTAAAGAAGATCAGCAGCAGAACAAGCACCTAATTTTACAAAGCATGTCAGCTACCAGCCCGTTTTCCACCTGGTCCTCCAAGAAAATTGCTAACTCACACCATAAAAGGAACAATGAAAAAGCCTAGGCTTATGCATGCATCACTACCTTGTAATTTTGCAAAGAGTAGCACAGATAAAGTGGAACATTCACCCTCTCTTGACTATTTTTGCTTTTCATGTAAGAAATAATTTTAAGACAAAGTATGAGAGAATCATGATGTCAGTTGCAGCACATATAATACAAGTCAATCAATAAGAGGTGATTCCCCCCCTTCAATACACAAATTAAATAACAATTAATGGAAACAAAGTAAAATCTCATTTTCGTTTATCTTATATCTGCTCTCACTGCTTTCCCAGTGTGGTGTAGTGGTTAGGAGCAGTGGACTCGTAATCTGGTGAACCGGGTTCGATTCCCCGCTCCTCCACATGCAGCTGCTGGGTGACCTTGGGCTAGTCACACTTCTCTGAAGTCTCTTAGCCTCACTCACCTTACAGAGTGTTTGTTGCTGGGGGGAAAGGGAAAGGAGTAGGGTAGTGATAAAGCAGGGTATCAAATCCGAACTTCTTCTTCTTCTTCTTCTTCTTCTTCTTCTTCTTCTTCTTCTTCTTCCCAATTAATGGCATCTGCTCCTTCCCACCCTGCTTTTGCTCCATCTTCCTCCGTCTTGTTCTGTGGACTGAGTCAAAGTCAATATACTGTAGATGTCATTTTGAGGAGAGGCCAGTATTGCTTATGGCATCACTTGCTCACTCTTTCCTTGCCATCTCATAGCACAGTCATATGTTTGCTTACTGGGAAGTGTGTCCTACTGTCTTTGATGGCTCTTGGGCTCTATCTGCACGATACATTTAAAGCAGTATCATACCACTTTAAACAATCTTGACTTCTCCCAAAGAATCCTGGGAAGTGTCTTGTTAAGGGTGCTGAAAGTTGTAATGAGACCCTTTTGCCCTCAGAGGGATACGGTTTCGACTGTTCCTAGCAAGAGGGATTGATTGTTAATTGACTCTGAATATTGAAGGCATATCAGGAATCTTACTAGACCATTAATAAATCAGCTGTGGTACTAGTTTTGTCTCTGGTGCATTGATATGTGTTAATTTCATAGATTTACTTTGAAAAATCTGGATGATTGCTTGCTTGGCACATTGAGGGGGAAAATATCCACACTCGGGCAGGTGTGTGTTTTATCAGTGCCTTCCATTGGGGATGCTCTCTGAGCCTGCCTGGGGGAGTTTGAGAATGACTTGACAAAAAAGGAAAAACAAAACATGAAATCTTCTGCATTTGAAAAATGGAACCTTACAAAATGTAAGTGCAGGATCTTCTGCAACAACTACTGAAACCCAGCCAATGAGCAAACAATTTGTGCTGCGCCGGCGAGAAACCTTTGAGAAGAGGGCATTGCTAGGAGAATGAAAGCAACAATTTGCTTTGTAATCCCTTTTTAGGCTGACGTTTTAGGGCTGGTGATGCTTGCAGTGGACACAATGTAAGCACATAGCTCCATAAGCTTGCTTGCCTTGTGTTTTGGAACGAGCCCTGTGCATGGGCTCTTAGCAACTAAGCAATCCTGGAACATGTCTCTGAGAAGCAGCCAAAAGGCATAAAATGTGGATTACTCCTTGCCAGCAAAAGAAGTTGAAATTAAAACAAAATAATCAATCACATGCTGGAAGTAGATACTGCTTTCTAGGAGTATGTGGAAGCCTAAATGTGACATACACCTGCTCACTCTTTATGGCATAAAGATTGGTCTGGATTACCAAGATGTTTCAGTGGGTATCTAGTAGATATGGGTGGCCCCATGATGAGCACTGATCAGGTGGTCTTTGGGTCCACCAATATCTTCCTGCTCTTTGATGCTGTGACTAGTATATGCACCTGGTAACTGAGATCCTTCTTCCTCAGTGACTACAATCTATACATGGTGAAGTTAGAATGGAAATCTATCTCTCGTATTGATCTCAAGTACAAAGTCCCCTACTGGCATTAGAGCAGATGAGATACTTGGCTTGAGCTTACTTTGTTGTCTAGGATATTTGCTAGGACTAATGTTCTCATCCTTGGTGCCAGTGACATTTCAGCTACTAATTTCCCAGGGATGAGAGTTAAACGGACCTACATAGTTCTTCCCCGGGAGGCAGATTTGTCAAGCAATTAGGACACAGCACTGAGAACCATCAGCTAGCAAGCAGAATACCTGCATTTTATTTCAAAAGTGATTGGACGGATACAGATAACTATTCCCCCCGTTGCCCTGCATTGATTTTTGCAGCCAACACTAAGTGGGACTGGGCTATGGACTTCACGGACAAGCTGAAGAAAAGTTAGCTTGCTCATTGAGGCTAAATTTTCATTGCACATCACCCAGATAGGATGAAGAGCAGTATATAAATGCTTTAAAACAATAATTCAAATAATAATGACACATGGCAGCTGCACAAAACTACATTTCTGAATTCCTAATTTCTGATCCAGTGAGTGACCTGGTGCAAGAGATGCCCTTGTTATAGGTCCTAGTCCCACAATTCTTTTGTATGGTGCCCATCAGTCCATTCACAGCTGCTCTAGAAAGTCCCTTTAATGCTCATTTATAAACATGAATAAGCATGAATTTTATAGCTAGAAAATTTTACACCAAGGAAACTCAGATTCAATTATTGGACTGAATGGTACAACTGAAGTAAATTGCATTCTTGCAAATTTTATATGTTGTAAAGGAAACAGGTTTTCAAAGAACAGGGGGAAGAATGGATTGATAGGTGGGAATGGGAGGCTGTAAGGGCATGGAGACTGGTGGATTGATAGCAAGTTGGAGCAAGAGATTGGGAACTGAGCAGCTTGCTTAAGTCATATCGACCTATCACTGAAGTCTAGTATGGATTCAGAACTTATGTAACAGGATTTAAGCCAAAAGGTAGAAATTACTGCATCATTTAAGATGCCTTCCCCTGAGTCAGGTGAGTGTGCCCATTCAGTATGAGTGCCAGTGAATGAATACACTATGCCCCAGGCTGGCTTCTGTTGCTGCATAATTACCTGACACAATAAGAAGCGATGGTCCATGATGGTTATTGATCTGTGGTGATTGTAAATACTGCCATTATCACATGAACAATTGAACCTGTGGTCCCACCTTGACTCCTGAATTGGGAGGATTTTGCAGAGCCAAAAAGCGATACTTGCAGAACTCACATTGGTGGAGTGATTGTTAATTGAGTCATTCAAATCCAGCACTAATTAAACAGTTTGGCCTCTTGTGTGATGGTATAGTGCATTTGTCTACTTCAAGGGTAGGCAACCTAAGGCCCGTGGGCCAGATGCGGTCCAATCGCCTTCTCAATCTGGCCCGCAGACGTGTGGGAATCAGCGTGTTTTTACTTGAGTAGAATGTGTCTTTTTATTTAAAATGCATCTCTGCGTTATTTGTGGGGCATAGGAATTTGTTCATCCCCCCCCCAAAAAATAGTTCAGCCCACATGGTCTGAGGGACGGTGGACCGGCCCACAGCTGAAAAAGGTTGCTGACCTCTGGTCTACTTCTTCTCAGCAATGAGGCCCTCTTACTGTAGCTTCTGCTAGAGGTCCCTGTTTCTTTTATTATTTATTATAAGGGGGCGGGAACCTCAGGTCCAGTCCTCAGCACTCTTCCCAAGCCACATCCCTCAGTGACCCTGATCCAAACCACTCATTGAGTCCTTTTGCATGGCTGCACTGTGCCCTTGAACTTTGACTATGCCTCTTGCCTGCCTGCATAGATATTTGTTTGTAGAAACCTCTGAACTGTGTGTGGCTTGAATGTTGCCTACTAAACAAAGGCAAGAGTCCACCCATTTTTGCCTCTAGCTATGCTCACAATTAATATGTGGCCCCTGGAAGGTTCCCCACATGGGGATATAGCACTTAGCCTATAAAAGGTTCCCCATTCCTGATTTAATGTGTGCATCTCATTGAAGTCCAGAACCCCCCCTGTTGCTCTTTCCATAGGTATTGCTGTGCAGTCTTACTGTACAGCAGCGTATTTATTTCATTTCCTTTCATTTATCATCTATCTATCATCTATCTATCTATCTATCTATCTATCTATCTATCTATCTATTTATCTATCTATCTATCCATCATCTATCTATCTATATCTATTTATCTCCTGCCTTTCATTGTACTACCCCAGGGTTGGTTACACATAAAACAATAAATATTGAAACACAACAAATAATTCGATGCAATCCGACCAAACACCAGCCATAATGAGAATGGGTAAGAATCAAGATTCATTTAAATGGCATAAGCTGAGATATCAGGCAAGTACCCCATTGTACTGCAGCAATTGGAAAGGACTGCAGAGCAGATGGTCCCAGGTCCAGTCTCGGGTGTCTCCAAGCAGGGTTGTGGAAAGCTCCTGCCTGAAACTGTAGAGAGCACCTGACAGCCACAGTTCTGAGCTGGACGGATCAGCAGTCAGAGTCCGTATATAGTCAGCTTCCTATGTCCCCTCTCCACCGCCCCTTTAGCAGCCACGGCATGATGCAAAACAGCTCTTAGAATTCCTAGCTCCTAATGCATCCCAGATTTTTAAAGAGCTGATCATTTATTTATCTTGCTTTAATTTTAGCTCCGTCTGTTCCTTGCAGGTGTTTTCCTACTGTAACTCCCGGTGTCTCAAGCTCTGTTCAAATGGGTTTTCTGGGGCACTTTCAGTTGTCATCTCTAGTTGTCCACGGTGGAAGGTGTGAGAGTAAGCTTTATTGAAGCCTGAGCAGTGTGTGCCATGGGGTGGTTGCATGACTAAAACTTCCTCATATGGCCTTTGCAAGAAAGGGAATTATCATGGGATAATTCTATAAAGCTGATTTGTTGCACTGAACTTCTGATGCACATGGAGAAATCCAGTGTGGGGACTGGGAAGATGCATTGGCTCAGGCAAGGAAAGGCAAGCCTAGCAAGTTGGTCCTTGTGACTGCTGTCTGCCTAGAGCACATGCAGAACACAGGAACATAGAAAGCTGTCCTATACATAGTTGGATCGTTGGTCCATCTAGCTCAGCACTGTCTATGCTGAATGGCAGCCGCTCTAACTAAAAGAGGAGTAGCTAACATGGTGCCCTTCAGATGTGCCTACCACAGGCCATACGGGCTGGGGATGACTGGAGTTGGCCAACCCTGAATTGCAGCAGAAAGTTTCCTCTCTTTGAAGAAAGGAAACCCAAGGATTAGACAGGCTCTCTCATTTCCATGGCAACCTTAAAACATTTATCAGCAGTAATTGCTGAGTTGCTCAAACCTATTAGCAGCAGAGTTTGAGCAAAATTCTGCCTTTTCCTGCATCCTCTCCAGTTGCTTTTGTAAGAAAGACGAGAACACACAATGTTTCATTCGACTTGGATTGTGCTGATGCCTGTTTCCATTTTGACAAAAACATGGGCGGAGCATTTTAGAAAGCCAGCCTAGAATTTCGCATGTGTCGTGAAAGAAAAGATCCATCCTTTGATGAATTTAACTCAATTCAGGCATAATAAATACACTCTGGTGAGAAAATGATGCCATTCCAGGAATATTCTGCTCTTCATCCTGCTCTGTTTTCTTTTAGCCCTTATCTCCACAGAATGTAACCAATGTTGGTGCAGCCTATGCACTTCAAAAGCAAGAAGTCAAGGTGGTGGTTGTTCAAACAAACAAACAAACAAACAAACAAACAAACAAACAAACAAACACCCCTCCCCACACCCTGGAAAATTCATTGTGGCTGCCTCTGAAATGTCAGTATTTTGTGGATGGGATTCAAATGCATAGTAGAACTTCAGGACCATATCTGCACTATATATTTAAAGCAGGAATGCGGCACTTTAAATAGACACAACCTCCCCCAAAGAAAACTAGGGAGTGTAGTTTGTTAAGGATGCTGAGAGTTGCTAGGAAACTCCTGTTCCCTTCACATAGCTACAGTTCTTGGAGACGTTTAACTATCAATCCCTCTTCCCAAGGAACTCTGTGAACTGCAGTTCCAGGGATTCTGTGAGGGAAGCCATGGCTGTTTAAAGTGGTAAGATACTGCGTTAAATGTATCATACAGACAGAGCCTTCCACACTCTGCTAGGAAACTCTGTTACCCTAGCATAACAAATCTATTTTTTAAAAAAACAAACCAGATTTTTGGGGTTTGGAAAGTGATATGGAAATGCACAGAAAAGTGTGGGGTGAATAACTGACTAAGAAGAAGATGAATGCTCATAGTCATATAACTGCCCTGTAAACAGATCACATCAGAACAAATGCTCAGTAAAGACCAGGCATAGTCTAACCTTTGCACAAGCTTTGTGCAAGCACATCAGAATGAATGCTGAATAAACAGGGTGCTTGGAGGAGCCCTATATTGTCTGCCAGCACAAGCAAGAAATTACATATACATTTTAGTTAATTTCACTATAATTTATTAGTTAGCTGTAGAACTTACACTACTGTTCTTGCAGAAGAATAATGCTGTGGGTGCTCAGTGGGTCTGGTAACCCAGACTTTGCACCAATTGTCATCCTCTTGTTGGATTTAGCATGACCTTTTGTGGTGCATCACACTTGTCCTTCTTAACTCTAGTTGTCCCTCTCCTGTGCATTGCTAACAAAGCACAATGGATTATAGCTAGACAACTTGAAAAAGGTGGGTTGCTTACAATTGTAACCCCCTCTAGAGAGACCTGTTTTAAAGGAAGATTTGAATTAACCTTGAACACACAGTAGCTTCATGCAGAATCAACACAGGTTATAGCGACGGAGCCCTGAACTGAAGCCAGGAAGGTCTCCTGTTTCCCCAGAGCTTCAGTACCCCAAGGCCTATTTTCAAGAGAAAAAACCGAAATTCCAGATTCCAAGGACATTGTGTGTGAGCTACAGGGACAGCCAAGTGGCTGTGTCTTTCTCCTGTCAGTCATTACTCAGAAGATACAAAATGGAACTTTGTGTTTTATATCCAAGAGGCCTGTCATATGCCAAAGAGTGAAATGAATGTCTCTCAAGTTGCTTCTCCTGTCACTTGTACAAGGAACCAGAAAAAGCTGATGTTATCTGCCCTCTAGATTTTTCAGAGGCAGTAATGCTTCTGAATACCAGTTGCTGGAAAACACACAGCAGAGGCTGCTCTTGTGTTCAGGTCCAGCTTGTGGGTTTCCTGCTGACATTTAGTCATCCACTGTGAGAACAGGATGCTGGGCTAGATGGACCACTGGCCTGATCCATTAGACTTTTCTTATGTTCTTATGATTCCAATATTTTAAGGGTAATTTTGTACCAGAATACGTCTTCTAAAAATGAGCCATCCAGACACTCCTGATTTTACACACACACACAACATTTTTCAAGCACCCCCCGTACCCCATACACAATTACATATTCAAATATTTTACATTTTGTTATATTTCCTTCCTTGTTACATATCTTATTTCACATTTTTTTTTTACCTCACAATCAAACAGTATGTTTTGCCATATCATTCCTTCTACTGACTTCCATTCTTCCTTTGTTGTCTATTTTATTTCAGATTTATTTTGTTCATTACTTTCTTAATAAATATAGATTTCAAATATCGATATATTATACCATTTGTTTCCAGTCTACTAATCTTATCTTTTTGAGTTTCATGTTAATTTCTCAGTAAATTTCTTCCATTCTCTGTCAAATATTTCGTGTCCTTGATGCCTAATTTTCCCTGTCAATTTAGCTATTCCTGCATATTCTATTAGTTTTTGCCACCAATTTTCTATTGTAGGTATTTGTGATTGCTTCCAGACAACAGTCTTGCCCCTGTTGTGGCATATAAAAAAAGCTTTTGATCATTCTTTTTGACATCTTCAGCTACCATCTTCAACAAGAAAGCTTCAGGTCTTTTCTTAAAAGTATACTTAAAGATTTTCTTTAGTTCATTGTATATTTCCCCCCAGAAATTCGTAACTTTCTTGCATCTCCACCACATGTGGAAAAAATCTCCTACTTCCTCCCCACACTTCCAGCAGCTCTTATTGCCTGTTTTGTACATTTTCTGCAGTTTAGATGATGTAATGTACCATCTGTACATCATCTTATATAGATTTTCCCTTAGCAACGTGCATGCTGTAAATTTTATCCCAGAGGTCCATAACTTAGTCCATTTGTCATATTCGATGTTATACCCTATATCGATTGCCCACTTTGTCATTACTGCCCAGACACTCCTGATTTAAGGAATCTTGAATGGATAGTTTTAGTTAAGGCTGCAATACGTCTGGATTTTCCTGGACATTACCAGGAACTGACGTCTGGGGGGAATTCCTGAAAAGTGGTGCTTTGTCCTGCATCTTACGCAAGTCAATTGGGAAAAAAATGTGTTTTTCCGGATTTTCCTACAGAAAGCTCAACAACTTTTGGGGTGCCCTGGTTTTTACTTTTTGAAATATGGCAACCCTAGTTTTAGTGTTTCCAGTTCTTGCCAGTTCATCGTGTGGATGCAATGCTTCGTCACTGGTCACCTGATCACACAAGGGCTATTCACACTTTACATTCATCAAGTTGTGCAATTGGAATTGGTTATGTTGTGAACTTTCCTGAGATCTATGGATGAAGGCTGGTATATAAATGTAAGCAAGATAGACAAATAGGTAAATACCTGTGTACACAAACAGTTGAGCTGTACAAATCAACAAAGCACATTTTTTCATGCAAACACTTGAACATGTGAAGAGAAGGCTTATGCAGTGAAATGTGATCCTGAATAAACTAGAAATACCTTATATGCTATGGCACAGAAACGGAAACTATCAACAGTGCCTTTGTTCTGGAAAAGGTTGTAGAAAGCGAGCTGGGGGAAATTGTGACACCACAAGTCCTCTCCTCGGTCCTTGAGTTGCTGCTGTTACTCATCAGGGCCATGTTGGCCACAGAGAAGTAGCATCCTGGAACTGTGTTACTGAGCAGAGGTTTGGTATTTTGAGATGCTTGTGTTGAAAGGCAGCAGGTCTCTTCCCTACCTGGGCAGATGAGTATCAATGGCTCCTGGTGCTCAGAACTCTTGTAGAATCCTCATTACTACAATCCACACATTCCTTCTTAAAGTCTCCTGATGCGAAGGCTTCTACTGGTCAAACTACGTTAAAGGCTTTCATAGCTCTTCTGCCTGTACCTTATTAAAGCTGAAACCAGCTCCCAGAAGTTTGACAGCACAGCAGTAGGTTCGTTTTGGTGTGACAGAGCATACTGTGAGGCTTGGGCATGTAAATATTTCTGACAAGAGTTAACAACACTGGTGGCAGTACTGGCAGAGCACCATCAGTGCTTACAGCTCCTGTCAAAATTTGTCAGGTTTCTGAGGGCTGGGTCTGCAGCAGGATATAATGCCAGGAAGTAAGTAGCTTCAGCAGCAATGGGAACCCACATTTTGAGAAGAGAACAGCATCCATCTGCCATGCCCACCTCCAAACGTGGCTTCCTTTTGCCTGAGATTTGGGAGAAAGCAGAAGTAGCTCCTTTCATTAAGGGAGCTCTAGTAAGGAAATATTTAATGAGAATTCTCTAAAACAGGGCTAATTAAATAACCAGGAGATGCTTATTAGTAAATAATTGAACTTGCTGACTTCTCTTCACAACCACCTGAGCTTTCTTCCCTTTACACTAAAATAAAAACATTTCAAGGCCTCAAACAGGAGGCTGCTTCTCCAGAAGACTAAAATTCTAAGATGAATCTAAGCATGGACAGATAGTTCCGTATGTACCTACACAGTGCTCATACATAACTAAATGGATATATTTCATTAATACTCCTCCTTTCTGCCAGAAACACACCCTGGGCAGGCCCTAGAAACCATCCCTTCAGCAGCAGCAGTGTCAGTATCATTCTTCCATTGTGTTGAATGTGCAAGGCTAGCCCTACCATTAGACAGAGTGAGGTGGCCACCTCAGGCAGCTACAGTGGTATCTTGGTTTAAGTACACAATTGGTTCTGGAAGTCTGTACTTAACCTGAAGCGTACTTAACCTGAAGCGAACTTTCCCACTGAAAGTAATGGAAAGTGGATTAATCCATTCTAGACGGTCCATGGAGTACTTAAACTGAAGTGTACTTAACCTGAAGCGAACTTTCCCATTGAAAGTAATGGAAAGTGGATTAATCCGTTCCAGACAGGTCCGCGGAGTACTCAACCTGAAGCGTACTTAACCCAAAGTATGAGGGTAATTGGTTCTGGAAGTCTGTACTTAACCTGAAGGGTACTTAACCCGAAGCGAACTTTTCCATTGAAAGTAATGGAATGTGGATTAATCCATTCCAGACGAGTCCGCGGAGTACTTAAACTGAAAGTACTCAAACCGAAGCGTACTTAAACCGAGGTATGACTGTATTTTGGGGTGCAAGGGATGAAGAGGCAGCAAATTTATGGAATTTATTATTATTGTACTTTTATTGCCAGGTTGAGGGAGAGGTACTTGTGGGTATTCTGCCTCAGGTGCTAAAATAATGTGACTGGCCTTGAGTACTATGCATCATGATTTGAAGGAGGCCACCATTTGCCACTCTGCCTCAGGTAGCAAAATGCCTTGGGCCAGCCCTGAGAGCGCTCAAGATGGTCACGAAGCAACATGATAGAAACTCATTGCCTCCGACATTCCCAGACACATAGAGCCAAGGGAGAGACCCTTATTGTATCACAGGCTTCTCAGGGGAGGAGAGGTGGATATTGATATCTTGATTTATGCTGGATGGATGCCCAGCTTTTCTCTTGAGCTTTTATCAGTCACTGGGGAATTGGACTCTCTCATTACTTGCTGGGAGTTCAGTGGATGACAGAGATTGGCCTCATCTTCTTCTGAGTCCTTCAGAGTCCTCCAAGGATATGGATAGATAGAAGATCTGTATTTCATTCCTCAGGTGGGTTCAAGGAAGGTGAGTATGAATGTTAATTTTCTCATTGTTTCCACCTAGCACAAAAGGAAAGATTGATCCTCTCCCCAGCCTTTAAGTTTCATGCTAACTGCTCACTAACTTCATGCCCGTGTCAGGGAAGGTTAAAAATAGCCAAAAGTGTTTACATTGTTTCCCAACTTCTCAAAAGTCTGGTGGACGGTGGAAAAACTTCCCCAGAGTTCTTTGCACATCCCAGAGGATTGCAAGTTGATTATGGTAGCAATCTTATATGCACCTACCTGGGAGTAAGTCCCATTGAACCCATGTCTCAGTAGACATGTGTAGCCTCAATAGTCCCCCTAAAGCAGTGGTCCTCAACCTTGGGCCTCCAGATGGTTTGAGACTACAATTCCCATCATCCCTGATCACTGGTCGTGCTAGCTAGGGATCATGGGAGTTGTAGGCCAAAAACATCTGGAGGCCCAAGGTTGAGGACCACTACCCTAAAGGACCCAACTCCAGCCAAGGTGCACAACATGAACTCCTCACAGAACCCAAGTCCCATAATGGAGCTAAGACGGACATGAGAGAGTTAGGAAGTGTACACATTGTGCCTTTAAAGCACATTCTAATAACATTATTTCCCTCAAAGAATTATGGGCATGGTAGTTTGTTAAGCTTTTCTGGGAACTGTAACTCTATGAGAGGCAAACTACAGTGCCCATCTTATGCCTCATATCCCATGCCGTCTGGGCAGGGCGACCAGTTCAGCATACATGCTGCCTCCACTTAAGGAAGCAGCATAGAGAGCAGCATATATTTTTTAAATGAAAAGCTTATATTTGAGTTGTGCATGTACATGCACAATTCCACAGGTGTCCGTTGAGAAGTAGCATAGAAAAATGAATAGGACCATTCACTAGATTGGAATAAAATGGAGAATAACATTTCCATCTCACAAAGCCACTGTTAGTTCAAAGATGGGGATGAGGGAGGAAGGTCCAGGGAGCATAGCTGTCAAGTTTCCCCTTTTCTCACGAGGAAGCCTATTCAGCATAAGGGAATTTCCCTTTAAAAAACGGGAAAACTTGACAGCTATGCCAGGGAGTGGGGGAAGGGTGCCAAACCAGTTCTGCAGAAACCAAGCCACTCCTAGGGATATCAGTAGTAATACAGCACAGCGGGTGCACATTAGATGGAGGGTCATAGCAAAATGCCATAACTGTCTCAGTCTGAAAAATCTTGGAATAAAATGCCAGAAGTAGCAGTATCAACAGAAGAAGGGGCGAGCATGACATGCATCGCAAGGAGGTGAGAGGCGATAATACCAGCTTCAAAAACAAACAAACAGAAAGCACTAATGTGGATGAGCCTCAGCGCTCTTCTTGTGGTTTCATGGAGGCTACCTGGAAAAAGCTCCACATGGCACTGTAACATGTGGGGAGAGTGGTTAGATCCCATGATTGTCTTCCACATGGGGAGAGGCTCAATATTTCCAGACATTCCTGGTAGTGACGGGAAGAGCCAATAATAGCATCAGTCCATTTGGTGAACCACCGCCTATGTTAGAGCAATGGAATGGAGCAATGGCTATCAGGATACTGCAGGCATTGCTGAATATGCCAGCTTGGCCCAGCATGCCTTAAGCTGCTGACTAGTAAAACCTTGGTCTTTACCAGGACTTTTATTTTTAGAAAAGGAAGTGACAATCGATCAAAGTATTTGCTGCCACTATCTACATAAAGCATTTATTTCTCTTGCGTTTTACTGCTTTATTGCAAATTATTTTTTTCGCACCACTTCCTTGATCAATTTTACTTAGAAAGGATAAATATGATAAAGTATAACAAACAAACAAACAAACCTTTAATCCTGTGTCGCTAAACCCCAAGGCCTTTCCTGTGAAAGCTTATTTTTGCTGCGGTGACGCTAGGCTGTTTCTGTAGCCCCTGAAGGGTTTGGCTGAAGTAAACAGCGTCTGAGTCACCAGAGTGTACCCCCCCCTCCCCTCTTGGTGCTAAAAATTACCTGGGGTGGGGAAGGAGGGAGACAGACAGACCAACAGACAGTTCTGTCAAGCCATTTGGCAGCCTTTGGATGATCCCATTTAAATCAGCACGATTGAAGCTGGATGCGTGTGCCGCAGCACGGCAGGCTCCCTCCTCAATGCTGCCAAGGGCAGCTCTTTAATAACGCAGCTGCTTCTGTGTTTTTCTCCTCCTCCTGTGTATCCCATTTCAATCCATCAAACCAAGGTGCCTGCCATAGCAAGCCCACCCAGAGGAACAGTGGAGAGGAGGAGAACCCAGACTTGATGAGGAACTATCAACCAGATATTGCTTCCCTCAGTTCCTAGGCTGCTTGCCTGTCAACTCAAGTTGTGATTGTTATATTGCGTTGCTGCAGGCATCTCTCATGCTGGCGGCAGGGGCAATGATAGAAGCAGGCCTGGGATGGGTGGAGAGAACAATATATATATATAATATCTTATATTGCTATACATCCTAAGACCCGAGTATATATCCAATCGACCACTGTGTTGTGCAGATGAGGCCCTCCTGCAGATACCTTCTTATCAGGAGGCTCACTCTGCATGACATAGGAATTGGACCTTTAGTGTTGTAGAATCCTCTCCCCTGAATATTCACACGTGCTAACCCTGTTGCATTTTTTTAAAAATACATATATATTTATTGGGTTTTATAACAGGAAAACAAAAACACATAATAACAAACCACATGGGGAACACCCCATGTGGGATACAACAAATGTACAAAATACAAACATACAAAAAGAATAACATACAAAAATAAAAAGCAACATTACAAAGAAACAAAAAATAATATAGTCCTGTTTATATATCCCTGACATTGTTGACTTCCTCATGTCCCTCCTAACTGCGTTTCATTGTATATCATCTTTAGTAATTTCTAAATCATGGTTCAAATCTTGTTATAACTTACTTAACCTATTTTTACCTTTATTACCCTGTTGCTTTTTTTTGGTTCCCTTCCTCTTCCAACAAGCCTTTTAAGTACAGATAATCTGGGTAGCTCAGTTGGTTAGAGTGTGGTGCTGATAACACCTGCATTTCAGGGGGTTTGGACTAGATGATCCTCAAGGACCCTTCCAATTATTCTATTCCATTCCATTCCATTCCATTCCATTCTATTCTATTCTATGAAGATCTTCCCCAGTATCTGGAATTGTTTTATCGTCTGTGTGTTTGCCACCCCAGGTTCCTTTTAGATATAAATTTAGAATAATAAGGAATAATAATAATAAATAGTGTTAATAGACAAGAGAGTTGCTGCCTCTCTCTTCTTCTGACAGATCCCCAGAGCATTTAAATACCTGCATAAGAAACAGAAATGGAAAAGCAGCGGCAAGGAAAGCTTCATTTATTGAATCATTGCGCGTCACAAAGCTGTTAAAGTCACAGAAACCCAGAAAAAAAATGACGATACAACCCTAGAAAGAATTACCTTTTGGAGGGGAGAGTGAGTCATACTCATTGAATGATGATGTGACAGAGACTTAGTGAGAAAGCTTCTGTTCTTGAGTTTGCCTCAGCTGCCAAGGCAGGACTCAGGAGTATAAAAGGGGGTGGAAAGCTTGGGGCAGGGCTAGCCATCAGAGTAAGGCAGCTGCCTCAGGCAACAGAAGTTGGGCGCCATGAACAAGCAGCAAATGCATTATTATTATTGGATTTTTGTGCCAGGGGAGTGAAGGGAGGTGCTTGTGGGACTTTCTGCCTCTGCAGGGCAGCATACCTTGGCTGCCCTTGGATGTTAATGGATCTAGACTGGTAAGGGGGTTGGAGGGGCATTTGGTACTTTGCCTCAGGCAGCAAAATATATTGGGCTGGTCCTGGCCTGCAGAGTTGGCCTGACTCACAGATGATAGGAATACAATGTTCATCTGAAGTTAGACTATATTTTTTGCATTTTTATATATGAATCTTTTACAAATAATGATGTTACCTGTGATTTTTGATAACTTACAGAAGAACAGAGTTAGCCCGTTTTGGACCTCATAATTCTATCTCTACATTTAAAACATTTTATTGGTTTTTATTTCAGTTGATTGCCCAACTTGGAGGAGGGGAACAGGTGAAAAACGAAATAAATTAGCCAATTAATTGCTTTTTTAAAAACATGAATCTACTTCATTTTTCTTTCTAGCACATTTTTTAAAATGTATAGATCAGGTTGTGCAAATCTGCCTATGTGTTTCTAGCTCTATTGAGGCATTAGCAGCTCATGCAATTGCCACCACCTGGGGCTGCATTATGTCCCCCATCAATCTTAATCACCTGCTATTCATGCACCAAGGTGTGAAGCCGGGAGCCTGCTCTATACGCATCGGCTTCCTGCATGATTTAGAACCCTGAACATGCAGGATTCCAAATCATGTGGGGATCTTACACACATTTCCCTTTAGTGCATGGACGGTGATGGAGATGAGCGCATAGGGAAGCAATGGCAGGGGGGGGGGGACAGAGGAAGTCTGTGGCTCAGTGGTAGAGCATCTTCTTTGCATACAGAAGGCCCCAGGTTCATTCTCTGGCATTTTCAGGTAGGGCTGAGAGATATTTCCATCTAAAATCTTGGGAGAGCCATTTTTGGTCCATGTAGATGATGCTAGATGGACCAGTGGCCTGAGTCAGTAAAAGGCATCTTCATTTGCTCCTATAATAATTGTGTGAGGGAAGGACTACAGGAGGGCAACTGATAAGATTGAAAACAATTTGTTAATATTCAACTTGTAACACTTTGTAGAGCCGTGCTGTGACTCTTTTTCTTTTTTGAGCCTATGATAAATGTACTGTCAACAGAGGCTAGTTGCCTTGAATATTACCATGGGAACCAGAGTGCAGAGCAGGTTGTAGTCGGCGCTTACTTTCTAAAAGGGAGATGCTGACAAGACTGGCCCTGCTAGCCCAAGAAGCACAACAGTTTTCAAGAAGTTTTATACACATTTCCTGTGCAGAGAAATCTGATGGATGAAATCAAGTAGGAAGTAAGTCAGCAAGTAGGAACAGTGCCATGGAATTTGGTGCAGTTAAAAGAGAGTAGTTGTGTTTGGGGCCTCCTTTTTTGAGAACGCAATTTGAAATGTAGGCTCAAGATTTCGTGGGAACTGTGGGGTTCGCTGCCGCAGAATGTAGTGATGGACACCAACTAGGCTGGTTTTAACGGGGAGTTATACAAATTCATGGAGGGTCATAAGGCTATCAATGGTTAGTAGCCATCGCCAGCTGTCACTAGCTAATAGCCAGTGATGCAGAGGCATGCCTCTAGGTACCACTGGCTGGGAATCACAAGTAGGGGAGAGTGCTGCTGTGCTCAGGTTCTTATGAGTTTTATCAGCGGCAGAACTGAAAAGCAAAATCCAAGTTCCCATTCTGTTATATGCAGACTTCTTTCTTTCTTTCTTTCTTTCTTTCTTTCTTTCTTTCTTTCTTTCTTTTTATTTAAGGTATTTCTTAACTGCCCTTCGTAATATTTTCCCCAGAGTGGCTTACAATGCCATTCAAAACAAAGCTGTAATAAGCTATACTAGAAGCCAATTAATTGCAATAAACAGCACAATACACACATTAAAATAGCAACTACCAACAGCAAAGGCAAACTTCAGTTCTAATGTCATAAAATATGGCATCCTCCCAATAGGGTTTTTAATGTGTAAGCCATTAAAATGTCTGACAGAATTAAAAGAAGAAGAAGCCTTAACCTCACGTTAAGGTGCCAGGGAAGTCTTTGTGTTGGGAGAGAGTGTAAGACACTGTGTCATCTCCACTATTGATTTAAACGGGCTCCATTATCTAGATTACTTACTGCCAGTGTTGATTTAGGGCGGTGTGGGTGGTTCCCCTGCACAGGGTGCCACACTGAGGGGGCACAAAATTGAGAAGATACAGAATTGGGAAGTTCCATTTGGGAGCACCAGATTTTGGCCTCACACAGAGCACCATACTATGAAAGATTACCCAAGTCCGCCCTGATTACTCCACAATCTGTTCCTGCAGGGGTGTGCTAGGTGCATTCTGGGTTACAGTCCTGAGCATTTGTAGTCAATCAGGGCCAGCACCCCCCTGCAACATGTTGGGGTTCTGTGGCAATGAGTCATACAGCTAACACATTTATATGTAAAGGGTCCTCTGAAGAGAGAAAGCTTGAAGTTGTTATAGAAGATGTGTATTTATAGAAATTATTGTATTTACATGTATTGTGCTAAAGTGTTTATTGTTGATGTTGATTGTTTGGTTTTGTTGTTGGAACTAATAAAGCAAAATTTTAAAAAGAGAGAAAGCTTGAATACTTGTTAGATAACTCACAGGCAGGTATGTGTAATTCCAGAGTCACCAGCATGGCACTCCAAACCCTTAAGACACCACAGTGCCCTTTAGGTGGGGAGTGGCGTCTGCATTGTTCTGTTTTATTAGTTTCAGGGTATGAGCAACTGTTTATCCCTATCATACCTGCCAAGTCCTGGACTGCAAAATCCGGGATCTGCAGACTCGTGACACCGGAAGCTGCGTAGACGCAACTTCCGGTGTCGCTTTGCCCATCCATGGGCACCGAAAATGGCCGGCACCAGAAGTCGCGTCTACGCACTTCCGGACATGCGTAGACGCGACTTCCGGCGCCGGCCATTTTCAGTGTCCATAGATAGGCAAAGCAGTAAAAAAAAAAAAAAAAGCCGGCAGGAGCAGAATAAGGGAGAATAACGGGAGAGGAACCGATACGGGGGACCGCCGGGAAATGGTACGAAAAAACAGATGGGGGTTTCCCGGGGGAAACGGGGTACTTGGCAGCTATGATCCCTATAAGTTAATTGGGGGGGGCGTGCGCTTTTGAGCATCACCAGTTTCTCTTCTGTGAAATTGGTATTTTCTAGTTCACAAGCCAACATACGGAGGAATCATGAAGATCAAGCATTGTATGATTTACTGTAATAAACCCACTCCCACCCCCCAAAAAATGGAAAAGAAAATGAATATGTAGAGTGTTCTGAGGCGCTGAGATATGACTGGAATGGAGCCTTTAAATCATCCCGCTTTAAACAATTCCCCGTGAAGAGGGATTGGTTGTTGAATCACTCTGATAATTGTAGCTCTGTTAGGGGAGCCACTGTCAGCGCCCTTAACAAACTACAGCTCCCAGAATTCTTTGGGGGAAGCCACAACTGCTTAAAGTGGTGCCATAGTGCTTTAAATGTATGTTGTGAATGTGGCCTTAGACAGTACTTCTCCACAAATCATTAGGTAGGACAGGATTTTACTGGAAGACTTCTTCTTCTGTTTCCCCAACTTCTAGCCTCTTAATAGCTGTGGTGCCAGTCTAAAAGATAGTAATGGCTCCCAGTGATTGCTCCATAAATAGATTTACAATATTTAAGCCAGAAAATATTTGTCTATCGTCAGTTATGACTGTATGAAAAGCTACACAAGTTGTGACCTTTCACAGCACATTTTAATAGCTCTTGCCCAGTTGCACTTGGGGGATTTATTTGCTACATCACTCTCATTTTTATGAGCTCCATTTATCTCTGCAGCTCTTTTTGCCAAGCATATCCAGGAAGCCTTCCCTGTGCTCTGGTGCCTGCAGGAGTCAGACATGAGAAAATTAGCAAATATTCTAGTAAAGGAAGGAGGGGGGCAAAGGAATCTGAGAACCCCATATCTAGGAATAATAGCTTTGTAAGCAATTTACTGTATGTTTGGATGTATGGAGTGTTAAGGAAGGGGTGGTACCTCTGGTGGGGAACACGTTCTGCACCTTCTGGGGGAATTTCTCCAACTTTGGTCCCTACCCTGCACCCAGTTCCCACCAGTGGCTACACCCCGTGAAAAGGCCTTGACTGGCCTGCTAAACCAGGTGAGGGTAGCTAATGGGTGTCAAACCCTCACTGAGTTAGATACTTCCCCCTGCATGCGAAGACAGGTCCAATGGTCAAAAAGGCACTTTCTGCATATGCTGCGCAGGAAAGTGAGGGGCAGATGGGAAAGTGCCGTAGTCAATCTAGGAGAATGAGAACCCTGATCCTAAACCTCCACTGCCTTCTGGGATATATTTTGGAGAAGAAGAAAATGTAGGAGCAAACCCTACACATATCCAGAGTGGTGTCTCTAAGATGGTCGAATGGCACCTTGTATGCCTTCTTCTGGCAAGTCCTGCAGCCAAGCTGGTGCCATATGTATTGCTTTCCTTCCCATTGGATAGCATCAACATCATCATTTGTATACCACCCTATACCTGTAGATTTCAGGGCAGTTCACAACATAAAATTACTACACACACACACACACACACACACACACACACACACACACACACTATCAATATATAAACAAAAACAAACATATAATCCCGCCCCCCTCCACAACACATTTAAAAGGGCATCAGAAGTCAACCATCCAAAGGTCTGGTTAAAGAGGAACCCTCTTCACCTGGCACCTAAAGATATATAATGAAGGCACCAGCTGAATCTCCCTGGGGAGAGTATTTCACAAACAAGGAGCCACTGCAGAAAATACCCATTCTCGTCTCTGGACCTCCCATGAAGGAGGCACATGAAGATGGGCCTAAGAGGATGATCACAGGGTCCAGGTAGGTTCATCTGGAGAGAGGTGGACCTTGAGGTATTGAGGTCCTTAGTGAGGCTGAGAGGGGGTCGTCATCTGGGCAGCCCAGGATCTCCATACACACTGCCCAAGTTTGCACCCCAAGGAGCTCACTTTGTTGCTGCTAATACACCAGCTCGATTTCACTCCTGGAGGTGCACTTCATTGTCTCTAGACAATGCCCCTGTGAGAAATTGGTTTTGGTCTTTTATTTGTTTTGTTTTATATTGGTGTCTGTGATGAAGCCTGACACTTGATGGACTCAGAATGCAAGTGACAGGCCGAATGTTCTGATGTTCAAGCAATTTATCTGTTTGCAAAAGAGGAAGTTGTCACAGGCTGGGATTAAACTACACATGGGGGGGGGGTGCTGCTGCTGTAAGAGGTCCCAGGAGGTATGGAAGAGAAGGGACAGAGAGCCCAGTATGCTCTTCCCCTCTTGTGAGCTTTGGGCTGTTTATTTCATGGGCAATATGGCTTTTCATCTGTACAGTATATGCATCATCTAGTTTTCACTGGTGTACTTTGGGAAAGTTCTGCGACAAGACACAGTCCAGATGCCTGAACTCCCCACCCACATGAGACACTTTGACAGGTGAAGGCAAAAAATAACAACAATATATGTAGCCATATTTTGTTTTATATAACTGCCCCTGAAAGACCCTTAGTGCTATATTTTAATGCTGTTGTGCCCCCACTTTTTTTTCCAATGCCCAGTGCTTAGAATTTTTTCTTTGATTACAGAGTAATCTCATCGTTAAAGTATATCTGCTTCACAAGACAAGATTGTTCCAGTACAAATTAAGGAGAGGTTATAAATACCTTTAAATAGATAAATACTGCTCCTACTTTCAACTGCACTGGAAGCGTTATACCTGTGGAAAACATGTCTGCTGGCATACCAACATTCTTGTGCCAGTGTGATGTGATATTGTCAGTTAAAGGGGCAAAAAGCAGGTGGTGCGCAATGAACTGGAAGCTTTGCTTATGAGAAATCCCATGTTTGCAACAGGATTGTTACCACTCCCCGTGATGGCATCGCATTACATCTGCAAGAAGAACAAGAAAATATTTGTTTCCTTGATTTGCTTGCTTTTATGACTTGAACCGACTGGATTTTGTTTCTCCAAATTCAGGGATTTTCAAGATGGCCTCCTCTCTTCCTTTCCACCGTTAGTTCCTAATAGCTTAACACTAAGCACCATTCGTCTATTTTTTGCTTAGTAGAAATATGACCTTGGACTGCATGTCAATAAATCACCAAAGACACATTGAAATTAAAGTCATTATTTTGATAAATTGCTTTTTATTTCTCTTTCTAACAAGAAATCCTGAGAAGGCAGCCGTGGGAGGGTCGGCGGGAAGTATGTGGGTTTTCCTGTCTCTAGAAAGATAGCTGGAGGGATACATTTATCACATGGTGGACATTTTAAATGGAGTGGGGGGGATGTCACTTCAAACTTCTTTGCCAAATCACCATAACCGGAGAACCCTGGTGAAATAATTCCTTCTGATTAGATGCTAGACCTGTCAGTCATTAAACAGCTCTCTTTTCCCTCTTTCCCCACACTTGTATGGAAAGCTTGGAGGAAAAGGTTTCCATTTTTGCAGCCTGTAGTAGCATTTCATTTTAAGCATTGGGAGCTCCAAAGCTTGCAAGTGCTTTCAAGGTTCAGGGCACTTTGGAGAAATCCTGCTCCAGCTCATACAAGCCTCAAATCTATCTGAAGTGACCTCAACTTGGTTCTTGATTTGGGATCTGTCCAGATCTTTTGCACACCCCTTATTTTCCACACTAGTCATTCAATCTGCCGAGCACATCGTATGTGCCTCTTACTAAACTCTTGTTGAGGCAGAATCTCATAGGTAAGGATTAGCGATCTGATTTCTTACCCACAAACCTGAAACCCACCATGGGGAGCCTTTTCATTCGCTTCAGCATGACTTGGATCATGGGCTAGCATAATGACTTTAAGATCTGGCCCAATGCTCTGAGTAGGGAGGTTTAATTAATTAAGTATCAATTATCCCAGTCACAGGGCATTTCCTGGGGATTAATGACTGACTGGGAGGACTTTAATGACTTAGATGCATCCAAAGACCCCATTAACCCACACTAATCACAAATCATTGGAACACACCCCATGCCAAGGTTGTTGCTACTATTTTAAGTTGCACTTTTATATTTATACAAAGTGCCTTGAATGGATTTTCTCATAAGGGGGTGATGCAATTCTGATCTTTATGTGCAGCACAGGCCTTTCATGAATAGTGCAAGAAACTACTCATAATCTCTGTCTGGCTTGTGCAAGAAACTACTCATAATCTCTGTCTGGAATGTAAAGCACCATCCCAGAAGCCTTTAGTGGTTAGCAGCCTTTGCCAGTTTCCTGGAAGTGAATAAGGGGATTTAAGCAGTGAAACATATTGGCCCATGCCTAAATAAAAGATCTAGGCATTGATACCCCATTTTAGTTCATCCATTATTCATTAGTTTGCTGGTTCTGAAATGGCGATGAGAACCTGCCTATAAATTACAGGAATATTATGCTAGCAGTGTGTTTGGGGAAGGTGCAACAAAAAGGCTAACAGTGGGCTTCACTTCTAGGGCATAAGACTTTACTAGTATGTCTCAAAGCAATCAAGTCAATGAGTCTACAAGTAGGTTCACTTATAAGTCCACTGCAAGTAGAGACAGTGTGGTATAGTGGAAGTTGTGGTATAGTGGGGCGCGGGTGGCACTGTGGTCTAAACCACTGAACTTCTTGGGCTTGCCAATTGGAAGGTTGGCAGTTTGAATCCCCGCAACAGGGTGAGCTCCTGTTGTTCTGTCCCAGCTCCTGCCAACCTAGCAGTTTGAAAGCATACTGGTGCAAGTAGGTACCACTGTGTACCAATGTGGTGGGCAGGTAAACGGCGTTTCTGTGTGCTCTGGTTTCCGTCACGGTGTCCCGTTGCGCCGGAAGTGGTTTAGTCATGCTGGCCACATGACCTGGAAAGCTGTCTGTGGAGAAACGCTGGCTCCCTTGGCCTGAAAGCGAGATGAGCGCCACAACCTTATAGTCAAGTTTGACTGGATTTAACCTTCCAGGGGTCCTTTACCTATTACTTTTTTTAAAGTGGAAGTTGCCATTGTTTGCACCATACTGACTTCCCCACTGCTTTGCTGCTCTCCCTCCCGAACAACTTAGCTGTTGGGAGGTCAGGGGAGCACCACTGCCCTATCACAGTGCCGGACAAATGCCTAGGGGACCAGGGTTCAAATACCCACTCAGCCATAATTCTACTGGCTGATCTATTGGTGGATCTTACGCCGATCCTCCCGCAGTGGACACCCTGCAAGACTGTGCAGCCCAGTGCACTGGTTCAGGAACAGAAATTCAGGAACAGTAACTTGAGTTCCAGTTGCTTTTATTATATACAGCAGAGCAAAAGCAAAGTATTTACAAGTTACCATACACAGCTCTCTCATCTAACACACAACTACTCTCTCCAGACTTTCTCAGATTTTAACATGATCTTGGGCTACTCAGCATCTCTCAGCCATACTTATCACACAGGATTGTTGTGTGAGAAGGGGAGGTGTGTGTGCCACCCTGAGTTCCATGAAGCATAAATGCAAGAATAAATACAATTATGGGGAACCAGTGCCCTGTTTCGTTTTTGTCCTGATCTGCAGTCCTGAGTTCCTTATATACCTACCTCCATCCCTGCTACCTGGTGGAAGCTTTTCCTGGTTCGCTGCATGGCAATGATGAAGTGTGAGCAGCGGGACCATCTGCTCCTGCTCAGCGGCTGTTGCTTCCTGGCATCAGCCAGCCAAATAGCATGCACTCCTGTATGGGACACAGCTGGCGAATGCATCACAAATCTTGAAAATTGTGTCCCAGTTATTACTGCAACCTAAACCACCATTGGGATTTTATGCTGCAACATCACATTGTTGATTAATGTGCAGTTTGTAATCCACCGTAGCCCCCTAAATCTTTCTTGCAGGTGCTGCAGCCCACTAACCTCCATTTTATAGCTGAACATTTTGTCCTTTCCTGTGTGGGGAGCTTTGCTTCTGCCTCATTACATGTCACCGTGTTGCCTACTGTCTTCTCGGCTTTCCAGTGAACGGATATCATTTCATATGTTTAGCTTGCCCTCAAGTGTTTCCCGCCTTTCCCAATTTTGTACAGTTCTCCAATCTGATAAATACTCAGTCTATTATTTCATTTCATTTCAGTCATTCATGAAAATCCTTAACAGCACTGGACTAAATAATGACTTTTGTAGATAACACATAAGCACTGCTTTCCAAACATTAAGTTTGTCATCAAATTGCTTAGTCACATAATGAAGCATTCTTCTCATTTCTAGAAGTCAGCATTTTAAAGTCTTTCATAGAGGGGGTCATATTGGATTAGAATAAAGTTTCTGTTCTAATACCAGCAGGAATATTGGTCTAGCATCCATCCCCTCCAACTGTCTTTAATCCAAATAGTTGGTTGTGGACTTGCCTTTAATAAAGCCACATTGATTCTTTCCCTTCTTAGATAATATTGGTGTTTTCTCTAAGACCGCTTTTAAATGCGGTGTGTGTGCTGGCAATCTGCTACTTAGCTGCCATCTTTAGGTTAGGAGCAAATGTCACTGCAGGGATAGACAGAGACATTCCACCATTGTTTCAGAACCATTCAATAGGAATGTGACTGGTTCACACAAATCATATCATCGTATACTGCCCTGAGCAACATGCAGAGCAGAGAAGTCCAGAGCTGAACATTTTATAGAAGGCTGAGCTGCCCTTCAGAGATGGTTCTGCTTTGCCAAGGCCTGATCTATAGTAAGCATTGTATCAGAACCAGAGTGTGTGTGTGCAACTACAATGAAAGAGCATGCCCAACTGCGAGCCTTGAGGAATAGGTTTTATGTACAGAAAAAACCCTTCACTCTCTATTAGAAGAAAACAGGCACATTCTCATCTAAACTGTAACCGAGTTGCTTTCAGCAACATGTTTCCAAGCAACTGTGCAAACCCCTGCTTATGAGATTAAAACCTAATCAATTGCGAAAGAATAACACTGCCTGCTAAATTTCATCTAGAGTTAGATTAGATCGTCAGCTGGAATCAGGTCCCAATTATCAGATGTGGAAAGATGATCTAAGGTCTGCTCCACCAGCATGCAATTTGCCTATCGTTTTCTTTCCCCTTTCACCCCTCACTGTCCTCAAACTAGGGACTCAGACTGTTGTATGTGCTATAGAACATTGTGCTACCCAGGGCTGTCTTAAGCATATGCAGTGCTGGGGTGCAAAGATCTGCCCGCCCTCCCCCAGTTGCCCAGTCCCAAGTGCACAGGAGGGCGGAGCCAGGTGCCCACTTCAGCGTCTTGGTGGCTCGGTCACTCCCGAACTCATGTCGCAGAGCCACCCACAGCAAAAGAGCCTGCCACGGCGCTCTGACCAATGGGCGGGTTCTTCCCCAGACTCAACTCTCAGGCCCCGGACTCTCGGCCTGGCGCCCCTGAGAGCCCAGTGCCCGGGTGCCCTGCACCCCTAGTGCCTATGGGTAAGATGGCCTTGGTGTTACCAGATGGCGATGTAGAGTCCTGTTTTTCTCTACCTGTTTTCCCTGTTCAAATTTACAAGCACCTCTTCCCTATCGGCTCAATAAATTCCAGTAAATGTTGCATTTGTCCAATTGCATCCATGCAACCCACAATCCATTTGTAGAAATATAGCAATTTGTCCATCTTCAGTATTCCCTCCCTTTTGGACTGGTCTGTTGTGACCACCCACATTTTATATGGCGAAGAGTGCTTATGAAGTTTGACAGTTTTCAGAACAGCTGGATAATTATTTAGAGAAAAGATGCAACTTTGCCTGCCTTATAGCAAACAGCTGCCCTTGGTGTCAACAGTGGAGATGAGCTTGTTAATATTGTACTGAGAAGACAGGGCACTGGGCTGAAACTGCAGGCCCTTGACTGCTAATCTCTGCTAACTTCTTTTAGCAGCTATAGGTATGACAAGCAATGAAAAGGATATAACCCCAGTAAGAGCCTGCCAGTGTTATCATAGGATTCAGTAATGGAAAAGTCAAATTGGAGGGAGGGTGTCATGGTAGCAGTGGCAAACTCTCCATTTCAGTGGTTCCCTGTGTGATGCTAAAATTTAGCATCCCCCTACCTCTCATGCTCTGTTCCACTTTTTTTTTTTTTGGCGCCCTGTGCCGTGTGGCTCCCAGTGCAACTACACCATTCACACTGCCCTAAAACTACCCCTGGTGGCTCCCACATTGGTTCCCAGCACATTTCCAAGCACAATTCAAAGTGCTGGTGCTGACCATTAGAGCCCTAAATGGCCTCGGTCCAGTTTACCTCAAGGAGCGTCTCCACCCCCATCGTTCACTGAGGTCCAGCGCCCAGGTTCTTCTGGCGGTTCCCTCACTGTGAGAAGCGACGTTACAGGGAACCAGGCAGAGGGCCTTCTTGGTAGTGGCGCCCGCCCTGTGGAACACCCACCCATCAGATGTCAAGGAAATAAACAACTATCTGACTTTTAGAAGACATCTGAAGGCAGCCCTGTTTAGTGCAGTTTTTAATGTTTGATGTTTTATTGTATTTTTAATATTTTGTTGGAAGCCGCCCAGAGTGGCTGGGGAAACCCAGCCAGATGGGTGGGGTATAAATAATAAATTATTTATTATTATTATTATTATTTATTAGCAACCAAAAACTTGAAATGAAGGGAGGAAGGGAATATGTACAAGCACCTGATATACCATACCTGATGATGTAATCCTTCTTACCATGATAAAAGAGGGGTTAAAAGAGGCATCCCATCCACACCCAGACACTTATCAAAGACATTTTCACACAGCCAGCTATTTAGTACCAATAACTATTCCACCAACTGATGCCAAGAAACGTCACGTATGGAGACACCTACTGCATAATAATGTCAGACTTATCCCACCCCCAGCTTTCACCTGGGACAAATGTAAAAATCTCATGTAAAAAAACTCAGCTCCAATTATGAAGAGCTCTGAGGACTTGAAATATTGTCCCCATAAATTGCTTAAGGTCGCACTGTGTGAGAAAAAGGCCCAGCCCTACCTCAGAAACAATCAGGGCTATGAAGGAAAGAAAGGGAAAAACCCACTTTATGACCCGTTTAAAAGAAAAAGGCTGTTTGCTGTCCAAAATATTCCTCCTCAAATAGCTGCGCCATCCGCACTGTGCTAGCTCAGTCCTAGCCCCAAGAAACGGCTGCATCTGCTCTTACTTAAAAACACGCTAATTCAAACCTGCTATTTTGCTGAGGCAGGGAGGCAGGATATAGTGGGCCCAGCTTCCTTAGGAGAGTTCATTACTCTGCTTCTTCGTGGTATGGAAACTTTTTCTTCAGTTAGCCCTTGTGACTGGAAAAAAAGCCAGTTAATCACAGCAGAACAACCAGAGCTTTAAAAAAAGGGTTATTAAGAGGGCATTTTGCAAGGACAGCTGGAGGGAGTGTCACTGAACATGGTTGCTTGTGAAATCTTTCTTTCCTTCTTTCTTTCCTCAGCATCTGAGACCATTATGAAGACTGGGCTTTGGGAGGGATTTCAATTAATCCCAGGCTACCTCAAAGGATGTGTGCAGAATTGCCTCTCTCTCTCTCTCTCTCTCCCTCCCTCCCTCTCTCCCTCTCTCTCTGTGTGTGTGTGTGTGTGTGTGTGTGTGTGTGTGTGTGTGAGAGAGAGAGAGAGAGAGAGAGAGAGAGAGAGAGAGAGAGAGAGAGAGAGAGAGAGAGAGAGAGAGAGAGAGAGAGAGAATGGAGTACAGACTAAATGCAAATCTGTCAGAGACAAACAGCTCCGTGGACATGGGTGAGCAGTGAAGAAGCAGAGCAAAGGTAATCTGTGCAAAGGTCTAATTGAAGCTTATTTTCTTTCAAAGAAGGAAGGAAGGAAGGAAGGAAGGAAGGAAGGAAGGAAGGAAGGAAGGAAGGAAGGAAGGAAGGAAGGAAGGAAGGAAGGAAGGAAGGAAAACATTTTGTACTCTTTCACAGGTGCAGGTTTCCATCTAACAGTCATCAGTTAACAAGTCTGCAGCTTTAAAAACTCCACACACAAACACACATACAGAAACACTCATATTCACTACACATCTGATGAAGCGGGCTCTACGCCACAGAAGCTTATGTCATAATAAACATGTTAGCCTTGAAGGTGCCACATGATTCTTTGTTGTTTTTCTTGACATGGAGCAACATGCCCACCCCTTTGGAAAATATATCGAGATATCTAACTATCATTATAGGGATGGGGTTCACCTTGATATCATCTTGTGCATAGCTGCCAAATTCCGGTTAGAAAAATACGGGATCAGCAGCGCCGGCACCGGACGTCACTTCTATGCATGTCCAGACATGCGTAGAAGCAACTTCCGGTGCTGGCGCTGCCTGATTTCCAGTGCCCAGACATGAGCAGAGCGGCACCGGAAGAAATCCAGGGGAATTACGGGATATTTCGCCATTTGGGATGACAGCGGGAAACGGCTTTAAAAATGGGGGTTTCCCGGGAAAAACGGGAGACTTGGCAGCTATGATCTTGTGTTCTCTCCAAGCCAGTGGTTTTATGTCTGCAAGATGGGATTCTGTAGAAAGAGAGTCTTTGTTCAACCAATGGCTCTAGCCAAATCTGCAATGTGTTATTTGCATGACTAAAGAGTACAGGTGACTGGTTGCCTGACACAGAAACGGCTAGCTGAAGTTGTTTCCAAGAAGGGGCTAAAAGGCAGTCCTCCCCCTGGTTGGAAGTGATGCCATTGGTGATTGTAAGAAGCCTTATATCAGGGGTGTCAAACTCAAATTCATCGGGGGCCGCATCAGCAGTTTGGTCACCCTCAAAGGGCCGGTTGTGTCTGTAGGACTATGTGTCCACTCTTTATTATCATAAATTATTGTCACTGCATTCAATTATTACTGTTTTTTGTAATAATGTAAGCTCATTCCCGCCCCCACGCGGATCACATTCCTGCGTCGTGGCGCGTGTGTGGGATGGGATGTAAACGAGGGAAATTTGAACAAAAGGTGGGGATCGATGGCTTCCGGGGGGGGGGGCTCAACTAAACCTTCGGCAGGAAGGAGAAAGCCAATGTGGCACACCCAAACCCCGCTAGGCAGGATGCCACACGCTGCAACCCACCCCATGCTTTGGAGAGGGGCAGGAACATGCGGTTCAGAGCCAACTCCCTGCTTTGCTTTTGCATCCTCCCTCCTCAGCACCAGAGTCCCTTCCCCTCGTGCTGAGGGAGGGCAGCGGATTTCCCGAGGAGGAAGGCGGCGGCAGCCCCAGCAGACGTGCATCTTCGCCTCAGAGCTGCTCTTCCCCCCACCCGCGCTGTTGTCGTCTTCGCCGCCGCCTCTCCCTACCGGGACTGCAGGCAAAGGAGGCTTGAAAACCTCCCCCCCCAAAAAAATGCCCCTCCCACCTACTCAAACCGCGAGGCGACTCCATCTGGAGCCCTACATCACGAGGGGCTGAGAGGAGGCGGCGGCAGAGCGGGAAGAGCAGGAACCCGTGCCGTCGCCGCCGCCTCCCTCCCGGCCGCCCCCCGGGGAGCAGCTCCGCCGGAACTGAGAAGCCAAAGGGCGGCTCGGGGGTGGGGGGCAGAGCAAAAGCCAGGCACCCTCCCGAGTGTCTATGAGGAGAAAACGGGGGAAGCGGTTATTGTCGGCAGCGGCTACGCGGGCCACATGACGAGGTCTGGCGGGCCGGATTAGGCCCCCGGGCCTTGTGTTTGACACCCGTGCCTTATATGGAGCTGGAAAGACACAGAGGTCTTATTTGCCCTCTCTGCTGAATCCAAAGCTATGGCTTGACACCTGTTGTGGTGTTAATCCTGTGAGTGCTTCCATCTTATGCTCTGCCTGTATTTATGTGCAATTAAAACCATATACTGTATCATAAAGACTCCATGAACCTAAGGACTGCAGGAACCAAGACTGGTGGTGTGCAACAAGATATGAAGCAGAAAATATCATTAACCCAACCCAGGCTGTTCTGCTTCACTGTGGAATAAACCCCTGCTATGTAGGAACTGCTAACAAAATTTGTCTTGTCTTCTTTAACCAGGATGCTAGTATTAATATGTATTAATATGGAACTTGATGATATGGACCTGCCTTCCAGAAAGCCAAGACACCATGACACGGGTGATGCTGTGGTCTAAACCACAGAGCCTAGGGCTTGCTGATCAGAAGGCCAGCGGTTCGAATCCCTGCGACGGGGTGAGCTCCCGTTGTTCGGTCCCTGCTCCTGCCAACCTAGCAGTTTGAAAGCACGTCAAAGTGCAAGTAGATAAATAGGTACCGCTCCGGCAGGAAGGTAAACGGTGTTTCCCTAAGCTGCTCTGGTTCGCCAGAAGCAGCTTAGTCATGCTGGCCACATGACCCGGAAGCTGTCTGTGGACAAAATGCCGGCTCCCTTAGCCAGTAAAGCGAGATGAGCGCCGCAACCCTAGAGTCATCCGCGACTGGACTTAACAGTCAGGGGGCCCTTTAGCTTTAGCTTTACAGTTACCTGGAGAACTTCATGGCTCCAGTGCCTCGATAGGCCTACTGCTTTACTTAGATCCCTTTTTTTAAAAAAAACCAAACCAAACCACATTGCCCAGTGTAAGCTGACTGGGTCTAACTGCCCTTTTAATTTCCCATAATCCACTGAGAGCTGCTGCATCAGGGGAAATTAAAATGGCAGTTAGACCAGGTGTGCACCATGGTGCGCTACTGCACACCCACTGGGGCCTACCAATGGAGGAAAAGGCTCACCAGAGGGCACTTTGTCCAATGCCCCCCGAAACTTTGACTCATTCCTGCTTTTACCCTACATGGGTTCAGCCCATGTATGCAAACCACTGTCAGGATGGGCCAGAAAAATTGGTGAAGTTTGAGCACACGCCCAGATTAACTCTTCTGATAACAGGACTTAAGACTTTTTACAACCCTTTACATATTTTCAAAATGCAACTGAGGAAAATGTAATACCAGAAGCACACAGCCTTCTGCCTTATTGGCTTTTTCTTTGACTTTCTTGATGTCCAAAGGGAATTTTTTCTTCCTCCACTGAAATATTTCCCCGCTTAATTCTTTTGTGGAAGGCTCGGTTTGGAAAACTAGGCAATGGGTACATCAGGGATTTCCGGCTCATGTATTTTTTTCTGTACGGGGATGGCTGCACTGTACTCACCATTCACTTGTGCATTCTATCCTAGAATGTCAGCCTTTAAGCATCCAGCCCCTTTTGTGACCTCAGAAAGGAGCTGCCCATAAATTATACAACACATTTTGTTTCGGGTGATTTTCTGTACCTACTCCCTGTGACATCGAGGCCCACACCCTAATGGCTGATATAATAATAATTTATGGTTAAGCTTCAAACCCCCTGCCCCCAAGGCTGAGATTAAAGGAACTTGCCTGCCAAGCAATTGCAGGAACCTTCTTCTAAGGGCTGGAGCATCCTTCCTTTCTGTCCTTCAGACAAGGCTTTCAAAAACAAAATGAATGTGTGGGCCTTAAAGGTCACTGTAGTTTCCTCTCCCCTCCCCCTCCAGAAGACAGAGCCCCAGCTGTGAGGATAAATGTGCATATCATTCAGAGGCCATTGTCTGCATGCAGATCAGGTGATGGTATTCATGGACAATGGCCTTTTGCAATCACAAACAGTTCTCCCAAAGGCTCTGGTTTTTATTTTTTTTGTTTTTTGGTGCCAAAGCCTGAGACTCTGGTTTTGTTTTGTTTTTAAAATTCGCAGTCATGCCAAGAGGTTGCAAATTATATAGAGGGGCATATCTTGACTTTACAGCTTGCTCAAGACCAAACAACAAGTAGCAACTTTTGAAAACGGTCTTGAATTTTTCAGACTTAAATGCAAAAATCCGAAGTATAAAGATAAGCACCCCCGAAGATACTGTTTTTTGTTTTTTGTTTGACACAGCATGGGCTTATTTCCCCCCTTCAGAATGATTGCATTATCTCATGCAAGATAGTCATAAGATTCTTCCTTCTGCCCTGGAAGTGACTTTGTAAAATACCCCCCCTTTTTTTGGGATGGATGGATGCTCACAGGGTGTGCTTTCTGGTGCTGGAGAGTAGAGAGGAAAGAATACAGTGGTACCTCGCAAGACGAATGCCTCGCACAACGAAATACCCGCAAGACGAAAGCGTTTTGCGATGTTTTTGGTGACTCGCAAGACGAATTTTTTTGCGGGTTTCTTTTTGCCATGACTCGTGGAACGAATTAATTTCATCTTGCGGGGCATCACTGTATATCCTTTGGGAGGGGGGAATTAAGCAAAATATTTATTTGAACACCTTTAAACTAGGTGTGTGTTATTGTCCGGTGTGTTTTATGGTCCATAATAAAAGGTATGTTTGCACATTAAAAGCATTTTATGCACACACATTCTGCAGAGCCATGGAGGGCCATTGCATCACCAGTGATGTCACAGTCACTTTTCAACGGATACCTACCGTGTTTCTCCGAAAATAAGACACCGTCTTATATTCATTTTTCCTTAAAAAAACCACCCCACACACTATGGCTTATTTTCAGGAGATGTCTTAAACTGCCTATCACTATGGCTTATTTTTGCGGTATGGCTTATATTCCTTGAATGCTTAAAAATCCTGCTAGGGCTTATTTTATGGCTACGTCTTATTTTCGGAGAAACAGGGTAGGAAGCTGCCTTCTATCAGGTCAGACAAATGTCTATCTCTAGCCCTGTTGACTTGCAGCAGCTCTCCCAGGTCTCAGAGGCAGAGGTCTTTCCCACCACCTGCTCCTTGTTCCTTTTTTAAAAATGGAGATGTCAGGGATTGAATTAAGGAACTTCGGCATGCAAAGCATTGCTCTACCATTAAGCTGTGGTCCCTCTCTTTGCACAAAACACCTCTGTGTACACGTGTAGCCTCCTCTGAAATACACAGAGGTCATTTCCCTACAGTACACAGAGGTTTGCAATTGTATATACCTCCGCACGATGACATCATCCACAGCTGCAGCTCCTACCCAAGTTTTCTGTACACACAGGTATGCATGTTTTCATACTAGTGTGCAACAGTGTTGTCTATATTCCCATCCCTTCAAATAATGTCTCCAACAACATATCCCCTTTAAGGATATTTTTCAGTTTTTCAGAAGAAGGTGTCAGAAATTGGTGTGTTAGAATCATAGAGTTGGAAGAGACCACAAGGGCCATCCAGTCCAACCCCCTGCCAAGCAGGAAACACCATCAAAGCATTCTTGACATATGCCTGTCAAGCCTCTGCTTAAAGACCTCCAAAGAAGGAGACTCCACCACACTCCTTGGCAGCAAATTCCACTGCCAAACAGCTCTTACTGTCAGGAAGTTCTTCCTAATGTTTAGGTGAAATCTTCTTTCTTGTACAGTAGTTTGAATCCATTGCTCTGTGTCCGCTTCTCTGGAGCAGCAGAAAACAACCTTTCTCCCTCCTCTATCTATATGACATCCTTTCATATATTTGAACATGGCTATCATATCACCTTCTCTTAACCTTCCCTTCCCTTAACTTTCCCTTAACCTTCTCTTCTCCAGGCTAAACATACCCAGCTCCCTAAGCCATTCCTCATAAGGCATCATTTCCAGGCCTTTGGCCATTTTGGTTGCCCTCTTCTGGACACGTTCCAGCTTGTCAGTATCCTTCTTGAACTGTGGTGCCCAGAACTGGACACAGTACTCCAGGTGAGGTCTGACCAGAGCAGAATACAGTGGTACTATTACTTCCCTTGATCTAGATGCTATACTCCTATTGATGCAGCCCAGAATTGCATTGGCTTTTTTAGCTGCTGCATCACACTGTTGACTCATGTCAAGTTTGTGGTCTACCAAGACTCCTAGATCCTTTTGTGTTGATATACTGATATACAGAGGATTTAAACCAGTATACAAAGGCAGCTAAGTTACTGTCCTGCTTCCTATTTTGCCTTTTTTTATTCCTAGACAAGGTAAACATGGGAAGGTTACAGTCTGTCCCAACAGCAGGTGACTGGAAGAAGTGCTCTCTGTATACACATGTGTGCAGTGAGTGCTTGAGAAGTACTGTAAATTATAACCTTTCTAGCAGAATGCACTTTCAATTGACAAATAGTGTGGGACAGGGATGACACAAGGAAGATGTCGTGTGTACGGCGCCTGAAAAAGGCACCTGCATCCCACACTAAATGCACATAATCACGCAGTGTGCGCATGCCCCTGAGATGTACTTCTTGAGGGTAGGATCAGATTTTAACAGGTACGTCCTGAAATGCCACGAAACCGCCCCCCCTCCCACAAAACTGGTTCGCTGAACATGATGTTGTAACAGAAAACAAACAAACCTGTGTATCACATGCAACAACAAGAAAACAAGGGCACATTTGTTCCTCTGAATACACGATTGTCTGTACAACCTCCAGGACATATTTCCTTGCATTTCCTGCTCCTGGATTGCTGTTTATTTCTGTCTTGAGCTTTCCACTCTCTTCCCCCTCCCCCTCCCCCTCCTCGCAGTGTGTGTCTGTTCATGTGTCAGCAGTTTTCTCCTGCAAAGACAGATGCTACTGCCCTAGGTCCCAACTTGTAGAGAATATGAGATGCTAGTGGATGGAGACTGCTTCAGGCGCAAGCTGTTATACAGAGACCCTGGGGGATGTCGGGGATTGGTGGCATCTTTGCGCCACGCATGACAAAACAGAATGGGCTCCGTGCCCACCAAACAGCCCCTCCCACAGTAGCAAAAATAAATAAAAATATTGCCCCAGTGACTATCATCTTTCCATGTTACAAATCTGCTGCTGCTTCTCAGAGGGCAACTGAAGGGCAAAGGGTTCATTTCAAGCAGAGCACAATGCCTTCTGCTTTAAGCACTGGAAAATTAGCTTGGCTTTGGCGGGGGCTTCGCTATTGCTGGGTTCAATTATTTGAACTTAAACTTCCTCCTGAAAGAAGCAAGACGGCTTAGGCTGCAAACGTGCAATTTCCTTTGCTTATATTCCCTTTTGATTCAGGGGATGCAAGCTGCTCAAGTGACAGCAAAGGATCCAGAAGTACCCACAAGCTACATACCCGCTCTTTCAGAGGAAAAATAATGCCATCAAGAGCAAGCCACCGCCCATCCATCTGGTCTTGGGAACTGCCCACTAACTAGCAATACCTCAAGGACTGCCTATTTCCATATGGACTTACGTACCTGGACCCTGAGATCATCTTCTGAAGCCCTCCTTCATGTGCCTCCTCCTTGAGAGGTCCAGAGGGTGGCAACACGAGAACAGGCCTTCTCTGCAGTGGCTCCCTGTCTGTGGAATGCTCTCCCCAGGGAAGTTCGCCTGGTGCCTTCATTATACACCTTTAGGTGCCAGGCAAAAACGTTCCTTTTTAACCAGGCCTTTGGCTGACCTGATTGACATCGGCCTATACCTTTTTAAAATGTGGCCGATTTTTGGGGGGTGTGTGTGTTATTGAGGTATTGTTCTTATTTTGATTTTATATATTGTGATCTTTTCTGTGAACCACCCTGAGACCTCCGGGTATAGGGTGGTATATAAATTCTAATTCAAATAATAATAATAATAATAATAATAATAATAATAATAATAATAATAATAATATCTCAGTCTAATCTGGATTGAGCTTCAGTTTGTTGGCTCTCATTCCGTCCATTTCCAAGGCAATGCAATAAGTGCAACACGTTCACTGCCTCACCTGCAGATGCTAAGGAGAAGTAGAGCTGTGCGTCATCAGCATATTGCTGACGAAGTACTCCAAAACTCTGGATGACCCCACTCAGTGGTTTCATGTTAAACAGCACGGGGGATAAAATTGAACCTTGAGGAACCCCACACTGAAGGCTCCATGGAGTCAAAGGGCACTCCCTCAGCATCACCCTCTGGGAACAACCACCCAAGTAGAACTGGAACGCCTAGTGAGGAGTGCCACCCACCTTCAACTCAGACAACTGCTCCATGGTAGGGCCAGGCCTGTGGAAGCAGTGGCCATATTCAGTTCACACTTTACTGGTGTGTCCCCATCCCTACCCCACCCTTTGTTCTTCCATATAAATGATTGGTTGCCGTTCAATCCAACATGGAAGAAAATAAAATAAAATGCTGTGTTTGAGGAGCACTGTAGTGATGAGAACAAGACATGCCCTCTACCCCATTGCTTGGTAGTCCGACCCTTTCTAACAGAAACCCTACAGGGAGGACTGCAAGCTATGCCTATATGCAGAGCACATGGAGGTGCCCTGCATCTTCCAGGGGACCTTGCAAAACACAAACTCTCCCTTTGTCCACACTCCACCCATCGTAATGACAGGCACATGGCTAGCCCTACTATGTGATCATTCTTATCTAATGGAGCTATGGAGAAGCTCTTTCACTGCCAATGGCTGCTGCCATCTCTGTCAATGGAGCACAAAGGATATTGTTGTTGCAGCTGGATCCGGCTGGGAAAGGAGAACAACATGCAGTAGGAGCTTTGTGGATGGAAAAGTGCAAGAGGCTTCTTGGTCCTTAGCCAAGTCTCATGGGAATAGTGTGATGCAATCCTTATTTCCATCACATTGGCTTGAGGATGATAATATTGTCCTTACACACACACACACCCCACCCTGCTTCCAAATTAATTCTGCACTGTTTGAAGTCAGAAAATAGGGAGCTCAACAGGCCAAGCAGACCTAGTAATTTTCCTGCCGGCAGACAAGCTGGAGTGAGCCTTAAGGATTGGGTCTGAACTCAAGAAATAGACAAAGCTTTGAGTGTATCTGGGGCTGAGCTGGGTGTAGGCCAAGCAGTGAGATAGCAGGAACGCCACCAATGCTGCCCACGTTGGAAACAAATGCCGAGGGGAAAACGTGTAGGCAGATTTCTATAAATGAGAAAATGAAACCCACTTCTCCCTCTTGGCTCTTCAGCTCTTCTGATCTTGGTCCCACCCACAGTGGGTTTATTTCCAAGTCATGAATGAAGAACGTGTTTTCTCAAGGAGCTGGCTACATTTAAGCAGGAGGCAAGTATTGAAAGGGAGAAAGTAGGGATTCAGGGATGGCTTTTGTTCTGGCTACTGTGGCTCTGAGTCTACGATGATTTCCTCTGTAGTGTCGGACAAGTCATAGGCTGATACATTTCCTAAAGTGGTTACCTGGAGCCAGTGGCCAATCATCATCTCAAGATCCTGTGTTAATTTATGACATCCACCCCTCCCCATAACCTCTAATTCCTTGTCAGCTTGGAAAAGATCTTGCTTTTCTTGAGCTTTTTGTAGTTCACTTTGTTTAAGCACCTTATATTTCTGGCTTCCTGATTTGTATTCATAGCCTGACTGACAACATGGCATGTATATACTGTATACTAATTCTACTCCAGTGACAGATGCCCTTTATAACCTGCTCCTTATCTCTGGGATTCGGAATCAGTTCTTCAATTCTGGAGACCTGAGGCCTAACTCATTTACTCACATGCCTTCTGCGGCCTGTAATTGCTATCAGCAGCACTGGCTCCCACTGTTAGAATTTCAGTGACCCTCATCATTTTCATGCTTGTGCCTCTCTCATGCAGCCAGTCTGCTGTCATGCCCTGTTTGCTTCACAGACATTTCTTTTTTTAATGTTTGAATGACACACAATCTGAAGTACAGACTTCAGTATACTTGTCTTCCAACTATACCAATGATTGCTTAGATAATGTAAGTGAAATGCTCTGAGCCCTTAAAAAAGGGACTACATAAATACTAATGATTATTCTGATGATGTGTTTCCGTAGTCTAATGGAAAGTTCTAAACAGGAAAATAAATGATCTTCTTTGTGTGAGGATCAGGACAGATTGACGACAATGTACTGTGTTCTGTTTTGCACTTCATACAACTCAGGGATAGATTCCCTCAGTCTTTTCAGAATTTTATGAAACTTCTGATGATTTTGAAATTAGATGGTTGCTGGCCAATGTAGGTGTATTTCTTATCCGTAGCTTTGCATGAACTAGGAGTGAGAAAGTACCAGGCTTCCTTTTGACCCAGAAGTGTTGACTGCTAAGAAGGTGTTTAATTTAGATGGGTTCGGGGGCCTTTAAATTTGCACACCACCTTGAACTCCTTATGAAATATGTGATATAAATGAAATTAAATCCATCATAAATGTGATATGGAATGTGTGCTTGAATCAGCTTGAATCAACATCAGCCTGCCCAGACCCATCTGAGTTGAGTTTACCAGGTGAGAAGATGCACCTACCATATAAATTTTGACTCCTGACTCTTATTTTGTTTAAAATTAGCTCCTTCATTCAAGCAATGTGCACAAATGGAGACTTTGAGGCCTGGGAAACCCGGTGCCCTCCAGATATTGCTGGACTACAACTCCCATAATACTTAGCCATTTCTCTGGGGCCGATGGGAGTTGGAACCCAACAACATTTGGAGGGTACCAGTTTTCTCTATCCCTTTTCTATATCTACAGTCCTGCTTTGCTGGCATATGACCTGTGTAGCCCCTCATAATTTAAGCACATTTAGGTTTCTTTGGGCAGAATCAGCCTGCCTGGGCCAGCCTAAAATGGTGTGACATATCTAAGATCTCTTACAGCAGCAATCATATCCTTGCCAGGAATAGCGCTTTCTTCAGAGCTGTAGCAACAGCAGCAGTAGCAACCACGCTTGCTGCCAGTTTTCAGAGGTGAGCCTTTGTATGTGTGCACACACACAAACAAGCTCGCCCCAGCGTCCTTCAGAAGTGGGTGTTGCAATGAGAGAACCAGTTGCTGGCATGGCTGCAGATATTTCCAGCCTCCGGAGTGCGCAGGGGGCAATGTTCTCTCCCAGGGATGTCATTAATCACAGGTTTTCCAGCCCTACTCTCCTGTGCTGTGATTGCCAGCAGATGGTGAGGGTCATCCTGGGCAGGCTTTTTTCCCTTGTAATCTTCCAGACATAGTAAGTGCAGCCCTGTGGCTCATTTGCAGTCTCCCTCTCCCTCTCTTTGTCTACCCTTTCCCCGACTTCTCTTTTGCCCTTCCTTGCTGAGCAATCTATGCGGGAACTGTCAGCAATAACCTTGCCTCTGATAGGATTAGACGAAGGACTCCAAAATTCTTGCTGTAAATGGTAAAACAGTCGGGTAACAGTTCCAGGAAAGTACAGTGACCGAGCCCACAGGATTTTGATTCCGTTTGTGTGCGGTGCAAAACCTGATATAGCTCAGGACCCAGATTCCTCTTAGCAGAGAGAGCTGTGAAATCGGCAAGGGTTGAGACAGTTGGGATCCAGAAGCTCAGGAGGCAGTCTTCTTCCCGAGAGGAAGCAGAAACCTCAGCAGAAATCCACAGAAGAATAATAATAGAATCATAGAGTTGGAAGAGACCACAAGGGCCATCCAGTCCAACCCCCTGCCAAGCAGGAAACACCATCAAAGCATTCTTGACATATGGTTGGCAAGCCTCTGCTTAAAGACCTCCAAAGAAGGAGACTCCACCACACTTCTTGGCAGCAAATTCCACTGTCGAACAGCTCTTACGGTCAGAAAGTTCTTCCTAATGGAAGAGCTTCAGGTGGCAGTGAAGCTCCTTTCTTGAATCAGTCCTCCCTCAGACTCTTCCACTCACTTGCCTGCAGCCCCAGAGGGCTTTGTTCTGCCATTCTGCCACACCCAGGGGCCACATGAGGCACACAGCAAGCTTTAGGAACTGGCCCCTCCTCTCTGCCATCTACCATCAACTTCTCCAGAGGAAGGATCCTAATTAATTTTTATATGTTAATCATTGTTATAGTCTTTTTCTCCAAATGTATTTTAATGTTCCTTAAAGGTGTCTTGGAAAGTTTAGCATCTCGAAAGCTGGGGTGTAAATAATTGCAACAGCCTTTCTGTTGCAAGCTATACCCACACATCAGGACTCCTTAGACCTTCAAATATCTCCAGACCAGTAAGGAAGCAACACTTCTAGGTTCCCTAATGCCCAGGGGTCTAGTATCCTGCCTAATCTTCCTCACAAAGGCGCTCTCCATGGTCCTGGCCCTCAGCTATCCAGTCTTGCCATACTGCACCTGAACACAACATTGATTCCAATCAAGAACAAGAGGAAATGGTGGTTTCCCTCCCACCGTGACAATAAGTCATACCAAGCCCGAGGCTTGCATGTGTCTCCTTCCCCTGCTCTTTCACATCTATGTGAAGGAGACTGAAAGCTTTTGCATCTAGTTGGAAACTAGCTACAGTTCCCCATGACACCTAACCTCATGGAACTGTGGTTGTTTAAACTGGCTAGTCCTACCTTTTTCTTAAACCATAGTTAACCAATCTGAGTAAAACCCTGTTTCTCCATGAGCAGAAAATAGTTGGAGATGGGAGGAGAGTGTGTGAGCTTAAGTTATTCTCCTAGCAGGATGCCATTTTTTTTCTGGCTGGTGGTAGCGTATCTACTCTAGCATGTAATGGGTGCAAAGGAAGGAGCTTCTGAATCCAACATTGCTGAGAAATTCATTTCCACTCAATAACTCATTGTCTTCATTGAGATATCTGGGGATTCTTCTTTGTGAGGTCATTTCCCCCCCCATCCAATGGAAGCAGAACATGCTGGCTGGCTACACCCTGGGGCTCCTTGTAACTGGGTTTCATTGCTCTGCCCACTGGCATTTCCTGCTGTGACAGATGATAGAGTGCAACTTGGCTTTTAAAGGTTTTCCTTTGGACGGACTATTGCACAAAGGCAGAGTGACTTTTGGACTTTGAGTAAAATGCTCTATTGAGTCTCCTAATTAAAATGTTAATGAGTTATATAGTCACCTATGCAAATATTGAGAGAGCTTGCCAGACTGCCGGATAATCCAAAGACTTATGGGTGCATGCTTCGGAAATGAGGGAGGGCGGCCTGTTGTTTAGAAGACAACTTCCGCAGTTCCCAGAGGTTCCTGTTCACTTGTGTGTCCCATTTAAGACTTCATAGGCAGGCAAGTTTCTTAAGCACTAATTCACGTTTCCCATCCTGGAGCCTCTCTTTTTTCAATCTGTGTAGAGCTTAAATGTTCAGAGGCTATGTGAAGAAGCCAATATAAGCACAAAACCAATGGATTCAGTGTGGATTCATATATACATTCTGTGCACCTATATTTGTGCTTTTCCTGAACACATTCAGCTGCTGCTTTCCACATATTTAATCAATTCGAAGCAAACAATTCTTTCAGGTGAAAAGAAATCCTCAAATGGTTATGTGATTTGACTTTTGATTTCAAAAAGGAAATTGGATCACACCCTTAATTCAGAGTTTAGAGTGGGATCATTGGTGTCCCTTCTCTGATGGAAGGCCTCCATCGGTGTAATGAGAAGGGAGGCAATTTACCGTATATTCAACCTTTTCTCTAAGAAGCTTGAGGTGGTGTACAGGTGAAACTCAGAAAATTAGAATATTGTCGAAAAGTGCATTTATTTAAGTAATGCAACTTACTATTATTTATTTTTCTTTTAATTTTTACAAATGCTTTCTTTTGGAAATTCCACAGTAATAAAACAAATAGTTACAATAATGCAAAAATAAACAAAAATAAACATCGCCATTACATTTCATTAATTACAGTCCATTTATAATTGACCCGCCTAATGACAAATAATTATGATTACAACAAATAAAGGCTTGACATATCTTGCTTTGCATGTCATGCATCTATCTCATATATTGGTTTCACCTTTTAAGTTGCATTACTGAAATAAATGCACTTTTCAATGATATTCTAATTTTCCGAGTTTCACCTGTATATGGTTCTCCCCCTCTTCATTTAACCACCACAATAACCCTGTGAGGTAGGTTAGGCTGAGAGGCAGTGACTGGCCGAAGGTCACACAGTGAGCTTCATGGCCAAGTAGGGATTTGAACCCTGGCCTCCCAGATCCTAGTCTTATGCCTTAACCCTACACAATGCTGACTCTCAATTCTTGAGAAATTCCTGAAGAATTCTTGGCAATTCCTCCTCCCCAGTGCAGTCCCCACTCCCCAAATCTCCTCCAAAGTGGGAAATTGCCAAGAATTCTCCCCTCCCCATTCTGCTGACAGATCAAAAATCACTTGGATATTAAAATAGGGTTGCTTGAATAATTGAAAATGTGGGATCTAAAGAATTGCTTTAGGTTTGAGCATCCCCAGTGGGATTCTAACAAAAATGAGGGATAAATTTGATTCAGTTTGTATTTATGAGGAAACCTACTCAGTGTGCACTTTCTGAAACAATATGTGAACTGAAACAAAGGCAGGCTTTGAAATTCCCGCTTCTCTTAATTTTGCAGTGCAGTTCTCCAACAAAGTAATATGTATAAAACACATATACTAGGATTGAGTGTGTATCAAACGCCACGTATTGGTGGAAACAGCATACAAAAATGCATTACATAAGGGAAACCTGCTTGCAAAAATGTGTGCATCAGTCAACATTTCATACACAGATGTGTGCATTTTAGAAATTCATGCTAAATGAATTTAAATCACCCATAATTATCATATTTTCACTAATATAACCCCATAGTTTCTCTTCTAAATTCTTGTAAAACTTATATTTTCTATTGTTTGGGGCATAGATGCCCACTACAATTATTTCCCTCTCTTTTGTTTGTATTAGAACTCTTATTTTTATTAATTAACACTGGATCATGACAAAACCTCTAGGCAGCTTACAAAAATATAAAAATAAAGCATTTAACTTATCAACAGAAGACTGTAAAAACAGGTATTAAAAACATCCAAAAGATGTTTAGAACCAACAATAGGCTAAAGAGATGTGTGTTTTTAAATCTCGGCTTCTACATGTCTGAATAGGATTGCCCGTTGTTGGAACCTGTCTGTCTTGAGAGACAATGGAGTGCGCCTCTGGGGGTGAAGCCCAATGGCTGCGGTTAAGCAGGTGCTGAAAAGAGTACAACATGGGAGCCTGCCTGGTGCCAATAGGCAGGGAGTTCGTTTCTTACAAGTATGGAATGAGTGTGACGCCGTAGCACCTGTAATGGAGCCAGTTCTGCAGATTGTTGTGGTTGAGTGGGCATCTATCTGTATCAGGGCGAAGAACTTGTAGTCCTTCATAAGCTGCAAGACTGCAGTTCTTATCATCCCTAAACATTGGTAATGCCGGAGTTCAGAGGTGGAGGTTATTCTGCCTTCGAAAGAGATTAAAAATGTGGACTGCATTGCAAGTCACGCAGCTGCAAATATTTTCATAAACATGCATTGGAAAACTCCCAAGATGCCTCACGCAGACAAGAAAATGCAAATGTTATGGCACACAGTGTCTTTGAAGATGACATTTTCCATGCTGTGGGGAAGGAATGCAAAATAGAGCTGAATGTGATGCTATATGAACAGCTAGAATCAGGAATATTAAAACATCTCTGCACCTTTGTTCTGTGTTTGAAACTTATGGTGAAGACAGGTGTAACGTTTTCAAAGCAGCGGGGCCAATCTGGAAGCGCCCACACAATGTCTGGGTGCATTTTTTCCTTTCCAGGGTGGAGGTCTGAAAACAACAACAACCGCTACTGCAAGTTTGTGAGGCAGAGTGGCTGGCCACTTGTGATGTCACCAAGAAACCTCCATCATCACTGGAGCAGTTTTCCACGGGTGCTTTCTTTCAAAATGAATATGAATGACCAGATAAAAGCATTAATGATCGAGTGGCACTTAAAAAATAAAAATAAAAAAGGGCAGCAGTTCTCCTTGAAGCAAGATAAGCAGCTGAGCCAGTATTCAATTAGCAAGTGTGTGAACCTGCCATTTTCAGTTGCAAAGGCAGAAACAAGCTGGGCTCCCGCGTTATAGCTGGAGGACTGTAGTAAACACTTTGAAATGTTGCATCTTGTCTTCATCTCCTGTTAATAAAGTGCTTAAGAAAACATGTATATTCAGCAAATGGATAGCAGTGATCCAATTGACATTGTGTACATAGACTTTTGAATCATTCTTTACAAGACTCCTGTGTAAGCTTAGCAGTCACAGAACAAGAGAAGAGGCCGTCTTATGGACCAGCAGCTGGTTAGGAAATAGGAAGCAGAGAGAAAGGATAAATGGACAGTTCTCCCAGTGGAGGGGTGTAGAAATTGGAGATCCCCAAGGATCGTCTTGGGACCTGTGCTCTTCAACTTGTTCATTGATCACCTAATGATAGGGGTGAGCAGTGAGGTAGCCAAGTTTGCTGACAATGTCAAATAATTTTGGCTGGTAAAAAAAAAAAGGATTTGAGGAGTTCCAAAAGAATCTCTTCAAACTGAGTGGATGGGCGGTAGAATGGCAAATACAAAACAATCTAAGCAATTGTAAAGTGGTACACATTGGGGGGGGGATCCTAATTTCACATATTTGCTCATAGGATGTGAACTGGCAGAGAATAACTCTTAGCAAGACCTTGGCGTTGCAGTGGGTAGCTTGATGACCATATTGACACAGTGTGCAGCAGCTGTTAAAAAGGGTGAATTCCACACTAGGGATCTTTAGGAAAGGGACTAAAAGTAAAGCTGGCCATATCATAATGCCATTATACAAATCTATGCTTTGAATGCACCTGCAATACTGTGTACTGTTCTGGTTGCCTCGCCTCAAAAAAGATGTTGGAGGCAATATGTTACTGAATGCCAGTTGCTGGGAATCACGTGAATAGAAGACTGTTGCACTCAGGTCCTGCTTAGAGGCTTGTCACTGGTTGGGCACTGTGACAAGAGGATGCTGAACTCCAACCGTGCACAGTATTGCAGGTGCATTCGAAGCATAGATTTGTCTTTGGTCTGATCCAGCGGGGCTCTTTTTAAATTATTATATTCTGATCGTTAAAGCTTCAAGCTCTACATAGCAGTGCCTATTTATTTATAACTCTGCTTAAGCACACAGAGCTGAAACAGCTGCATACTGCTTTCCCTTCCTCTCTTTCTCTGCTGTTTCCCCTCTTACCAAATTTTAGATTGTAAGTGCCTTGGGACAGGGACCTGTTCTCTTGTACTCTGTGAAATGTGATAGACATTGATGGCTTTATTTTCCACTCTTTCTTCTTTCTTTCTTTCTTTCTTTCTTTCTTTCTTTCTTTCTTTCTTTCTTTCTTTCTTTCCTAGATACCTACCTCACCTTTCCAAATATTGGTCAAGGTATCATGTGTGCATTGTATGCTGGAATAAGCTGTCACCATTCATAAACATCACAAACTAAAACACCTTTGTATGATTGCAGCCCTAATCACTGAACATTTCTCGATTATCCTCTAGTTTCTTGTTGTTCTGGGTCAACATTGTAAGTTATTGCCATTCACTAGAGTTTTCAATAATCCACAAAATTCAAACTCTACAGTTCTATGATTCTATGTGCTTCACAGTAATCTCCCTCTCACCTGCAAAATAGGTAACACATTTGAAGATCGCAGAGTGGGTTGATTAACCAGATTCTTTCAAGGGTTCATATCTTTAGGGAAATCAAGCATATCTTAACTGCATTGTGAACACTGTCCTAAAACATCTTATTGAACGATAGCCAAGTTGTTTCAGTGGCAGTCTTCAAACTACTTACTCCAGAGAAATTGTATTGATGTGACTGGAGAGATGACAAGCTCTGCCAGTGACATAGGGGCCTTACTGGTTTTCAGACAATTTAGGTCCAGAGACAACCTGGCTAAGGGAGCTGTTTTGGAGCCATTTGGCTTAATGAAAAACAAAATTGATCCTCAGGATTCAAAAACGAAGGACTAATGGGCCTTTGAACTCCAGGTCAAGTCCATTAGTCTTTCAATGTTCAGGAGATTGCTCTCTGCAGGAATGGTGTGGGTGAAATGGCCCTTGGTTCCCCTTCGCTCTAACTCATGCATTAGGTTGCTTAATGGGATTTTCCAAGACTTGTTTTTGTTGAGAAAAATAGGGTTTTGGATGAATCAAAATAAATATGTTAAAGAGGAATCAAGAAACAGACCTTTTGCCTGAGGGTGTGTTTTGACACATGTGGAAATCCCTTTGAAAACTACCTGGAGATAGTGCCTCTGCTCCCTCTACTGGACATCTGTGATGCTGCATGCTGCTCTGGAATGACTGACTTCACTCCCTTGAGGAACAAAGAAAACCACTTTATACCAGGACAGGTTATCGGCCTGGCCAGCCCAACATTGTCTATAAGCAGCCCCTCTCCAGGATCTCAGGATCTTCCCCATCACTTTAATCTTTTTAACTGGAGATACCAGGGATTGAACCTGGGACCTTCTGCATGCTCTGCCACTGAGCCATCTCACTTCTCATTCATTCAAAGGAAAATGCTTCAGGGGGGTTTAAAGGTTGTTGTTTTAAAGTGAGTAGGAAATGGTATGCCCTAAAGTTAAACCCCTTCAATCTACAGCAACATGGACTGGTGTGTTCCATTTTAGGAGGACAGTAGTTGTGACAGTGACCCTTTCCAAGAGTTGTTTGTATTTAGTATCTAAACATGCACATTGGGATGCAGGTGGTGCTGCGGGTTAAACCACAGAGCCTAGGGCTTGCCAATCAGAAGGTCAGCAGTTCAAATCCCCGGAACAGGGTGAGCTCCTGTTGCTCAGTCCCAACTCCTGCCAACCTAGCAGTTCGAAAGCAAGTAGATAAATAGGTACCGATCTGGTGGAAAGGTAAACGGCATTTCCGTGCACTGCTCTGGCTCGCCAGAAGCGGCTTTGTCATGCTGGCCACATGACCCAGAAGCTGTACACCAGCTCCCTCAGCCAGTAAAGATGAGCGCCGCAACCCCAGAGTCATCCGCGACTGGACCTAATGGTCAGGGATCCCTTTACCTTTACCTTTAAACATGCACATTTAGGATGAGAGAAGAAGAAGAAGAAGAAGAAGAAGAAGAAGAAGAAGAAGAAGAAGAAGAAGAAGAAGAAGAAGAAGAAGAAGAAGAAGAAGAAGAGGAAGAATTCAGCATCTTCTGGTGGTTCCATCAGCAAAAGTATTTCAAATGGAATGGTTCCCCATCTGTCTCCCCTGCACACTTTTCTGGGTGTTCTCTTGATACCCCCAGAACCAATTTGTGTTTGTGTGCTGGGGGCACACAAGGGGAGAAGGTGGTGGTGGGGAAGCCCATTGCCCCAGTAGATGTCATTTTGCACTGCTTCTACTGACAAGACTCATTGGGTTAATCCTGCTCCAAAAGTATAACTGGAGTATGAAAGACTGGCTAGTTCGCAAAGGCTAGACATGACACCAATAAGAGATATGCCTCCATCTGCTTTATACTGTGCACATTTTCCTTTTAAATGTTGCTACCCTTCTCCCTTTGTATCCTTGCTTCATATCCCCATGTGTGCCATGTTTCGTTAGCCTCATGCAATGGATGTTGTAACCTAGTTGTCAGGGCTCTCTAATGATGACTCTGACCCATCTGAGCACCGCCTTGAGCCAGGTGCATTAGCCCAGAAGGTCCTGAATCAATCAGACATAAACTAAGAGGAGAAACTGACCCCAGATCTGTCCTCCATAGAGGATAAAAACTATGAGTTCCCAGATCCAAAACCTGGGAATATCAGCCCACTCATTTTGAAACGGAGATCTGAATCACCCCTCTTAAATGGCACCCTCTCTTATCCTCAAAGTTCCCATCAGAGAAGGCAAAAGACACTGTTTGTACACATCCATGGCTCCAGAATATTGCCCCCTTTAAAAATTATTTTTAAAACTTCAGCTGTGGGTGGATCTCTGGCTATCACTAGGTCTTACTTGGAAATTTGAGGATGGAGCTGATCTCTGCTGAGCCAAACTCCTGCTGGTTTTGCTCCAAGTTAGTTTCTGTTGCTCCAGAGAAGCGGACACGGAGCAATGGATTCAAACTACAAGAAAGAAGATTCCACCTAAACATTAGGAAGAACTTCCTGACAGTAAGAGCTGTTCGACAGTGGAATTTGCTGCCAAGGAGTGTGGTGGAGTCTCTTTCTTTGCAGGTCTTTAAGTGGAGGCTTGACAGCCATCTGTCAGGAATGCTTTGATGGTGTTTCCTGCTTGGCAGGGGGTTGGACTGGATGGCCCTTGTGGTCTCTTCCAACTCTATGATTTTAGTTCTCTCCAGACCTTGTGAGTTTCCACAGCCTGGTTGAAACAGGGCAAAGATTTGGGATGCAGGAGGGACAGTTGTGCTGTTTGCTCCTACACTAAAGAGGAAAAAATAATCCTGCTACACACACCAGCTGCCCAGGAGTGGAGGAGTGTACAGTGGACTAAGACTGAGTGTTGCTGCAGGAAGAGATGGTATCATTTCTGGTCTTTGCCATTACGGCCAGATGAGCAATCTTGAATTGGAGTGGTGCAGCAAGGGTCTCCAAGTATTATTCTGCAACAACAACAACAATAAGGGCATGTGAGGAAGTGTATTTGAGTTTCTGAGTATGGATGTATTGCCCCTAATTAAATTACACATATATTCAATAGATGGCCATGGCAAGCGAGATGTGATATTTAAAATGGTCTCCAGGAGATGTGATATTTAATACGGTACCAGAAGACAGCATTGATTGTATTTCCCAAATATAAAACACAGTTTTGAGTGCTTAGAAACAGGGCATCCATTCCTTCCACTTTTAGAAAACTGCCCCTGCTCCTTTGGCAGCATCCAGACACTCACAAAGTTAGGAAGTGAATCCCCCCCCCCACTGCTTATCTCAATTCTGGTAAAGGACACCTGACCATTAGGTCCAGTCGTGACTGACTCTGGGGTTGCGGCACTCATCTCGCGTTATTGGCCGAGGGAGCTGGCATACAGCTTCCAGGTCATGTGGCCAGCATGACAAAGCCGCTTCTGGCGAACCAGAGCAGCACACGGAAACGCCGTTTACCTTCCCGCTGGAGCAGTACCTATTTATCTACTTGCACTTTGACGTGCTTTCAAACTGCTAGGTGGGCAGGAGCTGGGACCGAGAAACAGCTCACCCCGTCATGGGGATTCGAACCGCCAACCTTCTGATTGGCAAGCCCTAGGCTCTGTGGTTTAACCCACAGCGCCACCCACATCCCACATCTCAATTCTAGGAAATTCTATCTAGGAATTCTATCCAAATTCTGCTAAATTTTCATGTATCAGAAGTACAGGACCTGCCAAGGCACAGAGGTCGAGTCTGCATGCCATCTGCTTCTGAGTCCAATGGGAAAAGGGGAGGACTGCATGCTACAAACACGGGACGGATACTATATAATGAACTGAGAGATCAGAACATGAAGAGCTCAAAAACGAATGAATAAGCTGGAGGATATTAAGAACAGAAGAAGAGCCTTGATGGATCAGACCAAAAGTTGGCTTTCGCAGTGGCCAAATAGATGCCAATGGGAAGCCCATAATGACCCCTTACCACTTGTGTTCCCCAGTACCGAGTACTCAAGGTAAACAGACTCTCACAAAGGAGGTCAGGCATGTCCTTAGGGGGGTGGGGTCTCCCAGTTGCCTCTATCTCCTTCCCTGTCTCTGCTGCCCCTCCTTCTTTTCATGGTGATGGTGGCAGCGGCAATGGAGGCCCTGCTCCTCCCATCCCCCAGCTTACTTGTGGTTTTCCTGCCATTCCCTCACTCTCAGCTTGCCTCCACCCCCCTTTGCCACTGCAGTAGTGGCTGCCATGCCAGTGAGGTTTTCCACCTCCTCCTCTTCCCTGCTTGCCTTGCTCTAGGAAGGACGGAGATGGAGGTGGGAAGTGGCAGAGCTGGTCAGAGGCCCTGGGTCAACGCCCTTCTTCACACACACCTTCGGATGGCCCTGTAGGAGGTTGGACAGCCACCGTGACTAGCTGCAATTTTGTGTCACGCACTCTATTTTCTAATTATTTAAGGCTGGACTCTTATACACTTACTTGGGAGTAAGGTTCTGTACACAACACACATTGGAAGTAGTTTGCTCCTTCACAGAGCTACGATTCCAAGCTCCCTTGACAAACTACAGTTCCCAGGATTCTTTGGAGGAAATAATGTGCTTTCAAAGCATGGTGTGCATGCTGCCAGACTCCAACTCTATTCAGTAGAACTTCCTTCTAAGTGAGATATGGGGGACCTTTGGTCCTCTAGATGTTGTGGGATTCTGCCCCATCAGTCCTAGCCAGCATGGTCAGTGGGTGAGGGATGATGTCTGGAGGACCACAGATTCCCTAAGTGTGCATAGCTATAGATTACAGTACATTCCTTCACAGAGCAGCTGGTGACTGTAGTCTTCCATTTAGTAGAGCTGACAAGCTGGCTTTTATGAAACGCCAGGATTTGAAAAGGGCCCTCTGTGGATCAGACTTCTCTTCTCCCCTCTGCCCCATCCTCATTTTCTCTCTCTCCTTGTCTGCTCTGTCTCCTAAGCACTTGGGCACGTGCAAGGGCAATGAAGCATCTAATTAAAGAATCACTTAGGATTTGTAACAATATAAAGGAAATTGGGTCATTTGGCGCTCCTCCCAAGATTGCTGCCTTCTCTTTAGGTTCAGTATGTCTAGCCATGAGCATAACTGATTTATTTTTTTAAACAACAACAACTATGCTCACGTTTTGACATAACTTTTAGTTATTCTGATCTGACATTTAAATCAGATAGTAGTTTCAGGCCGAAAGAAAGTTAACCTCAATAGAGGTTTGCCCCACAAAACTGGTTTTATGCTTACCCTGGATCAAGGCCCATTGTTATCTATTGCTTTGTGGACCAGGAACCTCCTTCCCTACACATTGTTTCCCTTGTCCCAGAGTGAGCTGGTTCACACTTGTCATTGCCATTAAATACAAGCCAGCTGTTCAATCACACTGATTTCAGTGGAAGAGATTTAAGTACATTCTGAATGGTAAACCCCAGAGGCGTCCCACCTGCCACTTAGGGAACCCAGTGTTCAAAAAGGTGGGGGGAAATGTAATATTTCTGGACTGTTTTCCCCTCCATCGCTACTGCTGCATAGCTTTCCTAAAATGGATCTTTCAGCTCCTGACAGATGTGGAAATGGATTTTATTATGAAGATGCAGGAGCTGCCCTACAGGAAATGCATAACCAAGATGTTTTTGCTTTGTCTCCACTCCTTTCCTTCCGTTCTGGTTGTAGTTCAGCTTGGAGCATCCAAGTTTGCTTCAGTAAACAACTCAGAGCTTTCCTTGGAGAAACTGAATAGTCCAAGCTGATGCCCGTATGTCAAGAAATGTTTCTCCATTTCCACACCCAGCCTGTCACATATGGATTGCTCTTTTGTGAGATGGGGCTTTCCAACTTCCTTAGAGCTCATTTTAGAGTTATTACTTTTGGTGCTCTGGTCTCCTTAGATTGTGGGGGGAGGGGGGAGTTAATTCAATAAAATCCTGAGGAAGGGTGGGGGGAAGCAGGGACAGATCAGGAGGAGGAAAACAAACTCCACTTGCTTCCCTCTGTTACTGCTTCCCTTAAAAGGTCTCAGAGGGGTGTGTACACACACCTGCCAACATTTGAATATGCACAGGTAGATCAAGATCTTTCAGTGTGATCTAGAGGAGGGACAAGGAACCTGTGGCATTCCCGACAAGAGCAGTGTGACATTTTTACGCTGTTTGTTATAGCTTTATCAATCTATCAAGGGTTAACTCAGACTCCGTGTTGACTGAATGGACATTCCATGAGGGGAGGGGAATGGTTGTATGTTTAAAGAGAAGGGACAGCCGTTTGGTCAGTTGAGAGGGTGCTGGGGGAGCGGGAGTGTGAGGGTGGTTGTAAAGAAGATCTAGGAGAGTTAGGTTATCTAGTACATGAGTAACAAGGTTATTACCATTGAAACTAAGCTTGTACAACAGGAATACCTTAAAGCAACCATTAAGTTCTTGAGAAATAAAATTTCCAGTGCCAATCAGAAAATCGTCTGTGTTATTTTCCAGCCAAGGTACATGAAACTCATTCATGAGGACACCCATTAAAAGGACAACATTTCCTTCAAGAGTGGAACTGTTAGTTTGTATCTTTGGGGCGAGCCAGGCAGACAGACCCAGGGTGTCATAAAGATACCTCAGGAAAGGGGCAAGCTTTTACAGGAAGGGATTCTTAGAGGCAAAACTCCCTATACTGTGGACACAAGGGATAGTCTCAGATACAGCCCTGAACTTTAATAGGTACCTGGCCATGGTTGTGCCGGAAGAGGACTCTCTTTTGTATAAAAGAAGAGGAAATAGAATAAAACCCTCAAGTGCATGAGGGAATACAGAAAGGCTAAGGGGAGCAATAGGGAGGAGGCTCGGCTTACCCCAGACCATCCCTGTTAGTTCTGTTAATAAGTGAGAGGTAGAATAAATAAGACGGAAGCAAGGGTCCTTCATCTCAGCAGCTCCCTCAATAGGGAACAACTCCAACAGCAACCTGTCAGTAACAGTGATAGTGCCACTTAGTGGGAGGGGTGAGGTGGTGGTGAGGGCGGGGCTGTGCATCTGCATGGCGGGTTGTGCTAGATTGGCTCTGGTGCCCCAAACTTACCGCAACCACCCACCTCCTCCTTTTCCTTCCCAGTAAGCTGGAGTGATGCTACTGCTGGGAGGTTATTGATCCCAGCGCTAGATACAATTCACTTTGATTCTTGAGAGAATGTTTCCATTTTCTTTCATGTGTGATTAGTTCCATCTTGTGTTGTTGTTGTTGTTGTTGTTGTTGTTGTTGTTGTTGTTGTTGTTGTTGTTGTTGTTGTTGTTGTTTCTCATTTGAATTTGTCCAGTTTAGGGACAGGCCCATAGTTTGGAGAGAAAGTATATGCTTTAGATTTATCATCATCTGGGCCTCAACCTCAACAGGGCTGTCTTAAGCATACCCGGCGCGCCCCCCCCCATTTCCCAGAGTTGACCCCGCCCCCAGTCCTTCCAGCTTCCTTTGGGCTCTTACCTCTCCAGTCCCAGTCCTCTCCAGTCCCGGCCTTCCTGGGCCGGGCGTGCAGCTGGCCGCCTTCTACGTGCGCTTCCAGCCGCCCCGAGGCAAAGCCGGAGCCGGAGCAGCGCCAGACCAGCAGCAGCGGCAAGCAACAAGCGCCGGAAGATGGGCGCTGCAGAGCGGAAAAGGGAGGCCGCCGCGCAGCTCCCCCACTTGCTGGGGTGCCCCTCAGAGCCCCCTGAGCACCCAGGCGCCCTGGCGCCCCGCGCCACTAGAATCAATGGGCGAGCCGGCCCTGAACCTCAAGCTAAAAGGACCTCAGCTGGCAGGCTGGGATGTTGGAGAAAAACTAGCAGGCAGGATGGAGCTAGATGGAGCAATGGTCTCACTCAGCATATTGTAGCTTCTTATATTTCCAAGCCATTTGATCTTATTTAACCTTTGTAAGTACAGCCACCCCCACCCCAACAACATAAACCAATCATTTTCTCCCCAAGGGCATTAAGAGACCGTGACTGTATGGTTACTCTCTTGGTTTTGGTATGAGGATACACTTTTATCTCATGATATTCTCTGTAACAAGAGTCTGAGATTCTGCAGGCATGTGGAGATAATCAACAACTATATTGAATAATAAACAAAATAGAACTGTCAGATGACTCAACACATGGTTCTCTCCAGGGCTGTTGCAATATCGTTTTGGTGCTCCGCTATGTCATTGATCTCAGCAAGCTTCTTCTGTGATCTATTACTTGGGTCTGTTCCTTTTTGATTATCTCTCTCTCACCCGACATATATCATTTGTTTTGCTCTGCTCCAACCTGTAAAAGTGAGCAGTTCATCACCAGCACTATAACCCTCAGAAAAAAATGTATGAATCCCTTCCATCCTTCTTTTGTGCAAAGCACTTGGGCTAATAAACAGAATAAATCTGCCCTTTGCATATTTTATTCTGTTGTGACTACTCATGAGATTTTTAGAACTGTTTTTTAATGAAACAAAAACAAAAACAGGCAGATAGACAGGATCTGCTCCACTTGCTTTTTGGTCAGAGAACAGAGGATAACCTCTGCAGATGAATGGTTGGTTGGGATGAAATGACCATTCCATTATGCCCTCTACCTGTCTCCAAGCCAAAGATTTGGAATTCCTAGAGGAAGTCCACAGCCAATACCTGTAAACCAGTTTCCCAAACTTGGGTCTCTAGCTGTTTTTGTACTACAAGTCCCAGCATCCCTAGCTAGCAGGACCAGTGGTCAGGGATGATGGGAACTGTGGTCCAAAAACAGCTGACGAGTTTGGGAAACATTGCTGCAAACCAAGGATTTCTCCTAAGCAATGTGTCCATACTTGTCCATGTAAGTGCAGCTATAACAAAAGTGCACCTGGGGGCTTATCTACAGTTCTTCTTGCCCCATTGTTTTCCTCAGGGAAAGTCACTCTTTAGAACTTAAGTGGAGCAAACAGCAATTTGGGTTTTCTCCAGACTGACATTTGCTTTAGCACTAAAGAGTGGGTTTTCCCTGGGAAACGAGTAGGTCAAGTGGAAAACTGTTCAGGCCTGTGCTTCCTAGGCATGGGACAAGAGAAATTGTGGACAAACCCTGACATCAGACTGGCGCAAGACTGCAGGCAGCAGGTCCCAGAGACAGATGCAGTCACTGACGATTTTAGGCTGTCTTGTGAAGTGTTAATGCTGTAAACCTCCAACTATGTGCAACCTGCATATTTGTGAATAAACACAAATGTTTCAGAATGCCTTAAGACACCAATGACCTCCAGGCTGGCACAAAGAGGGGCCCTGATTGGGTCCCTTTCCAGAAAATAGGCTGACTCTGCTCTTCATTCTTTCTATGATTCCCCCCCCTTTTTTTTTTGCTCTGAACACCACAATCTGAACAAAGAATGCATTGCCCGAAAGCTCTCTTCTGGTGTTTGAAAAACTAGTTGGTCAAATAAATATAGTGTTTCTTTCTTATTTCTCACTGGGAAACTTAGCTCTTGGAAGCTGAAACATTCCTGACCTCCACAACCTTGTGCAACCAGGATGCATGCAAAAAAAGTAATATGTATTTCACATTTGCTATTTATTTATTTATTTATTTAAATAAAAAAAAAAACATTGCCTGGAAACAAAGGTTCTTGTTTTATGAATCAGGGTGTGTAACTATACTGTTGTTGTTGTTTAGTCGTTTAGTCGTGTCCGACTCTTCGTGACCCCATGGACCATAGCACGCCAGGCACTCCTGTCTTCCACTGCCTCCCGTAGTTTGGTCAAACTCATGTTCGTAGCTTCGAGAACACTGTCCAACCATCTTGTCCTCTGTCGTCCCCTTCTCCTAGTGCCCTCAATCTTTCCCAACATCAGGGTCTTTTCCAAGGATTCTTCTCTTCTCATGAGGTGGCCAAAGTATTGGAGCCTCAGCTTCACGATCTGTCCTTCCAGGGAGCACTCAGGGCTGATTTCCTTAAGAATGGATAGGTTTGATCTTCTTGCAGTCCATGGGACTCTCAAGAGTCTCCTCCAGCACCATAATTCAAAAGCATCAATTCTTCGGCGATCAGCCTTCTTTATGGTCCAGCTCTCACTTCCATACATCACTACTGGGAAAACCATAGCTTTAACTATACGGACCTTTGTCGGCAAGGTGATGTCTCTGCTTTTTAAGATGCTGTCTAGGTTTGTCATTGCTTTTCTCCCAAGAAGCAGGCGTCTTTTAATTTCGTGACTGCTGTCACCATCTGCAGTGATCAAGGAGCCCAAGAAAGTAAAATCTCTCACTGCCTCCATTTCTTCCCCTTCTATTTGCCAGGAGGTGATGGGACCAGTGGCCATGATCTTGGTTTTTTTGATGTTGAGCTTCAGACCATATTTTGCACTCTCCTCTTTCACCCTCATTAAAAGGTTCTTTAATTCCTCCTCACTTTCTGCCATCAAGGTTGTGTCATCTGCATATCTGAGGTTGTTGATATACTAGCAATAGCTATTACTGCAGATAAAAGACCTACCCCTCGCCCTCAAAGTTCATGCTGAACTTTTATTGATTCATGCAATGCTCCTAAAATTTGCCCTGTTGGTAAATCTATAGTGTATTTTTAAAAACCCATCAAATCTAGAATCAGGCATGTGGATCTGTGGTTGGTCTTAATCCGCCAACCTCTTGCTAAATTCTCCTTGGTGAAAGCCTTACCTTGCAGCTTCATAGCGGAAAGTTCATCAAGTGAAACCTTGTCTTGTGGAGGCCAGGAAGTAGCTGGAGTGTAAGCGTGGTGAATGTGTGAGAGAGCATGTGTGATATTTATGTTCCTAAAAGCAATCCCATCCCAGAGGTATAAGTACTTTCCTCTAATAGTCTATTCTCCTTTCCCAACCCTACATTTTATTTCTATTTAAGGACAGCTTCTCTATTCTTCTGCCTTTAGTGCATTTGGTGTCATTTAATGCCAACAGCCAGCTGCTCCAAGAGCCAGAACTCTCTAATCTAAGGCCATGAAACAAAGCAAATGGATGGAGTGCGCAAACTGCAAATCAATGTGGCCAGAATTAAATATTGATTCTTTTTTTCCCCTGGGCAGCTAGTCCATGTAGTCTACATCCCACCCTCTATAATCCCGAAAACAATCTCTTTTAGAAAGCTAATATACAGGGCAGGAATCCCTCTGTTCTCCAACCAAGCCCCCACATTTCTCTGTGCTTAAATACACTTGATGTGTATTAATTTTAGACCGCACGAAGGGGAAGGCCTTCCTTTTGGGTCCATCAAAATGGCCTGCCCCCCCCCCCCTGCACTCACTGTATGGAAGGGAAGTGAGATATTGATCCAATATCCAGGGAGGGATGAGTAATGCTTAAAGGCCGAATTTCAAATCCAGGCCACAGAGAAGAAATCAGCACCAAGCCCAAAGCAATTTTGCTTGTTTTGTTCTAGCCTCCAAGGCCAAGGGTGAGTGACTGGGGTTTGATTACAGCCATTGCTGAAGCCATGGGCTTTTAAAAAATGAATGACAAGGTTCAGCCCTTAAGGATCTGTTTATCATTTGAATCTTTGAGCCTGTCCTCTCCCAGAAGCTCAATACATTTAGGGCGGGCCAGGCCCTTTGTTGTTGTTTAGTTGTTTAGTCGTGTCCGACTCTACTTGACCCCATGGACCATAGCACGCCAGGCACTCCTGTCTTCCACTGCCTCCCACAGTTTGGTCAGACTCATGTTGCTGGCTTCGAGAACACTGTCCAACCATCTCGTCCTCTGTTGTCCCCTTCTCCTTGTGCCCTTCATCTTTCCCAACATCAGGGTCTTTTTCCAGGGAGTCTTCTATTCTCATGAGGTGGCCAAAGTATTGGAGCCTCAGCTTCAGGATCTGTCCTTCCAGTGAGCACTCAGGGCTGATTTCCTTCAGAATGGATAGGTCTGGTCTTCTTGCAGTCCATGGGACTCTCAAGAGTCTCCTCCAACACCATAATGTGTTGCAGTGCTTTTTTAAAAGAAAAAGAAAAAGGGTGCCTGTTGTAACAGTAAGTGCCACACTTTTAATGGGGGGGGAGGTGCAGGTACCCCCAGAAAAAGAGCAGTGCCCTTAGGTACTGACAAAAAAAGAGGAAACAGATTTGCATGTGCTAAAGTGTATGCAATGATGCAAATTTTAGAAATACCTGCAATATTTTAAAGTGCTACATATAATACCACAGCAAGGGAGGCAGTGACCAAATCACCTGTGTGCCTGCTTAGGCTGCTGCCAAGTTGCTGACTGTTGATGGGAAACTTCAAGGCCCCTGTTTTCCCTTCTTATTGTTTTTAGTCAAGATTTGGGGCTTATCCACACTTCCCTTTTGCCCTGCTCTTTCCAGACACAGGTCCGTGGTGCTGTGTGTGGTTGTGATGCTCCTGCTGAGACCTACCTTAGATCAGGCCACGACCCATTAGTGGGTCCCAACCCGATCAGTTCAAGACCAGTGCCCTGGCCCATTATATTGTTGCTCCTGCTGCGGGAAAAAACGTACTGGAGCCGCTCTCACCTGAATTCTTGCTTCTCTGCACCGTCGTTTGAGAGAGAAGATGTTGACTTGGATGCCTCTTATCTGCTGGCCCACCAGAGGGGGTGGACCATATTGTGTCTATATGTGCATGTTTCTATGCTACGCTCTGGGCATCCCAGCCTCACCAGGCAGGGCTTGTTTCTCCAAGGCTCTATCTGACAGTCTGCTTTGCTCCGCGGGAGACGTATATGTGCATATGCTTTCCGTGGGAGTGTTCGGCTGTATGGATTGCGCATTGTGCATGTGTTCCTTTGGTCGTGTGGGAGTAATGCAAACTGTCTCTAGACTATGGGTTGAGGATGGAGCTGCAGGTGAACTATGCTTGCACATTCTGTGACTGGAGTGTATGTGTGAGTGTGCTTGTGTGCAGTCCTGAGTGACAGGGATTGTGTAGGAGAGAAGCCTGTGCTCTCCCCCACCTATCTATATGCCATGCTCTTTCCATTCTGTTCCATGGAGAGCAGAGGGGAAGGAGAGACAAAGCTCGGATCACGTGGAAGCTGATCGAAGCAGATTAATATAATTACAATATTACCAGCCTCGTTCTCACTTTCCCTACTCGTTACCCTAATGGTGATTATTATACTTATTATGTTCTCAGCCTCCAATGCTTATTGATTGCACTCCATTGCAGTGTTTTTAATCAGGCATCCGAAACATGCTATTATTGGTTCCAGGGGGGTCACCATTGAGCAAATGAGAGGGAGAACAAAAGAACAATAAAGAGATCAAAAATAAAATGCCAGCAGGAAAATCAAGCAACGAAAAGAGCCACTTATTCCACAGCCTGCTGTGGAATGCAGCTAACCTCCATGCTATACGAAGGGCAGAAACCAGACCCCAAGTCAAAGCCTTCTGTAGAGCTGCTGGAAATTTAACCCTCTGGAGATACTGATATTTCAGTCAGTTTTCCACTTTGCCTGGAAATCAGAAAGAGCCTGAGAAAGGGGGCGGGGGGAACCCCAGCAACCTGACCACCACCACCACTTTGTCTTACTGTATTTGGTTTAGCAGGAAGATCTAAATTATATCGTTTGGACTAAAAGGGACCTGCATTTTGTGGCTTCCCTCCAGAATGGAAAGCTTTGCTCAGCCCCAGTGGGTGGATGCTTTATCTCATTCTTGCCTTCGCTCATTTTATTATTAAATATAATCTGTCACGGTGACACCACTAAGCTAGCTTGAATCCAGTAGGCATTGCTTTGTTAGGCTTGAGCCAAAAAACATTCACCTAGTTTCATATCCATTGTGGTTCTAATGATATTTGAGACTTGCTAGAAACATAGTCTCTCTCCAGTATATTGTGTTGTGCCTTTTGTTTCTTCAACTACAGTACTGCTTTTCAATCCAAGGGCCACATTCCCTTCTAGGTAACCTTCTGGGGGCCACATGCCAGGGGCATAGCATGTGCTAATGCGGTTGGGGGGGCGCATGGCAGGGGAGTGGGGGGAGGGAGCTCACCCCACCAGCTCTCACCACTGTGTTCCTAGTTTTATTCTTCAAAGGCTATAGTGGATACTATAGCAATGATCATGCTGTTTTGTTATTTATTGCTGCTGAATGCTTAAATGGCTGGTCAGGCTCTTTTATCACTCTTACCTTTACTGTTTATTATGATATATGTTTTGTTTTTGTTTTTGTTGTTGATTAGCTTGTTAGGCTTTAATTTACCGTGTTTCTCATATTATAAGACACGTCTTATATTTATTTTTTCCTCAAAAAAACACACTATGGCTTATTTTCAAGGGATGTCTTATTTTTTTCCTCCTCCTCCTGCCGTGGCCGGCATTGCTGCTGCGCCTATCACTATGTCTTATTTTCGGGGTATGGTTTATATTCCTTGAATGCTTAAAAATCCTGCTATGGCTTATTTTATGGGTATGTCTTAAAATATGAGAAACAGGGTATATGCTACTTCCTCAAAAGAGAAGTAGCCCACAATATACAAAATGAAAACAGCAATCAGAGATATGTAACATAGTTTCCACACTGGTATTTCATTAACAATCTATAAATAACAATTTGATTCATGACATATTACTAGCATTTCAATAACATTTCAATAACGATAATAAATGAATAATAATAAGTTATGGAAAATATAGTTTAACTTTTTTTTAAAAAAAGGGGGGGATAAAAAAATTGGTGCAGACACCTAATATAGATAGCATTAGGAAGTATTTTATTTTTAAAAAAAATCCAAAGGAGTATAGGAATGTTTTAAATAATAACTAACTAACCTAGGATTCATATTTATAGACTAAAATCTAGATGGTTGATGCTAAATCTCTTTCATGAAGAAGTACCTGAAGTTCTTAGGATGTCTGAAACATTTTTCTGCAAAAGCATAATCGGTGCTGGGCTTTTCGTTACCATTTGTGAGATAGCAGACATATTTCCATTTCCTACTGAACAGGAATAGCAGCAACACAGCCTATTGCCCACCTGTCGGTTCAAACTCTGCTCAATCTCCTGTTCCACCTGGCTGCAGGGCTTATAGGGGAAGAGGAGGCTGCCAACAAAGGCAATGCATTTTATACAGGAATCAGGCCAAGAGTGGCTGTACTGTCCTAACAAAGAGAGATGAAGCCAGCTGGAAACTTGAGGAGGCTGGCAAAGCCTCTGTTGTAGCTGACTGCACCTCTTTGGAAGAGCTGGCTGGGTTGTCTTAAGCCTGATTCTGCTGTTGGTGACTTTTATGAGGTGGAAGGGCTGAGCATGTTGTTTGGTGCTCATCTTCTGACTCCGAGGAAGGTGGAAGCCCTGAGGAAGCTGCACAGCCAGGTTGAGAAGAGAGGCGCTGAGCGTCCCACATTGTTTATATCTTCCTCAGGGCATTGCAAGGGCCCAGGGTTCAGAGACACCAATATCTCATGCCCTCCAGAGCAATCCCTCACCTTGGCTAGTGCAGGCTGACATTTCCATGGCCAAGGTGTGTTTGTGCCTGTAAGTGGAGAAGTACAAATCTCCTATAAAAAGGAGGCCTAGGAATTTGACATGGTGCACACACATCCATCTTTGAGACGCCACTCTTTCCCCCTTCTACCTCCCCCCTTCCCTGCTTTTTCCATCTTCCCCATTTACTCCTGAGTCACCGAGAGGCTATTATGCAATTGTAGGAAACAATCTAACTGCAGAGATAATGCAGGGAGAATGACACATGCCAGTTCTGAGAGTGGCTGCATTCAGTTAGAATTACCCACGTGCGTATTTATAGCTTGCTTGCACCCCAGATTGGGGAGAGAAAGCCTTCTCCAGCAGCAGGGATGCAACCAAGAGGCAGAGAACAATCAGGAGAGCAATAATATACGTTGCTCCCTCCCTCTCCTTCCCCATGCACCACTTTAGCCTGTTTGACAGCACCAGCCATCAGAGGGAAAGCAGCCCTAATAACGAATGCAAAGAAGGGGATGGAATCTTTGTTGCACAATGTATCCTCGGCATCTGTTGCACTCCCACTGGTAATGCTCATTATAAGTACAGCATGTGCACAGTTTGGCCAGGATTGATCCTCTGAGTGATCATTAATTCATAAGCACAATAATGGATTTTTGTGTGTGTGCACATGTTCTCATGCATGTTTTATTGATGTGGCCGTTTAAGCATGTGACTGGCTGGCAGACCCAAGCCCCCTAGTTGTTGTTTTTTTGCAGGGGTGGGAGCTGATGATACTGTCTACTACGGGGGTCAGCAACCTTTTTCAGCCGTGGGCCGGTCCACCGTCCCTCAGACCATGTGGTGGGCTGGACTATATTTTGAAGGGGGGGGGGAAATGAATGAATTCCTATGCCCCACAAATAACCCAGAGATGCATTATGAATAAAACCACACATTCTACTCATGTAAAAACACGCTGATTCCCAGACTGTCCATGGGCCTGATTGAGAAGGCAATTGGGCTGCATCCGGCCCACGGGCCTTAGGTTACCTACCCCTGGTCTATTATATGGGTGTCTAGCTTAGAACACTGATAAATCCAAGACCCATTGCTTGTATCATTTTGAAGGAAGAGTATTTCTCATGTGCCTCCCAAGCTGACCTAACTCCACTACACTTCCACACCATGCAGGGCTTATCCAGGCGTCCTTTCCTTCAGCACATTCCAGGTAATAATAATAATAATAATAATAATAATAATAATAATAATAATACTTTTATTATTTATATACCGCCCATCTGGTTGGGTTTCCCCAGCCACTCTGGGCTGCTCCCAACAGAACACTAAAAACAGAATAAAACCTCAAACATTGAAAAAACTTCCCTAAACAGGCTTTAAAGCTCTGTGTCTGAGTGATTTTTTCTTGTCCCAGTGCTTTCCCCAGGGAAACCTGTGTTTTACTGCAAATGGCAACCCACCCCAAATCTGATTGGCATTTGCTCTGATTCAGTGGTAAAATAAGGGTCTTTCTTGGGAGAGCACCAGGTCAAAAAGCAAACAAACAAGACAAACAAACAAACAAAATCCACCCATGGTCAGCTTTAATGCTTGGACCTGTGCATAGAAATGTCGTACAAAAGAAAGTCTGGATAAGCTCACAGTGGCATTGCAGGTACTCCAATTTTTCACCTACTTTACAAATCCAAATTCAGTGATGGAAGAAATTGCTCAAATAATGAAGATCAAGCAAATCAGCACACATCGACTTAATTTGTGCAGTAGAATATGGGGGCAGTGTTGTTAGAAAGAAGAAATCTGTAGGAATGGGCTTGAGACGTTGAGGATGCTGAAACTGGAACCAGTGGAAGCTGGCATATTAGGGCAAATTGAGAAATTCCTCACCAAGTTCGGCCTGCCAATAGCCAGCCCCCACCAGCCTACCTCCTTACTTACTCTCAGTCTAGGTGGTGGCACTGGCTATCAGCCTCCTCCGTTTCTCCTTGGACCCAGTGTTGCCTTGGAGTAACTCAGCAGGGAAGAGGATGGGAACCAAACCAGAATAAGTTGACTCTTCCTAATATTGACTCTGACTCAGCCAGCCATTTGCTCTAGCTCCACCTAGTGTTGGCCTCCCAGCCTTCTGCCCTACCAGTCCAAATGAGCACCAGCCACCAGTGGCTGAAAGAAGAAAGAGCTGATTCAGGTTGGGTTGTTCAGATGGTTATTTCTGTGGGGCAACAGATCAAATCTCGCCCTGCTACTACTATGCCACTGCCATGGCTGACCCAAAAGCATGCTTGTGATGAAGCTGGTCACGGCCCACAAAAAGATGGATGTTTTGGTCTTTAAGAAGCTATACAACTCTTTATTGTTTTAAGCTCCCATCAGTAACTTGAAAAGTAATGTAACTGAGGTAGAAAAACCCTCACTGTATATATATAAAAAACTGTGCTGTTTTCCAAAATCCAAATGGCAGCTGCTCCCATGATGCAGTGCTCCCTCTGAGAGAGGGAGAGAGGGAAAATGGGTAATGTCCAGCCCACAATACTTCTTTCGGGTCCCTGAAAACTGTGAAAGTGATCTAAAAATCTCTGGTTTAGTACCTTGCTTCCTCCATCTATTTGCATCTTGGCAATCAGCTCCCCGGCCAAATCCTGAGCCCCATGGCTATTTCACACCAGACAGTATGTTGTCACACACAAGAAGGTAATGAGCCTGACTCTCTAATGTCAGCACTTAGACTGTTGTGCAACCAGAAGAATGTATTTGTTGTTATTAATATTGTCGTATGGAGGGGAGGAGCTGTAGCCAGAGGTAGAGACCATGCCTTGCCTGCGAAGCCATGCAGAAGGTCAATCCCTGCATCTCTAGGTGTGGCAAGTGATCAGGTAGCAGGCAATATGAAAGACCTGAGCCTAAGATTCAGGAGAGCCACTGTCAGAATGGGCAATACTGGACTGATTGACAAATAGTGTGTTGTGGCATAAGGCAGCATCGTACACTCCATGTTCTATTATGTTTCTCTATAGTGGGACAGAAAGATTAAGCTCTATTTGGTTCTCCTAATCCTCAATAATCATATATAATTGCCTGCCCCGGAAAGGGGCATATATACGCCACACTATCTCCTCCTCACCAGCTCTCCTCAGTGGTGGGATGCTGCATAACCTATAGCTGCAATAACCCCTCCTGGTTCTTCCTGGGATTTTATAGAATTTTTGTCATTTTGTAAGTGCATCTGGCTCTGTTCATGCAGAATGGCCCCTTTATGCCTGCAGTGGCAGGTTTTTCTCTTTGGATGAAGTCAACATCCTGTAATTTGGATGCAGAGTCTGCCTCATCTCTCCCGGGAGCTATTTCCTCCACTTCTCGCTTGGTCCAGGAGAGGTGTTTTATCACTTGCTCCATCTGCAGCCCCTCTCCGTTGACCTGCCTCTCCTGGGTGCTTCCAAACACAATGAGCCCATCTCCAGAATGAGCTTTTCATTCCCAGCCAACTATCTGTCTTTTGGTGGTGGTGGTGGGGGGGGGCAGATCTTCTGGCAGGGCATAGAATGGAGGGCAGTGCAGTGGTTCCCCTGGGATACGTTGGCCATGAGTCCTTTGAATTTAGTGCTGACTCCAGCAAGGCTCTGCCATAAAACACTCTTGGTTGGCAGGCATCCACTTGCCTTTCACGTTAACTCGAATCTCCCATGGTGGAGAGACGTTTTCTGTTAGGAATGGGAATGATGAGCAAGGGGGTCAAGGGCAGGGAGAGAGCTTTGATGTGGGCACTGCGGATAGGCATATTTACCCCAAAGAGGAAGGGGTCAGCTGGGGGAGTCAGCAAAAAATTGTGTTATTTGATGTCGAGGAAGGGGGACAAAAGAAAAAAGAAAATGCGTCAAACAACTGCCTGAGGGTGAAATGGGGCAGGGGTAGAGAAAGGTTTGGATGAATTTTAGAAAATTAAATTGGAATACTCATTTAGTTGGCTAAAAATGTCGCTCTGCTTTTGTGTCGCGATGCAAATCTGTGAATTGGAGCTCACTATGAATATTCATATCAGACCAAAGAGAATGAAAGTAGGGTGTGGGGAAAAGATGAAGACATTTGGGGTGTGAGTAGGGGGGTTAGTAATGTGCTGGAGAGGCTTGTCGGCTCTTTGAGGAAGCCCATGCACCAGGCAGAGACAACGTTTAGAAAAGCTATCCATAGCGTGCTGCATAAAACCCTTGATTTCTGCAACAGCCAAGGATGGGGAGGAGGGAGGAGGACAAGACAAAGGACTCCTGACTTCTCAGAGCCAACTTAACCGAACAGTTATGATCAAAGGGGAGACGTGTAATTCATAGTAATGGGTGTCCCTGAAAATCCTTGGCAAATATTTGAGAAGAGCTTCCTTTTCAGCATCTGGCTCTTTGTCCGGAATCATGATGAATCCATAGTGAACAGAAGTAGACAGGCCTAAGGAATCTGGGCTGTTTGTGGGGGTGGGGTGGAGGGACATTTGCACGGGTCTCCACACAATTCCAAGCCACCCTGAAACATTAAGAAGAACTTCCAAACTCTAAGAGTAATTCAGAAGTGAAACAAATTGGCCAGGAAGTAATTGATTCTCTTTCCGAAGATAACTAGACAAATTCCTATCAGAGATGCCTCAGCTGAAGAACAACATGTCCTGGGACAGGGGCCCAGCCTATGTTGGAGGCTTGGACTATATCAGGGATGGCTAAGTGGCTAAATGTTTAACACTAGGGTTCCTGTACTTTTGGTAGATGTAGAACAAGGAATTATGGCAAGAATAGCTTGTTACATCACAGTTCTGGAGGGGGCTGAAAAGTTGTGCCTGCTAACGTTTTCTCTCAAGCCAGAGATGACAGGATTGTAGCTCAGTGACAGAACAAACACAGAAAAGGTCCGATATTCCATCCCTAGCATCTCCATTGAGGGCTGAGAGAGACCTCTGTCTGAAATCCTGGAGAGCCAGTCAGTATAGTGTATACAAACCTATCATGCTCACAACCACCTGTCAATCACCTGACATAACAATGACACCAGGTGATCTGTTTCCCTTTGCTGGCATGATTTGAAATCAAATCACTGCAGGCAAAAAGAAACAGCACTTGGAAGCACTGCTGTGATGGGTGGTGCTTGCCAAGGCACTGTCGATCAGCTGGTTATCGGTGCTCACAAAGCACTGTCCCATTTCAGATGTTTCTGATGGGAGTTCCTTAGAGCTCACACCACAAAACACAGAAGCAGAGACTTGTAAGTAAGATAGAGACTTCTTTTCAGGCAAATAATGTTACAGACTCAGCAGTAGACACAAAGCTCAAGAGTACGGTTCAGGAGTTCAAGAGCAGGGCAATAACTGTATGGAAGCAACAAAGATGTCCCAACAAGTTTCCACACCCTGCCTGCCAAACCTTTAAAGATGAGTCATGGTGTGCAAGCACACAAGAGTTGCTTGCCTTGAGGGAATGTCAGGATCAAATGTGCACTCCTTTATTGTGGGTGAGTCTGAGAAGGCATTGCCTGGTTTTAGGCAACAAGACTGCAGCCTCCTGGTGGGGCTCCAGTTTAGTCACTGCCACCTCTGGTTTCACCACCCCCCATAGTTGGTCAAACCCTCCACAGCCTCCATTGAGGCTCTTCCTTCTGCATTAAGGGCAGGGCAGGGCAGGGCAGGGAAGAGTTGCCATCTCTGCTTCCTCTTCCAAAGCAGCCAATGTCAGAGTGGAAAGGGAAGAGCCTCCTCCAACCCCGGTCCCCCCCATTTAGTCATGCATTTCCCCCTCCCCCTGCATCAGAACCTGTCGATCGAAACCTGATCCTGACAGTGCTGCAGGGCCAATAACATACAGCCAGTGCAACTGGGCCTTACTGCCAGAAAGCCCCACCAACAGAGGAATAATCTGGAGCTCACGTTAAGATTCAGATTATTCTCTTGGAGCTGTGTCCTTACTGGTCTCACACCCGATATCACATACAATATCAGGTGTGGAGCAGGTGGGCATGGTTTGGGGGGAAATGCCTATGCAAACAAAATTTGCCTTATTAGGCTTGTGGACGGGAGGCTCCCCACCCCTACACTATAGACCAGCCTTTCTCGCCAGATGTTGTTGGGCTACAATTCCCATCATTCCTAGCTAGCAGGAACAGTGTTCAGGGATTATGGGAGTTGTAGTCCAACAACACCCAAGGACCGTAGGTCGAGCAAGGCTGCTGTAGACAATACTGTGCTAGATGGAACAATGGCCTGACTCAACTTATGACAATGGCAGTGGCAAACCGTGCCACTTGGCTGCCCGGGGCGGCACCCGCTGGGGCAGGGCGTCGCTCCGCAGCGCGCAAGCGTCCTGATGTCATGACGCATGCTCCAGGAGCCCGCCCAGATGGTGCTGCTGGTCTGCTCAGCCAGCACGCTCTGAAGCAGAGTGCGCTACAGAGCGGGTTGCCAGGTGGCGCCGGCACCATAGAGTGCTCTGCTTCTTCCTGCTTGGGCGGAGGAGGCGAGGGGCGAGCCCGGGCCCGGGGGTGCTGCCACTGCGTGCTGCTCCCTCCAGAGTGAAGCTAGGGGCAGCCCGCCCCCTTGCTACGTGCCTAGACTGGTGTCCCATATTGCAGGCACATGGCTGGCAGTTTTTCAGAGCTTTGGCAGGCCTCTAAATTCCTATTTCTCCATGGATTCCAACTATGGAAAAGAAACCATAGTGCAATCTGCTGCTGTGGAAAGAAACTGGTAAAAGTGATTTGGTAGGAAATGGCGAACCCGTTTTTTGGTTCCCTATAGTGCCAGGTACTCAAGTCATTAAGTTCTGCATTTGTCTAAGGTTCCTCCCAGCCTGATATGAAGGTTTAGATCGCAATTCCTTGATTTTTGGAAAATGAAGGATCTTATCCCAAGTACAAAGAGAGGATAATGGAAGAGAGGAATTAAAATGGGCAACCAGGGAGCCTCTCTCTTTCTCCCAGGCCACCCATTAGTCATAGTATTGCCAGGCTCTCAATATTTTAAATGCAATTATATGACATGTGATGGCAATTCAGAATTAGAATTTCTCCCAATATACTTCTTCTAAATTACCCAGTCCCTACAGAAGTGCAAACATCTCTGGGGTGGCATATAGCCATTATTCAATGCTGATTTGAATAAATGACGCCAAGCATGCTAGCTTCAGCTGACAGCACCTGAGGAACGTTAGGTGGGTGGAAGGTAATTACACAAATTGGAACTTGGGGTAATTATTCAAAGCCTACGTACTGTCCCTCCTTTGGGGAACCCTTTTCATAAAATTCATATCAACTAGATCTACCCACAGAGAACACTGGGCCTGTCCCCGTAATTCTACATTAGTCAAAGCAGACATCTAGGATTGAGGGGGGGATCATAAAGACTTGCTTAGTCTCAAACCTTTAATTAGTATAAGAAATCCTTAAAGCTGTAGCACGATAGTGAGAGTTGCATGCATACAGTAAAAAATGAGTTGAAATCTGTTACAGACAAGTGATGCCACTGAAACACATAAAATTCCTTAGCAGCAAATGCAATTTTGTTGGTCTGATTTGCTCAGAAGATACACTTATTAGGCACTATTCCCCTCCAAGTTCTTCTATGGCTTGGAGTGGAAAACCTGATTCTGTACATAAACAGAGGGTTGCTTTTAACTTAAGTCTAATTTTGTTCTACTGCTACTGAACATTCATGCAGTACTTTCAAGGGTTCCAAGAGTTTTATATGCATTATCTAACTAGATTATTCACAACAACCCTCTAAGGCAACTACGTGACTTTCCTATGTCCACTGGTGCCAACACCCTGGAGGTTTTCTTAAAATAAAATAAAATAAAATAAAAAAGAGCTATAGGGACCAATGGAAAAGCCAGTGACACCCCTCAAGCTTTGAGGGGTGGGGATTTGCCTAACCACTGTCTCACTATATGTTAAAGTGGTCAAGAAAACATAGGCTAGGGCAGGGGTCAGCAAACCTTTTCAGCAGGGGGCCAGTCCACTGTCCCTCAGACCTTGCGGGACGGACGGACTTTATTTTGGGGAAAAATATGAACTAATTCCTATGCCCCACAAATAACCCAGAGATGCATTTTAAATAAATGGACACATTCTACTCATGTAAAAACATGCTGATTCCTGGACCGTCCGTGGGCCAGATTTAGAAAGCGATTGGGCCGCATCCGGCCCCCGGGCCTTAGTTTGGGGACCCCTGGGCTAGGACAACCTTTCCCAACCCAGTGACCTCTGTAAGTTGCTGAATTACAACTCCCATCACCACTGACTATTGACCATGCTTGTTGGGGCTGCGAGAGTTGTTGTCCAAAATGTCTGGAGGACACCAGGCTGGGGAAGTCTGGGCTAGCGGGATAGTGAGCAGACTTAGCAATAAAAGCCTTTTCTTATGTCATAGGTGGAATTTACACACATATTAAAAATGCTGTGAAAATGCTTTCTAAAAAACGTTTTGAAAAATATATTGAATTTGCCATAGCTCACCATCTCCATCTGGTGTCACATTTGTATATTGTACTTTACAGCACACTTAAGATGTTTTATTTGCAACTCTATAGCTGAGTCCATAGTCTGGTTTAGAAGCTTCCCAGAGCTTAGTGAGCCCAAGTCTGGAGCCACATGGCCAGGGCCGTCTTAAGCACGTCGGGTGCCCTGGCGCCGTGGTGTGGAGATCGCTCCGGCACCCCCACCTCGCTCCGTTTCTTGCCATGGCTGGTGGGTGGGTGCAGCGTGCAGCATGGTTTCCGCGTGGCTCTGCCGCATGGCGCCCCCTATCAGGCCAACGCCCTGGCGCCCTGCGCCATTCAGACTACCCCTAGAGCTGGCCCCGCACATGGCATCTTTCTTCCTAAAGCCTGGGGGCATCACTGGACTAGCCCTTAGAAATCCTTTTGAGGAGGTTTGCTTCACTCATTTAAAAACAGGCAAGCTTTTAAGCCAATTGAATATAGTACAGCCAACATTACCAATTAATTCACCAACTGAGTTCTCTAAAAATACTAATAGTTGACTACCTATATCTGAATCCAAGTGAGGACAGTTTGCCCATCACAAATGCAAGCAGGGATGGTTATTCTAGGATCAAAATCCTGGGAGAATAGCACCTGAATCTTAATTGTCTAAACAATACTAACACAGAGGTGGGAACCCCAGCCTGCATGGCCAGTGGTCAAGGATGATGGGTGTTGTAGTCTAGTAATAGCTAGAGGGCTTACGTCTTACACCTTCCACAAACTTGGCTTTGTAGACTTCAGCTTCTTGACTATGGAATCTGACATGGTTTCTCGGTCCAATTGTCAAGAAGCAAGTCTCTAGCTCTTTTACCTTGAATGGACATTCAAGGTTAAATATACATGCAGTGTTCTGTGAGCGTTTTCCTGCCTTCCAGCATTTTGGCCAATGAGTGCAAATGGGAAGACTGACAAGCACTTGAGCATTTGGGACTTCTTATATGTAGGTTTTTGCTATTTTGCATTGATTTCTGATGATTCTCTAGCCCGCTGTTAAGACTCTCCACCCCCACCATCCAAGCACAAAATCTTTGCTATGGTGTCATGATAAATTCTAAAATGGAGATGGGGTGGGGGAGTATTTTGGCTGATAATTTGTGCAAGTTCTTAGATTAAAGACCTCAGTGGAAGGCTAGGATATTGTTTAGGGGGGTGTTGTTGGGTGGGGTTGTTGCTGTTGTATCTTTATATCTTTATTTTTGATCTTATGGGTTAGTGGAAATATGGTTGTGTACTTTTTTGATTTTTTGCTTATTGTTAACAACTACTGTTGTTATAAGCAGATGAATCCCAAGCCGGAATTAAGATTGCTGGAAGAAATATCAACAACCTCAGATATGCAGATGACACAACCTTGATGGCAGAAAGCGAGGAGGAATTAAAGAACCTTTTAATGAGGGTGAAAGAGGAGAGTGCAAAATATGGTCTGAAGCTCAACATCAAAAAAACCAAGAACATGGCCACTGGTCCCATCACCTCCTGGCAAATAGAAGGGGAAGAAATGGAGGCAGTGAGAGATTTTACTTTCTTGGGCTCCTTGATCACTGCAGATGGTGACAGCAGTCACGAAATTAAAAGACGCCTGCTTCTTGGGAGAAAAGCAATGACAAACCTAGACAGCATCTTAAAAAGCAGAGACATCACCTTGCCGACAAAGGTCCGTATAGTTAAAGCTATGGTTTTCCCAATAGTGATGTATGGAAGTGAGAGCTGGACCATAAAGAAGGCTGATTGCCGAAGAATTGATGCTTTTGAATTATGGTGCTGGAGGAGACTCTTGAGAGTCCCATGGACTGCAAGAAGATCAAACCTATCCATTCTTAAGGAAATCAGCCCTGAGTGCTCCCTGGAAGGACAGATCGTGAAGCTGAGGCTCCAATACTTTGGCCACCTCATGAGAAGAGAAGAATCCTTGGAAAAGACCCTGATGTTGGGAAAGATTGAGGGCACTAGGAGAAGGGGACAACAGAGGACAAGATGGTTGGACAGTGTTCTCGAAGCTACGGACATGAGTTTGACCAAACTGCGGGAGGCAGTGGAAGACAGGAGTGCCTGGCGTGCTATGGTCCATGGGGTCACGAAGAGTCGGACACGACTAAACGACTAAACAACAACAACAACAACTGTTGTTATGTTTGTAGTTAATGTCATTTTCATGTGTTATAAGTCTCCTTGAGCATGGTTTTAATTTTGGAAAGGCGGCATACAAATAAATTGATTGACCAATTTATTGCTATATGATCCTCACAGTTTATTACTACAGTTATACCTTGGTTTTTGAACAGCCCTCCCAAATGATTGAAACCCAGAAGTGATTGCTCTGGTTTTCGAATGTTCTTTCAGAAGCTGAACGTCCGACGGGGCTTCTGTGGCTTCCGAATCAAAAGCCGCGCTTTGGTTTTCAAATGCTTTGGGAGTCAAACGGATTTCTGGAACGGAATCTGTTCAACTTCTAAGGTACGACTGTACTTGGCCACAAGCAGAATGCAATTTAACCTGGTTGGCACCGAAGAATGGAACTGCATTTGATTGAGAAATGGTGGAGCCATCATTTGCTTCCCTGTCCCTCTATTTCACCCTGCAGGGATCCTCAAGTGTAAGGCCTGATGTATGACTGTGTCACTAAACCTGTCCAGCAGCACTGTGAAACTGCGGGGGGGATGTGGCTCCTTTGTGACCATGTCAGAGTTTGGTGGCAGCATTACCATCAATGTGCCTCCCTGAGATGGATTGTTGAAGCCCTGATGCCTATGCAGCAAAAAGATGTCATGGTGATAAGCAGCAGTGACTGAGAGCCTCTAAACCTTGTCACTTTGCAGGCTGGTATGTCCTAATACACATCAGCGAGTAGGAAAAGGCAGGGGCAGAGCTCAACAGTTGCCTTCCATGTTCTGGCTGCAATTCTCATTCATTAACTAATGAAAGTGCAGCCACGTTTGATCTTTTTTTCTACAGCTTGCAAGAGAGGCAGAATTAATCCTATTAAGAAAAGAAGGAAAGGCACAATCCAATCAAAGCCGAGCACTTTTTAAGTCCCACTGATCTTGATAGGAGAGATTTAAGTAGACGCCTAAGCAGGCACCAAATGTCACGGGCAATGTCGTGGGCAGCATGCATTCCTGGAAGTCAGTCGTCCCACTGAAAGGTTTGTATTTGTTTTCAAGTAAAGACGCATAGAATTCCCTGTGTTATTGTCCCCCAAATTAGCTCACTGTGGGGTAGGAATGGGTGACTATCAATTTCTGTTTCTTTCGGTTTCTAATTTTTAAATTTTAACTAGTTTTATTACATCATAGATAAAATACGAACACAATCAAATACTACAAGTGCGAAAATGCAAAAATATAAGAAATGACAAAAGAGTCCCCTTATTTTGTCAACAAATTTGTCTCTTAATTTGTCAACAAAATCTCTTAATTTGTCAACAAAATCAGAAGATTTTCCAGTCTCCGCATTTAAAAAAAAAAGTATTTATGAACATTCAGAAGTATTTTTGTTCAAATCTCTCCTGATATACATTTTCCCCTAGCACATTTTTGTATGATCTTGTCACAAATATCTGCATTTTTATGCACCAACACAGACCCCCGGTGCTGTATATGCATTATTGTACACATTACCAGACCCAGTGCCTCTATTTTGCAGACACAGTCCAGGATTTACAGAAGCCGCCCCGATTTCTGATTTGGTTATAGAATATCCTGCTTTTCCTTAGGGCATCCCTATTTTCATTGGAGAAATGTTGGAGGGTATGGAGTTATGCGACCCTTGAGCCAAGGAGATAAGTAACTATACAACCTTTAGAAGACATCTGAAGGCACTTGTACAGTGGAACCTTGGTTTATGAACACCTCGGTTTATGAATTTTCGGTTTATGAACGCCGCGGACCCATCTGGAACGGATTAATTCACTTTCCATTACTTTTAATGGGAAAGTTCGCTTCAGTTTATGAACGCTTCAGTTTATGAACAAACTTCCGGAACCAATTACACCCATGTTTCAGTTTATGAACGCTTCAGTTTAAGTACTCCGCGGACCCGTCTGGAACGGATTAATCCACTTTCCATTACTTTCAATGGGAAAGTTCGCTTCAGTTTATGAACGGTTACTCCACGGACCGTCTGGAACGGATTAATCCACTTTCCATTACTTTCAATGGGAAAGTTCGCTTCAGTTTATGAACGCTTCAGTTTATGAACAGACTTCCGGAACCAATTGTGTTCATAAACCGAGGTACCACTGTATAGGGAAGGTTTTTAATGTTTTTTTTATTATGTTTTCATATATATTGGAAGCCGCCCAGAATTGATGGGGCCACCCAGTCAGATGGGCAGGCTATAAATATTATTATTATTATTATTATTATTCCCTATTTTCATCAGAGAAATGTTGGAGGGTATGCAGCATGACTGGGCTGGGGAACTGTATTGTAAAATCAGAAGAAGTGTGAATTAAAAAAGATGGCTATGTTCCATTGCTCGTATGTCCACCCCTTCCTACAAAAACGTCTCAAAGAAACTTACAGACGCAAAAGTTTCAAACCAACATCAAAAGAATAAAGCCACAGGATCTACTAAAAGTGCTCACGCTGCAATATTTTCAAAAGGATGGATCCCACCCCACCAGACTAAAAAGAGCTGTGGTTAATTGACTTGCCCCCAACCCACCGACTGAATACAGAGAGCTGCCTCTGCCTCACCTCTAAGAAGACACTTGCTTTGTAATAATAAATGGTTGGGGGGGGGGTTAGCTGTGTTATCTGTGTGGTTGGTGGGAAGTCAGGAGAGTCAGGTTTGTATGTGGATGATTGCTACGAATTTATTTGGGAGAGGTTACTGCGTGGGAAAGTCTGAGTGCAGTTTCTACATCTGTTTTTTTTTCTTTGGGTGCCAATGATGCTCCACAATCCATTTAAAACTCAACAATAAAAAAGCACCAAGCCAGCAGAAAACAATGCAGTAGTTCAGAGCCTCTAGGCAACTAGCTTAGAAAATCACATGCCTGCCTTAACAATAGATCTTCAAGAGGTAGTAATAACCACATGTTTTAGCCAATCAGCATTTCTGTCCCAGAGGTTCATCTGTTGGGGGCAGACTAGAAAGAACATCGAGGGCCATCTTGCACGTTTTATGAGGCCCTCTTGCTGCATTTCCTATACATTGTACTCAGGCTCCAATTGGCCAGGTTCTTTTGAAGAAAGCAGCGCATAAACCAGGCTTCTACTGACGCATGGCTGCTGTGATTAATATAGTGGTTTTTAAAAAGAAATGGTCACAGCTATTATTTATTAAATTTGTATGCCACTCTTCATCTGTAGATCTCGGGGAGGCTCACAACATAAAATTACAATATAAAAACACAAAATACAGTTGCCCATGCAGATATGGGCAAGGATGAGCTCAAGGTCCTGCGTGTGTAAGAGATGCCCTGCTGCTGCTTGTTGCTGATACAAACTCCCATTGAGATGAATGGGGCAACTGAGGATCACTCAGCTTGTTGCTGATACAAACTCCCATTGAGATGAATGGGGCAACTTAGGATCACTCAGCTTCTCGTTTCTAAGACCAACACTGTGAGGCCACATACAGAAGAAACTGTAACATATAAACCTTTCTGTCCCTTTCTTGGGAGTGACACAGAAACTGCTATGATTTGGGAGGCAGAAATAGCCAAGAAATAGCATTTTTAAAAAACAAAAACAAAAACTGGCTAACTATCAAATTTGCTTTTCAGCCACACTTTCCCCACGTGGACTTGACAAGCACATACAACAGTTTTGTAATTGTGATATTTTGGTATCCCCCCACACTAAAAATAACAATTCAACATTGAGAAAAACAGAATTATGTGATCTGTATACATAATGCAAGCAAATACATCTTTTTATATAATTTATTTTTGTTTGAGCAATCACCAAGAAGGACAGGCTGTGTGCTATGTAGTGCAGTTCATATAAAGATTAAAGCACATTTCTGCATTCTTAAGGACTAGTATAATGGTTGGCTTTCTTTTTAATCTAAGAGTAAAAATCTTAGATTAAATTTCCGGAGGTTGAAATCTGCATCCAGTGCCACCTTCCTTGTTTGTGTGGTGCTTAAGCACGTTGAAACTTATGGTTCTATTTTAGCTCAAGCAGGGGATTTTTAAGGAAAGATGGCGCACATTTTGAGAAGCCAGTGATGTGACAACCATCATGAGATCTCGTGGTACCCAGGGATTTGTGATGGAAACCGACCTGCCAGACTCCTGTCTATTGCCACACGCAATAGCTGCTTGTGTTTGCCTCTCCAGCTTATTTCCCTACTTCTCAGCAGAGGCTTTATGGATTATTTGAAGGTTGCAGGTGCTATAAATTGAAACCCTGCCTGATCTCCAGGAGGGCCCTCTGGGGTCCAAGTCAGAAAAATGCCCCTTACAGCTGCTACCTCCACTGCATTGATTGGGCACTGTGGGTTGCAAAGCAACATGGAAAAACACAAAGTGATGAAGCCAGAGCAGGCTATGTTGTTGACACATGCTCTGTGCTCCTCTCCCATTTACAGGCTCAGCTGCAAGTCACGCTTTTGCTGCAAGGATCCCAGGGGGTCTCTGCCAGGCCAGTTTTTCTGGTTTGAGAGGACAAGATAATGAGACAACCGGGTATTTATTTCCTTTGCATTTCAAGGGCTGTGCATGAGAAGAAAAACCCAGAAGGTAACAGAGAACACCAGGAGACTGGGACAAGAAGTCTGGGGTGTTTTTTCTTTTCTTTTTCTTTTTTTAAAAAAGATAAAGTCTTGGGGGTTGAGTTTGGATCTTTTCATCATAGAAATTTAGGGGACTTAAGCTGAAGTCACTTTCCCAGCTGTTACTCTGCCAAAAAGCAATATACCTTTATCAGGAGTCAAAATTCATTTGCTATTCATTTTACAGGGGTATGTGTTCCACATTTTACTTATTTATTGATCCCTGTCTTTCAACCCTCAAAGCACCTGCCCATTTAAAAGAGGCTAAACTAACTATGGGATGCAGGTGGCACTGTGGGTTAAACCATAGAGCCTAGGGCTTGCCGATCAGAAGGTTGGCGGTTTGAATCCCCGCGATGGGGTGAGCTCCTGTTGCTCAGTCCCAGCTCCTGCCAACCTAGCAGTTTGAAAGCAAGTCAAAGTGCAAGTAGATAAATAGGTACCACTCCGGCGGGAAGGTAAACAGCATTTCCGTGCGCTGCTCTGGTTCACCAGAAGCGGCTTAGTCATGACCCGGAAGCTGTACGCCGGCTCCCTCGGCCAGTAAAGCAAGATGAGCACCGCAACCCCAGAGTCATTCGCGACTGGACCTAATGGTCAGAGGTACCTTTACCTTTACCTTTAAACATACTATAAAATCAATATAATGGGTCAGATTCAGTTAACATAGTGCACCAGTGGAAACCATCAGAAGGGCTGCTACTAATGCAGTAGGGCTGTGCCCCATCCTTCCCTTGCACACCCTCAACACCTCCCCCAATTCCAGTCTGGTGGATCAGAGCATTTGGGGGGGGGGGACAAAGAGAGGGGAGATCATTCCATCCAGCAAGCATAAATGCTTGCACTCAGGGAATCATTGTATGAGCACAATGTTGATCTCCACCTATTTTCACATACAACGTTTTTTCCAAATGGCAAAAATATTTATAACCTGTTGGCATCTGCCTGTCTCCAAAGACAATGGAAGAGTGTGCTTTCAGGGATGAAGTCAAACCAATGGAGAGTTACAGCGCCTGCTGTGGCTGTAGTCAGCCCTGTTTAGGGAAGCTTTTAATGTTTAATAGATTATTGTATTTTAATACTTCTGTTGGAAGCCGCCCAGAGTGGCTGGGGAGGCCCGGCCAGATGTGCAGGGTATAAATAAATTTATTATTATTATTTTAGAAACCAATACAGGAAAGACATGTTTTCTCTCCCACCAATGAACGCAACCTGTGACACTCACACCTTACACCAATCAGGTAAAGGGAGCGGGTGGTGCTGTGGTCTAAACCACTGAGCCTCTTGGGCTTGCCAATCAGCTCCCATTGCTCTGTCCCAGCTTCTGCCAACCTAGCAGTTTGAAAGCATGCCAGCATGAGTAAATAAATAGGTACCGCTGCTGTGGGAAGGTAAACAGCACATCTGTGCACTCCATAGCTGCCAAGTTTTCCCTTTTCTCACGAGGAAGCCTATTGAGCATAAGGGAAAATCCCTTAAAAAAAGGGATAACTTGGCAGCTATGGTGCACTCTGGTCTCTGTCATGGTGTTCCATTGCGCCAGAAGCGGTTTAGTCATGCTAGCCACATGACCTGGAAAACTGTCTGTGCACAAATGCTGTCTCCCTCGGCCTGAAAGCGAGATGAGCGCTGCACCCCATAATCAAGTTTGACTGGACTTAACCATCCAGGGGTCCTTTACCTTTACCTGTTTTACACCAATCAGGTTGAGTTTATAACTTGTAACTGTTGCCTCCCATGTTGTTATTGCTGCATTAGCAACCCCGAAGCGACACATTCCTTTACCCCCTTGATGTCAGGGACCGGGCAGAGGAGGAATGGTGGAGACTGTCTCCCCAGCCTGAGCCTTGCAGAGAAGAGGAGGACAGTATAGATTTACAACAGTGGTTTGCAGGCGGTCACAGCTCAGAGGCAGATGAGGGGGAAAGCTGGAAATAATGGGAGAGGAGGAGGCAGAGCTGGAACAGCTGGCTGACACGTTATCACTAGAAAGCACTCCGGACCACTCCCCTGCTTCTCCCAGAACCCAGCGAGCATTGAAAGTAGGAGAGCAAAGGGCTCGGAGACAGATGGCCCTAAGTGGCACCCGTAAGGTGGGTGGTGCTGTTGACGAATGAGAAAGTAGGAGGGGGTGGAGATTTACTCAGAGCAACACCATTACTCCAAGAAGCTGCATTTCTAAGCCTCTCTCTGTGGATATTGAATAAACAACATTGGTAAGTACTTTCCTTGTCTTATCCATTCCTGGCAACCTACTGTAGAGGGTTGGATCCTCTGAAGTCTGGCACTTATATTAGAAGTAACCAAACACGAGGGGACCATCTTTCAAATATTTGTCCAGTTTACTTGGAGGATCAGCTTACACTTTAACTTGATCACTTTGATCTGTTGTTACAGGTGACACATAAAGTTTGTTCCTCGCTTGTAAGGGATTGGTCTTTCGGGGTGGTAGCTCCTACACTCTTGAACTCCCAGGCCTTTGCTGTACTCTTTTTGGCACCTGCTAAAAGCTTTTCTGTTTAAGCAAGCCTATTCAGATATGTGAAGTTGACATGTGTTTTAATCCACACTTCTGGCTTGTAATGTGTATTTTTTTCAATCTGTTGGTTTTTATCTATATTTTGATTTTTTTAAAATTGTTTTTATCTTGGATGAATCTAACATATATTTTATATATTTTTTGTAAAGAACTTAGAGGTTTTATTTACAACAAAGCGGTATACAAATTCTGTTGCATAAAATAAAAGCAAACCTTCCACTATACACTGCGGAGGTCATGTCAGCTCATTTCCTGGCAAACTGTAAAGTCCCTGCTCTCTGACACAAGGGGTCTCCCTCTCCATGGTTTTCATTCCGACATCACTCAGTGCAATAGAGTGCTACCTTTAGTACCCTGTGAAGGAAGTTAACTCAAGGCACTCCATCCTTGTGGTTTGGAGGAGGACTGCCAACCCACATGCAGCAAAACTGTGCCACAGATAAGAGCGGAGCATGTTTGGAGAGCACATATACAGTGGTTTTCTGTACTAGGAGGTGCTGTAGTAGCTATGAACCAATTAACAAGGGGGAAATAGCAGTAGAACACATAGAGATTGAGATGGGCCCTGTGAGTTTCATGGCTGAACTCATGTCTCACTAGGCCTGATCTGACACTCTCACTGCTATGCCACACTGTTTCTGTAAGATTAAGGTAATGCATGCAGATACGGGTAACTTAAGAAGTTTGTGGGCCAAAACAGATTCTGCAAATTTTTCTCTCTATCATCTCCAGCCTGTGCAATGGATTGGGGCCAAAGCACAGGAGATAAATGTTAGACCCACCTCTACATTCCTAAACCAAATCGGCCTCCACCCCTGGACACACACACACATTATGTTTACTAAAGAAAATTGTTTTGGAAGCTCAAGTATAAGATGTAATTTGGCCTTTGGAATGCAATGTCCACTGGACCAAAACCACTTCCAAGTGGTGCTCCTTCTGCCACTATGGGTTTTGCAGATGCAAAGTAACCTAGAAGATTTTTGCAAAGTCACCTAGAAGATGCACCTGTCTCTCCCTCCCTCCTCCTCCCCCTCCCCCTCCCCCTCCCCCTCCTCTCTGTGTGTCTGTTTGCAGCTGCTTCCCTCACTATGGGAAATTATGGATGTATTAGATTGCATGCTGCATCCCTCTTGACTGCATCCTTGGGGACACATCATGCTAAGGGTTGCATGAGCTATGCATGATTTGTCCATTCACCTGTGTTAGACACATGCACTGGTAAAACAAGTCTCATTCTTCTGCACAGAGTTTTACAATAGCTGAACACCCTCAAGGTTCAAACTATCACAGATAAAGGAGGTTCAAGATGGTTGCTCTAATTCTGAAGAATTTTGAGTAGCGATGGAAGGTTCTGTCAATTTCAGCTCTCTTAGTTTCTCATTTTCCCACTCTTAAGTTCGTTTCTCCACATTTCTGCAGCATTTTGTGGATTTTCTTTTTTTAAATCCTCATGAAAATTCTTCAGAGTTTTAGCATTAATTTCTTCTAATAATGCACACATTTCTGCATGCATTTTTGCCAAATATAATGCATTTTTGTGTTGTTATTTTCATGGATATATTCCTTTTTATGCATGATTTTATATAACATGCATTGGTTGGATAATTGCAAAATCTGGAAAAGTGCAAATGTTGAGGGATGGCTGCATTTTGTATTAGAATGCAAATTTGATAAATTCAACTTTAAATGTAAACCGAGCATTTTTCATAAGTGAGGCTTAAATCACTTCTGAGCCCCTTCTTGCATTATTCATTTAAAAATCATTGTAGAAGGTGAAGTGATGAGAGACATTTCTAATGCAAATGAACCTTCTGGCCAATTCTGTTCTTTACATTTGCACTAGAAAGCGACTGAATCAAGAATCAGTTTAAGCCTCGTGCATTAAATGCCCTGAATATGAACACACATAATTAGATTAAAGCATCACTTTCTTCAGAGGTAAACCAAAACCTTGTTCAGTTTACATATGCAGGTACTTACATTACTTTGCACGTGAGGCTGCACAATCGACATCAGTAATAACACTCCACACATTGGCACATAAATATGGCCATAAGCCACCAGCCAGTCAAGGCTGTAAATAAAGTTGTTAATAGTGCTTTATTCAACACACCATCAAGCAGGAAGATGGGCAGCCCTGGATTTTCTCAGCCATGGTGTTTGATTTAAAAGCACCTCATAGTCTGCAGAGCTTTACTCCTGATTTTCATTTGGTCAATATTTCTAGCTGGTTTCACCCATGCTCAGATTGGGAGAGAAAGGAGTGGATGGGGCTGATTATTGACTGCTGTGCTTTCAGATGTCTCCTTTTGGCAGAGAGCAGGTAGATGTCACCCCCCAGCCTTATCTCCATGCTCTGTTTTCTCCAGGTGTGGGGTTTTAAAAAGACGCAAGCTGGTAGAATGAGTGAATTGTCTTTATGCTACAGCATCCCATTGTTGACTCGTGCTCTGCTACCCATTAAAGCAGCCTTCTCCAGCCTGGTACCTATCAAGCCTTGGCAATTGGCCATGATGTCTGGGGCTGATAGGAGTTGTTGGGATCTAAAACACCCTGGAGGGCACTGAGTTAGAAATAGAAATCTTGAGGTCTGCCAAAGCTTTGGAAATCTGCCAGCCATCTGCATACAGTATGGGACACCCATCCACTGTCATAGGAAGCTGCCTTCTACTGAGTCATATCATTAGTCCACCTTGCTCAGGATTCTGACTGGCAGCAGCTTTCCAAATTTTCAGAGATGGATCCTTTCCCAGCATTACTTGGAGATGCCAGGGATCGAAACTGGGACCTTCTGCCTGCAAAGCAGAGGTTTTACTACTGAGCCCACAGCCCTTGGGGAAGGATGTATTAAAACAATCCAATCTCCTTTCTGTTGAAGACTGAATATGGCCTACTGTCAAATATTCCAGCCTAAAAGGATTTTGCTAACCCCCATTACTCATCAACTCTAACATAATTCCAAAACACCCAGTGGGCAAACCAAAATGTTACAAAGTGGTGTTCAAACTTTCAAGCTTTCCAGAATTCTTCTTCAGGCTATAGAGTAAGCAAAATAAATGGGTGGTGGGGTGCAGGAGAGAAAAGTCGACTGTTTGGGGAGCCAAAATAAATTAATGGTGCTCCTCCCTGGCTCCCCCAATGTTGTGGCCTTTCTGATATTTAAAGGGGGGGGAGAAAGCAGTGTGGCAGGCGGTGTGGGGCACATGAATGGAGAATGTCATTATCTCTCTGTGAGAGCAGCAGGCTGCCAAAGCTGGCGTGACCCTGGAAGCTCACTGCGATGGTGGCTGTGCGAGCCAAGCAATCAATACATGAAAATCCAGCCCAGGCACAGAAGGTGACCTTGAGAGAAAGCGAGGGAGAGGAGAGTTGCATGGAATGTGAGAGGAGGGATGGTTTATGGGCGCACAGAGAGCACCTGGGATGGAAAGAATGAGCGAGGCGGAACCTGTGTCCTCTACGCATCTGCCTCTGTGCTCGCTGCATACGCAGCAGTACAAGGGGGTGGGGGTGGGGAGGAAACTCACAGGCAGGAGGAAGGCGGCACAGGGCTGTTCAAGCAGAAAGAAGAGCAACGTCACTGGACAGAGCAAAGAAGACTCTGTGGATCTACCCAGGAGCCAGAGGTTGTGTTTGGTATTCGCAGAGGAGCTGTGTTTGTGCAGACATTTGTCAGGGAAAGCTGCTGGGATATATTGGGGTGCAGTTTTTCTTGGAATGGATGCTTTCAGCTTAGCACCAACATCACCAGCTTTCAGCATCACCAACATCACCCTCTGGCACCTGGTCAGGGGTGCCATTTGAAATGCTGGGCAAGGTGTGTTCACTGCAGAGATTCATATCAGGCCTTGATACATTCAATATCAATAAAACAGCAAGAAAGGGTATTTTAAGAACATTGATTTCTCTTTATGCCCCGTGATAATCAAAGATAAATCTGGGAATGATCAGACATGGCTGAAACACAGCAAAGATGCCTCTCACCTCCTTAAATCCACACTCTCACCTCCCGCAATACTCACAAGGCCATTATAAGTGATGCGCGTAGAATGGGTTTCTCCCCTGCTATACCATACCTGTCCCTTCCCTGCCACCCAGATAATATTTCCGAATCTCTGCTTTGGAAGTCAGCCTTTAAACCAGGAGAAAGAGCCAGACCCATGTAGAAATCCCTCTTTGTATATATAGATCTGCGCATGGGCGTTGTTTGCTTCGTCTGCATTCTGTGTCCGTTGCTTTTGAGTGCGGGAATAGATGCAGATATGTGTGCGCATGTGTGCGCGCGCATGCATATACACGGAGAGACGTGGGTGTCCTTCCTTGCAAGTCCTTCCTTCCCTCATGCAAATACACAGTGTGCCCATACATCCCTTGCTGATGCTGCATTGCTCCCCTGAGTCTTCTTCTCAGAGCTCTGTCCAGTTCAATTTGCATTTTCTCACATGAGTCAGCCTCTCTCCCTTCCCATGGGAGAGGCCATTTGATAGACTAATTGCTCTCATGGCAAGTCAGCAAATGGCTACCGTTCCCTTGCATTTGCTCAAGGCCAATTCCTTTCCTTCTCATCACCTGCTTCTTGTTTGCTCCTGGATTCTTTCTCATATCCAAGCACATATCTGCACCAGCTCAGCCAGGCCACACCCTCACCAGAAACTAGGCCAAGCTCTAGAGTTTCAGTTCTCCTATTGTTGCTCCATAAACAGAGCCCTTTAGGCACCAGACTGTAAAGTTAGGGACGGGGGAAGCTGTAAAGCTCTGGATAGCGTAGGACTCCAACTTCCACCAGCCCCAGGCACCATGGCAAGTGAATGATGGGAGTTGTAGTCCAGCAGCCAAAGTTTCTCCATCCCTGCAACAACTGCAGGAATGGAGTTGTGTGGTTGTCTGCAGAGAAAATCCAGCACAAAAGTACTTCCTTGTATGTACAGGCTCTGCACAGGTGTCCAGCATATTTGCACCATGCCAACCTCCTGCTGCCTTGCTGCTCCCCCTCTAGAAAGGGCAAACTTTGAAGGCCATTGGATCGCTATTAGGAATAGGGGACAAATTGTGGGGTGTATCATCTGGTTCATCATTTGTTCATCCTGCACTGTTCAATGTATTTCCCTGTCACTTTCCCAACCCTAAAAAGTCCATTTTTTAAAAAAGTGATATATTACACTAGGATGACAGAAACTATCAATTCACTTTAATTGGTGAATCCCTCCCACAAGAGAGTGACAGTCTGGAGGCCTCCTCGGTCATAATACCCAGTTGCCCCAACACCCAACAGAAATGGTTTTCCCAATAAGAGAGAAACCCCACGGTTTCAGAAATGCTTCTTCCTGCCAATTTTGCTTTAGGTTTCTTTGGAGGGGGCCCCTGTCTGCCCTCTTTATTTTTCCTTTAGCACAAGTTCCATTCAAACTGTGTGTTTCCCAGCAACCAGCCAGTAGGATATAGACGATGCTGTTAACTGAAGGGCAGGAGCGCACAATTCCCATTGATTTTGATAATCAGTTTAAATATTAAAACAGCAGCAGAAGGGAGATAAAAAACCCTTAACAGCAGAGATTAAGAAAGCAGTTTACAGAGGTGGGTATTTTGACAACATTCTGTTGCCCCACCTAGTGGCTCAAGGAAGAAAAGTGCATATTGATTCAGTTCTGCCTTGCATTGCACGAGCAGTACTTTCCATCCCTTTGCAGGCCCAAAATATTGCAGGGTGTGGGGGAACCCCATAAAGCTTTTTTTAACAATAATAACAGTGGTGGCTGTTGCTGTCCAAAGAATGGTGCTGAAATGTGTGTTTAAAATTATTTCACTGGAGATTAAACAAAAAATCTTGGGGAATTTGCTGCTTTCTATTGCTTTTTTTTCTAGGGGAGAGTAGAAAGAAATTTAAAGTGAGGAGTTGAGGATTTAAGGCAAGATCTCATACCCCTTGCCCTGTAAATCCATGCCAGTAACAGAATCCATGCCAGTTCTTCTAAATCCCCCCCTTAATGTTTCTATCTCTCTCCCCTCCTACAACATCCTTAACCTCCCTCTCCTCCCCAGCCCAAACGATGGGACTGTTAAATGAAGATTTCACTAATGAGGTTTGGCTGCTTCACATAAAATGGATCGTTTAGACAATCGCTGCTGACCTATGACACAGCCATGTGGACTTCTTACTTATCACTCTGCTGTGGACACTAAACAGTGTTTTGTGCGTGAGAATTGCACAGAAACCCAACAGATCTTGTGGGCTTTTGGGGCAGAGAAGTGTGTGATTTTGGTTGTGCAGAATCACTGCAGGAGAAGAAGAAAAAACAGGGTGAAATGTCCTCCCCTCCCCTTCCTTCTTTTGCTTCCTAGGGACTGTGCGCTTAAGCAAAGGGACTATGGTATATTCTCCTCCACATCATTTACATCTAATTGAATTTAGCAGAAGGTTGGTGCTGAATCAAATGTTTCTTGATGTTTCTTCAGGCTTCTGTCTATCTGAAACAGACTTTCCATGTATTTATTCAACTTTAAGAAGAAGATCTTAAGGAGGAATTTACAAAAAAACACACAAACATATGGGCAAATGTGATCTTTGAATTTATTCTTCTATTACATACAGTAATTGTAAAGAAATAGATGACTTCTCCACAGATCTATCAGGCTGGATTTTAATGTAGCTTCTGGGGCAGGATGCTATATCTCAGATCCTCTGACCTAAACCATTCAAATTGTCTTGGAGCTTCCACTTTTATTCTGTTTCATAGCAATGCAAACTTTGCAATGCAGGCTTGAAATTGAGGGATTGGACTACCTTTTTATTTTAAAGAGAGGACTTAGCCTACCTACTTATTATCTTGGGATCTCACCTCAACTGTCCCATCAGCACAAGGATTGCCTCCACCTGTGTGTGCCCTACTGCCCCAAATTTGTTCCTAGGAACCGCAAAAACAAATTTACAGGGGGAAGGGGGGGAGTTCTATTGGCCAAGCAGAAATCCTTGCACTGATGGGACCATTTACTTAGTGCTAAAACCAACCCCATGCAGAACTTGTCTGAGAACTTGTTAGAATAAAATTATAAACTCAAACAAAAAATCAGCCAGTCTCTGGTGCCCCCCCCCAGCTTAGCCTTCTGAGGTCCGGGGCAAGTGTACACAATGCCCCCCCCCGCTTTGCATGGACATGGCTACCACCCCCCTGGATATTTAACCTTTAACTTTCATTAGGTTAACAGAAATCAATCAGAAGTATTTAGAAAATTAATTTTCACTTTAGTTCGTATTTTATTTTTAATCAAACGATTGCACACGTATACCATTAATTAGAAGACTCCAGAACATATTAAAACCTCCCATAGCAACGTTGATAACATAATTAAAAACAAGCGAAGAAGCTTTCAGTCTACAAGACAGAACAAAAATGGGTAAAAGGAGGCAGAAAAGAAGCAGACTCAGGCACCCATTCTTGAAGTCCTGCAATAATCCAGCTGGAATAGAAACAGTTCAGGGAGAAGAGGAGCCAATGGACCTGGTCACTTTGCCTGACCACAATAGGACCAGATCTTAACTCTCCCTCCACTGTAGCCTGCCACAGCCACACAGTGCATCTGAGCACATGCCAAGTGTTTTCTTCTCATCACGAAGCAATTACGACCTGCTCCATTATCACACATTTAGGGCCGAATTGCATGTTATTGTTTGTTTTTTAAAGCTGGAGATGGCTTAGAGGCAGCTTTAACCTTTTAGGCTCATTGTGGTCCTGATCCAGATTGAGTATGTGTTCATGCATGCAACAGTGGTTCAAAAGCTACTAATATTTTCCTCCCACATTAAAATCTATGGCAGCAACTACTGGAGAAATAAGATGGTGTTTGTACAAATTGAATTTTGAAGCATGAATTTTGCCAGGATTACAGTGTTTGAGGGGACCCAGGTGGCGCTGTGGGTTAGACCACAGAGCCCTAGGGCTTGCTGATCAGAAGGTCAGCGGTTCGAATCCCTGTGATGGGGTGAGCTCCCGTTGCTCGGTCCCAGCTCCTGCCAACCTAGCAATTCGAAAGCACGTCAAAATGCAAGTAGATAAATAGGGACCACTACAGCGGGAAGGTAAACGGCGTTTCCGTGTGCTACTCTGGTTCGCCAGAAGTGGCTTTGTCATGCTGCCCACATGACCTGGAAGCTATACGCCGGCTCCCTCGGCCAATAATGCGAGATGAGCGCACAACCCCAGAGTCGGTCACGACTGGACCTAATGGTCAGGGGTCCCTTTACCTTTACCTTTACAGTGTTTGAAGAGGGAGCCACCTAATGGATCCCATGTGCAATAAGTATTTCTTTAGTTTTGGAATATAATAGTGATAAGGAGGCACCAATGTTTTGGGGGCCCAGGGCACTTTTGGAAACTTGAGAAACTGTTGCGAGCACCACACAAACTCACCCACATCACACAAGCACACACACTTTGCAACTGACTAATCAATGACCCACCACTGCAACCATGCAATCTTCTGATAAGACACAATTCCACACAACCCGCAATCACATCTCTTGCAATCATCCTCCCGCAGCAATCACACACACAGCCCTCAGCCACACAGCCCTGCAACCATGCAACGCAACACAACCATACAATACATGCTCTACTACCACATACCTCATGTAACCACAAAGCTCCTCCTGCTCCCACAGCCACACACACCCTTTTCAGCCATACAACAAGAACTAACAATTACATTAAAAAAAATCATTGCTGCAAAAAAGCTACTTTCGTGTTTAACAGACCCTAATATTTTAATACATTTGCTTTTCAAAAACCAGGAAAATTAAAGGATTAAAAAAATATGACTCAAACTCAACAAAACCAGGAAATTAGAAGTCAAGGTCGACACCTTAACAGCTGGCCCCCTCCATCAACCACGATGTGGTGCAATGTTACAAACTGTGCTTCTTACAATTTACCCTTCATGCATCCCCCCTTTTCCTTGGTCCTTCAGGCCCAAATCCAGAAGGGAAGGATGGCGTGCCTGGGACCAGCAAAGATATCACACATTGTCCTGATTCTATAATATCTGAGCCTTAGATGAATTGTCCTGTGCGTTGGTCCAAGCCTGCATGTGGGCATGGAAGCACACCAGCTGCATCATCCACGAGAGGCCCTGATTTGCACAGAAGGCTATGTTATTGTGCAGCACAATTAATATGCACCGGATACTCTGCCAGAATAAAGAGGGTCAAAAGGTCAGGACCCAGAGGGGGCATCTGCAAACGTGCAAAAAGTCCCCAAACTACAATAGCAGCAGGTGGTGGTGTCAGGCTGGGGGAGTTTGCTGGGGGTGGTGGGGAATCAAAAATGGAAGTTCAGCTACAGAGCAACCAGGACTGGACCAGTTGCGAATCTTGAAGAAGATGCTTTAGAATAGGATGCCAAGTCAAAAAGCTGCACAGAGCCATTGCTTCATGGAAGGAAATTGCAAGGTGGAGTCTCAGAAAAGGAACCTCAATTGATCTGTCAATCTTTTCTAGCAAGTATCTTGACAGTTGCACATTAGGATTAAAGGAGAAGGAGAAGAAGATGTACTGAGTGAATGCTTAATTTTTTTAAAATAGCACTAGAGTCATTGATTCTTCTTCCCAGCACTGGCAGATCAAGGATTAATGGTGCTTATGTAGCCCAGCACCAGATATACTCAAGTAAATGAGAAGGACTAAGGTTGAAAAAGGGAGAAAGAGGAGACAGTCCTAGGGAGCAGTCCAGCAGTATCTCTATCTGCCTGGCAGTGAAATTAATACCAGGGTCACTTTCTCTTGAAATTTGTTCCCCTTAGGCTTACGGTGCCAGCGGAGGTGAATGGTTGCTGCTCCATTCAGTAGAAGCGGCCTGTGGGCAGGCGAGGCAGGCAGAAATAAGCACTGGCGAAGAGGCTCAGGTTGATGGGGTTGCCGTCCAAGCGGATGTCCTCCAGAGCCCTGCGGATGTGGCTGTAGTCCCTGCTGTCGCAGAACGTGTCTACCTGCATAGTCTGGATGTTGTTGTTCTACGGAAGGAAATTGAGAAGGGAAGATGATCACCAGGTGGGGCTGCTGGAGGAGAGTAGGGGGGTGGGGAATCACCAAGACTCATAGTTCAAGAAGAGGCTCAAAGTTATTAGAGTTTTCCCTTGTTCTGAATTCTGAGACTCCATGGGCAAAGCAGACCAATCATGATAGCTTGGGGGGGGGGCATGATAGCGAACTGGAAAGGGCCTTCACCAGTATAGGCCAGGGTGGACTACAACCTGGACTTCAAAACACTTAGGGCCTGATTGAATGCGTCCAGGTCTCTTGTAGAGCATGGCGTTGGTCATGGAGATTGGAAAGAGACCCCGTTAGGGTTCAATCGCAATTGCAAGACAGGGAAAGAATATCAGTAGGTACAGATCACATGCAATTAGAGAAATAATGGCAAAGATAATGCATGAGCCCACATTATAACTGCTCCTTGCTTTTTAAAAGTAATCTGAAAGGAAATGAATGGCAAATGACGGAGTCTCTCAGAGGCTTGTGGTTTGGCTGTTGGTGTCCTCTCTCCCTCTCTCTCTCTCTCTCTCTCTCTCTCTCTCTCTCTCTCATTAAAAATGTTCAGTGACACTCCCTCACCTGTAGATGCAAAGACCTCAGTCTCTCAGGCAGTGGCATGGGGATGTAGTCCAGATTGTTATCAGACAGATGAAGGAACTCCAGCTTCTTCAGATCCTGAAAGAAGAAGGGACCGTCAGCCCTTTGCCTCCTTGCATGTTCAAGTGAGGTGTCCCAGGATTTACAATGGAAATGTGAGTTTTCAAAAGAAGTCAGCTTGGCTAGGCCCTAGCAGATTGAAATTCAGGACAAAGCAGCTAAGGGTTTGTGCAGGGGTAAAAATCTAACCCAACCAGAAGCTGGGCCTCCCCAGATGATAGGCGGGACCCAACATATTACATCAAATTGTGGTTCCTCATAAGGATGTCAGAGAATTCCATCCTAAGCAGCCATTGGAGTAGATATTGCTACAGTTTGCATATCTACCTGTTCAGGAGCTGTGCTCAACTGATGGTGTGTGTGTTCCAATCCTGCTTTCTCTGGCAAACCTCTAAGCACCCAGCCAATCTAATAGGATTTAACCACTGCCCCACCTCTGCCTCAATCAGCAAGTGCAGGTGTGAAATCAATAATAGTGACAATAATTATAACAGAACTTATGAAAAAAACATAGCAGACAGACATCGAAATGCTGGGAATGAAATGCAGCAGAAAAGAAACAATGCTGATTTTTATGAATAAACTTTTATGAATAAAATTATGAATAAAATTTTATGAATCCATACAGGTTGGAATCGAAATGACGGCCTGGGTGCTTAAAGGTAAGAAGGCAAAGAGACAAGCTCAACAAACAGATGGCAAAAAGTCTTGGGTGCTCTGGAGCCTGCTAAACGTGGGTTACATAGGATGTAGTACAAATGAACATTGATTTTCTACAGCTTTATATTGTGGTTTTTGGTTTGTTTCCATAAAACATAGACAAAAGGTTAAATGCAGAGACCTCAAGATAATAATAAGGGAGCCCCTATCCCCAGACCTTCCTGAATTCCACTGCTGAGTTCATCACCAATGGTGAATGTCTAAAGCAGGAGCAGCCAAAGTGATGCCCTCCAGATATTGATAGACATCACCCCCAATAATCAGCAATGCTGACTGGGGCTGATGGGAGTTGGGACGACATCTGGACGACCCCATGTTGCTTACTCCTGTTCTAAAGCAAATCAAGAAACCACAAGGAGAGGGCTCAAACCTGGTGACGATTCGCCCAAATCCCAGGTAGGGCTGTAGTGACTCAGTGACATGGCAAGCAGCTGCAATCAATGAGGTTGATCAGCCTCTGTAGCTCAGGTCCGTTAAGACAATCACTTTGTACTCTAGATCATGTGAATGCTTCACTCATGTTGTCTGTCCCCACTCCCCACCCCAAAACACTTGTGAAATGATGCAAAACATCCACCTGGAACAACCTTCTCTTACCAATACGGAATGAGAACAAGCCAAAAAGGAACAGCAAATAGTGGAAGGGGTCTTAATCTAGGCCTTGCAGCATTTGAGAGATGCTCACCTTGAAGGCTTCTGGTTGAATGCCTGCACTCTGGATTGCATTAAAGCGGGCGTCCAGCTGCACAATGGAACTGGGCAACTCTGGCAGGGAAGTCAATTTGTTTTCAGGGAGGACAAGCTCTTGCAAGGAAGGCAGCATCCTGAAAGCGTCTTCATCCACCCAGGAAATAAAGTTGCTCGTGAGGTCAATTCGTTTCAATTTTGCTGTGAAAAAAAAGAGAGTTTTGAGAGCCAAATCACAGGTGATCACTTGGAAATCAGTTAATGTGCATCATTACCATAGTGTTTCCTTTTTTAAATGAGACCACACATCCCTTCCAAGAGAGTGAGAGTAGACTGGGATGCCCTTCCGCATTGGTGATTGATGATAGCCCCTGTGCAAGCCCATTTCTGCATCACCTGCCTGTTCAACCCACCTGTTCAGCCCACCTCCCTCCCCTCACAAACTCACTTGTTGCACTGATCTCTGGTGAACTGACAAGGTTAGGGGGAAACTGTCAATTTCACAGATGCCACCAGCGGTTTGGTACTGTTAATTACAATATTATTGTGAACACCAGCACTGGAGTACATATACAGTATGCCATTTGAAGAAAAGAAAAACAGCTAAAGAAACATGCCACTGAAAGACTGCTTCAATGCATGCACAAAATGTAAGATAAAAGCAAATGTGCAGGATACACTCCTCTCTCAACATTTGGGAGCTGCAACTAGAATCTGGGATCTCTTTGGTGCAGAAGTGTAACACAGATTCAGCCCAAAATAGGATCATTTCCTCTTTTTCACATGTTTGGTTGTATTTGTCTTTCTGTAGGTCTTTGATGGGGGTGGACTGAAATATTGAGCCCTCTGGTATTGTAACAGGATTGTATCCAGTGCTGTGCCAACAAGTTTCCACTGGTGCAATGAGGTCTTCTTTTCTTCTCCTCCCCACAAACCTGCTCTATTTCTCCTAAGCTGATTTGGGGGGATAGACAAGGGGCTGGAAAAGGCAGGAGGAGAAGAGGAAGTTCTATTGTACCAGAATTGAATAAGACCTCTTCTTCTTCTTCTTTTAAAGAATCAAAATGAACATAGCTGTTCTGACACTGATGTCTCACAAAACAACTTGCTTTCAACGCACAGCCCAGGAACTGCACAAAGCTGACAGGCTTTGTGAAGTGAACAAGTTCTCTTCCACCAGTTCCCCCTGGTATTAAGCAGTGTGAGATGCTAGCAAAATGCCAGCCTTTTCTGTTGGTATTGGCTCAAAACCTTCAAAGGTGAAAACCACATTCCTCTTTAGGCTTTCCACTGGCTGAAAATAGTGCATTACAAGGTCTCAAATGTATGTGCCTGGCAGAAATTGGTCAGTCTTTTCCATCTCCAGATCCTGGCATATTTATTTGTTAAGGAAAATATATATATATTGGGCCACAGTTATTTGGGGCTAATGCTGTGCAACCACAAACACGAGGAAGCCTTTGTGCCTTACATATGCTGACCCCTGGCTGCAGAACAAGCAAAAGTCCTGAGGTTTTCTTTTGCATATACACATAATTTGTGCACTAAAGATCATATATGACAGGAGTCAAATTAACATCAGGCTGTGCAAGAGAGAATAGTTTGGTGCTCCAGATCTTTATTTGTTTTACGCATGGTCGGAACGCAAAATAGTTGCACAGTTGTTAATGGACTTGGGGATCAAAGGGTGAGTTTACCCAAATTCCACCAGGATGGGATGAATGTAACCAGGTTATGTCCAAATGAACAGTGAAACTGGCTTTGTGTGATTGCTTCATCACACACCCAGACTCAACTCACGGTTATCACTGCATTGTGATAGCACATAATAAAGGTGGATATCGTTCCAAGTAGTGCAGCAATTATGTCATGCTCATTGCAACCCAGATTTTGCCCAGATTCATCCCATTCACATTTTCCAGCACACTTTCAGCCTGTTCACACATCCATTTAGCATTTGATAGCCACAGGGAAAGCCTGTAGGAATCTAGCTTATGCTGTGCCAGCTCTATGGGTCTTTCACCACATTGCAGAATTTGTGGTGACGTGCCCCAAACCAAATTCCTTTCCCACTGCTGCTTCCATGCACCCTGTGGTCATGAAAACAGGGCCTGATTGGGTCGGATTCTTGGCTTGCAATCTGGCAAGGACCCAATCTTCTTTCAGTCTGCATTATGAAATAAGAGCCAGTGTGAAAACAGACTCTGGTATTCAGATATCCACTTCCGAGACAAACGTATGGCAAACACATTTCCCATTTCACCCTCAGGAGAGTAGAGAGGAAGAGCAGAGAGTTGCACAGGTGACCTTGCTTGTAACAGACAAGGCTGCCTAGATGGGGTGAAGCAGCTTGCAAGTGTGAGAACTGTAACCAGAAGCCCCAAGGAGCATAGCATACCAAGTCCGGTAAAGTCACTGGCCTGAATCTTGCTGATGTGGTTGAAGCGGGCATAGAAATATGTGGTCTCCAAGGGTAGAGGTGGGATGTGTTCTAGATCAGAGTCATCACAGTACACAGAGGTGCTGATGCACACACAGACCAAACAGGTGGGAAGACCTAGAGACAGGGTAGAGAGTGCTAGTTAATGTGGGCCTGATGCAGTGAAAGAGTTTAGGAATGGGCCTACACAGAGATGGAGAAATTGTTGCTGAACCCAGTAATGATATATGTGGTTGGACAAAGCCACAGAGCTGCTCTCCTAAGACCAGCAATGCTACAGCGTAACCTGGATTACACTGGGATGGGCCAGCGTGGTGGTGTGATCGTGGCTGCACAAACACACCAGCAGAGGAAATTGGGTGCTCCAGCTGGGGTATCCACATCCTGGCCACCCTGCCTCACCCCAGCACTGCCCAGGTAAGCTGAACAACACCGTTGCCAAGAGGCTGGCTCTGGAGCTCTGCCTTCCCATTTGGGCTGCTAGTGTTGAGCTACAGTTTCCACCATTCCTAACCATTGGCCATAATGGCAAGGGCTCAGAGGGAGATGGAGTTCAACAACATCTGGAAGGTCACAACTTCCCTATCGCTGCTTTAAGGAATAAGACAAACATTTAATTTTTAGAGGATTAGAGCTAATGGACACATCCATTCTTTAAGTGCTCACATCTTGGTATTACTTTTTAAAAATGCATTTTCCATGTTTCTATTTATACACCATACTTTCCCATTATGCATTGTTTCTGGTATTACTTTTTTAATTGAAATGATGTTGCATTTTACTGTGTTCCTTCATGGGATAGAAGGAATTGCCATTCTCATTTTGCTATCAGATGAGAGGACGACCAAACAGCAGGCTGAGTTTTTGTGATGTCCTGATATGGAAAATGTGGGGTGTCAGTGCTAAATTCTTTTAAAAGGCAAAAAAGAGGAACAAATGAGTCAATTCCAATTAAAGAGACAAATCACAAACCGCTAGTCCAAATAGCTGCTTAGCAATGAATCAGCCTAGGCCAAGTCCAATACAAAGGGTGCACACATTGCCTTATTAACCTTATGGTGTTACCCCAGGAATTTTGTTTGGCCTTTCATATTCAGAGAAACCCAACTGAAAGGAAATGGGAGTTATTTTTGCACTGAGAAATCATTGCTGCTGCTACGTCTGGAGCCAACAGCCCATTGCAGAGTCAAAGTGACAAGATTCCAGGCACCAATTAAAACTGCTTGAGTATTTAAAATAAAAAAAGCCTTCTATTCAGAGGACTAAACAGACTCCAGATCTATTAGTGGAGGAGTTCAAAGCAGAAAGCCAACAATTTTGTTCAGCCTACTACTTAATTTGTCCCAGTTCAGAGTGGCAGAAAATGAATAAAGATATTTATCCCTCGCTACAGGATTTTAATTGTCACTAATCTAATTGCTACTCTGTCCGATTGTTGCTGCGTCACTGCTCATTAAAGTGTTGGTGCTTTGCTGGCGTTTTTGTTTGTTTCTGAGCTGCTCCTTTATCAAGCTTCTCTCCTGTCTCAAACAAGGAGCCCAAGCTTACTTGCTTTTTGAATGTACAAGCAGAGCAAATTTTGCTTTCTTTCCATCTGTTAGATGGATGAGCATAGGGCAGAGAGGGGATGAGGTGAAAAAAAATCAGGTGCCTCTTTTAAATGTTCAACAGTGTGTGTTTGTTTATCAAAAGGAACGGGAGCTGCTTTTCCCATCAATTAAAATACTCAAAACTGGCATGCAGTTTGAAAAAAACAACATAAGGACAACAAAGGAATACAAAAATAAACCAGGCAAGATATAAAAGCTGGCAGCTGAGATAAATACAACACTAGCAGCACCATTCCCTTAAAAAAAAAAAAAACAACAGCAGGCTTTACTTGAAGAGAATTTTTTTGTTTTATGGTGGAAGAAGGATGCTTATAGAATATTAATCAGCCAAAGATTTGGTTATAGAGAAAAGTTTTCTCCTAGTACCCACAGTTATGTAATGAAGGCACCAGGTGAGCCTCATTGGGGAGACCATTTCACAAACGGGGAGCCACCACAGAAAAGATCCATTCTTATGTCCATTTGTGTGCCTCCTCCAGACCTCTCATGCCCTGTCATTTGATAGGGTGCCCACTTGCCCTCCTTCTTGACATGGAATGCTCTCTATTGGAGTCTCCAGGTCCAATACAAAGAGCATAAGAAGGGAGAGCAGGGACCTTGAAGTTCCCAACAGCTGTTAGGCAAGCAAGCAAGCAAGCACATAGGTCACCTTTGTCACAGTCAGGACGTCTATGTCCTGGCCAGGCCTGCCCCCAATCTTGTTTTTGTACAATCTTGTTTGTCCTCAGTAACCAAAATTATATTATCAACATATACAAGCAGAAAAGTTGTTTTCCTTCATTTGCAAGGAATCGTACAAAACAAAGTGGCACTAATAAAGAAAAGTTCCAGGCAACAGAAAGCAAACTAAAAATGCTTTTGCAGTTCATCAGAACTATCCAGCTATATCAAGTTATAATAGAACTGGTGCTATTAACAGTAATCCTTCTAGCTGGTTAATTGGTTCGGCAACTTCCATGCACATGACGTGTGATGCTAATTATTTCCCCCAAGAGTTAAATGATAACTAATCAGAGGCAGCTACAGTTGCAAATGGCAACAAAATATATGTGAAAGGAAGAGGAGCACATTTGCTCAAGTGTGTTGCAGGTAGAAATACTGTGTGTAATGAAGTGAGAGCAATAGTTTACTTGCTCAAATTAACAAATAAGAAAGTTTTGAGAATTTAAATTCTAGATTATAATTGATTACTTAATTGAGAAGGGGATTGCAACAAAAACACTGGGGCCTAATTTGAATAGTAGAGTGCCTGGTATCTGGTGGGCAGACCAAAGCACTCGTCAGGAGAGCTATGAGATTCAGGTGAGGGTCAGATGCCTTGTCAATCCCAGCAGGTAAATAACAGGAAGACCTGGCCTGCCCAGGCCTCAAAAGGTTTACAAAGTTCAGTTATTGCAAAAGTTTTTCAGTGTTAATTTTATGCATTTTTAAAAAAATCACCATGGTATTTAACAATAATAATAAAGGAGAAATTGTGAATTGCAGAATTTTAAATACCCGTCATCATCCTTGGCTTCACCCAGTTTTGTTTATACTGTAACACTCTTCCATTTTCTTCTAGTTGTGAGGGGCCTCACAAATGGCCTATCTTCATCTAAATCTGACCCTGTGAGGAACCCATCCTGTATGGATATGAAGAAACACACAGCTGCTTCACATTCCTCAAGAGACCCCAGCAGTACAACTGGGGCAATATTTCACCAGCTGCTTCACACTGAAATTTCCTGCGCAGCATATGCCACCCTTATCCTTAGTTTTTGTTTCATGCAGAAAGACTAATGGTTTTGAGTCCCGGTGTTTTACTTACCCTGATCTGTTATGGACCCAAACAGGCCTGGTCCCTGAGGCCTGGCAGCTGTGGATGTTGGTGGGCTCTTTTGTAGAATTTCAGTTGCCCCAGTTGTTGTGCTCAGAGGCCCCGCCAAGCTCTTGGTAGGAGGAGGCAGGGTGCCAACCTCAATCTGAAAGTAAAGCAAGGGCCTTGTGATTGCATTAGTTATGATGCTCAGAGTCCATTTTACAGAGGGGGAAACCAAGTCATATGTAGGGCAGACATTTCCAGGTTGGTCTTCATACATACTGTTGTTTTTCTTCTGCACACAAACACTTCAGGTGTCCCTTGCTGGGGTAATGTTACATAAACTAATGTTCCCAGCAACTGAAAGGAAATGTATCCCTTCTTGTGGATATTGCAGTTCACCATATTAGAGGCCAGTTGATTGTCGCAATACATTTCTTTATGTATGGATGCAGGGGTCTTGATCTGGATCAGGACCCTGGTAGCATTGGGTAGGCAGAGAGGGAGGCTTTAATGATTTGCCACCTGCTGCAGTTCTGACCAAGATTTGTGTCTGCTACTTGCATTGGGAAGAAAAGCTCTCGTTTGTATGACTGGACATTTTTCTTCCAATGCAAATAGCAGTTGTTGTTGTTTTTTTGGGGGGGGGATCCAGACTAAGGTTGCACTGGTGGACAAAGGGTTAAAACCTCCTACCTGCATATACGGGGGCCTCAATCTGGATTGAGTACCTTTTTATATGAAAAAATTGAATCATTCAATTAATTGCAGAAACAGCATCTCATTTAGTTTGGTTTTGAGGGCTAAATCATAAGTTACATTAAAATGTTGCTCTAACTAGTAAATGTAGGTGGTTATGAGAGGGGGAGAGGGGGACAGATCCAGAACAGAACAGAACAGTGGCATGTGGAGAATTTGAGATCTTAACCCTCCTCTCCTGCAGTCTCCGAATCCCCCTCTTGTCTGCAATTGGAGGGAATCTCCCTTTGGTGTCATTTTTGTTGGAGCCATGGCAGGGGAGGAGAAGGTCCCCCTCCCAGCACACTATGGTCCTGATCTGGATCTCCCCACTCCTATTGCAGTGGCATGAAGTTGCTCTTTAATACTTCAGTCTCCTTTAGCATATTTATGGCTGCCTATGAGCTGCCCCGACAATAGCGTTGGTGAAGGGTTTATAGAGAGTATAATGTATTGCACCTTACAATGTAAGTGTGGGAGAAGGAAACCATTTCTGACTGGGTAGACAGTGGAAGAGATGTGCACAGCTAATTGAAATTGCTGCCAACAGTTGAGCTCCTGGGGTAAGGTGGTAAAACCTGAGAAGCTGATGCCTCTGCACAGGGTGACGATGTCTACATATAAGTGTGGACACACTGCACACCCAGAATTGTGATTTGGCCCAAGGGTAATCCAAATTTTGCAAGTGGAATAGACCAGTTTGCATGCATACACTATATGCACAACCATCTGGCAAGAGTTAGTGGGTTGTTAGAAAGGCAGAGTATGAATATTGGGGACAGCTAAATTATTGGGAGGCACTTAAAGCTGCGATTCTGAGCAGGACAAACAATCTGCTGAATAACAGATCTCACATTTCAGTGGCAATTCTATAGTACCTTTGATGCCAGGTCCCCGTAATCGTAGTTCTCTTCATAGTTACTAAGATCGATGACCTCTCCATAGTTGTCCAGGTTGAGGTCATAGTTGCCTAAATCCAGGCTGTCGTAAGTGGCAGATCTGTGCTTCTCCCTCTTCTTTCCATCTTCCTTCAGTGGAACAGCCAGAGCCAGAGCCAGGGCGGATATTATGCCCACCAAGGCTACAGTCTGCATTCTGTGCCTAAGTGTCAGGTGGGGAGCAACAAAAGCAGGAGCACCGTAAGAAAGCCAGCACGAAGCGAGTACCATTCCTTGTTCCGACACAGACTCTTTGCCATGCCCTTTGGCATGTTGGTCTACCTGGGCATTAATTTTGCATCCATAAAATGAAAATGATCTTGCCTCACTGAGTATGTTGTAAGAGACTCCAGTAGGATGGTGATGGGCAGAACCTTTCAAAACCTGACATCAGAGCATGGTCTAGAACCTGCTCTCAGTACCGTGTAGAGGAAAGAAAGGAGCTGGCTTTTGAACGTAAACTGGGTGCTTTCCTTCCACCACTGAGAAAACACCACCAAGACCCTGGTTCCCCATGAATCCAGAATTCAGGTTTGCAGTGAAACCCTCACACTGGATTCCCCTTACAGACTCCCTTTTTGGGAATGGAGGGTGTCAGGGGATTGTTGTGGCTACTCTCGGGTAAAGACGCTCCAGTCTGCTCTGTCTTTAAGAGCTTTACTGTGCATACTATTCACAGTGCAGAGACATCAGAAAACATGCCTAGTCTGATTCAGAACCCAGCAATGGCGCTTGTCTGCTTTTGCGCCAGCATAATAGTCTGGGAACCCCAAAACGCCGCCCCCTTGCCCTACGTCTGGGTGCATGACCCAACGTGGGTGCCGGAAGGGGCTGCATTCCTTCTCCTGTCCTTTGGCTGGAGTGTTGCTGAGGCTCCAACATCTCGCTGCGCTGTCCTTCCTCCTCTGATATGTCTTGGAGCCCCCTCTCCATTCCGCTCCATTCCTCATTCCCTCCTCCTGACCCGCTGCTTGCGTTGTCACTGGGCGAAGTGCTGGTCAGGATGACTGGGGGAGGGTCCCTGTAGGGAGTCCCCCTGACAGAGGGCAAAGTTGACTGGGTGACCTTGGGCTAGTTGCTGCCTCTCAGCCTAACCTCCCTCACAGGGCTGTTGTGGGGATAAAATGGAGAGTGAGGGAGCCACGTACACCGCACTGAGCTCCTTGGAGAAAAATATGGAGATACGTAATAAAATAAAATAAGATAAAGAAATAAAACCATGGGTCATTCACCTGATCTAGTAGTAGGCTCTTCTTACATTGGCTGAGGGCAGACTGAGGTTGGTTTGCCCTTCTGGAGCAGCCTCCACTGTCTGCAGCAGAGCCAGATCCTAAGGAGCCTTGACATTGTTTTCTGCTCACAAGGCCTTTCTTCCTAGCACCACACTTCCAACTCTGCCTTCTCAGTAATCTGGCTGCTGCTTTTTCCTGCTCCAACTCCTCATCAAAGCCTCCACTTTAGCTCCTTATTACTATACCTTCCAGTGCTTTCAGAGACCGCCTGACCTTGCCCTGCGGCACTTTCAAAAGGAGCTCCACTACAAGTTTCATAAAGAGCTTGCAGGCGGTGGGGAGTGGGGGGGGGACAAGCAGTGGAGGTTCACAGCGCCAGGGAACAAATGGCTGAAGCTTCCAGCCCTGAAGGGATTATTAATCTCCTTTCCCTTTCAGTCATTTTCATGCCTGACTGCTTTGCCGTGCAGGAGAGGCCCAGAGCAACTTCACCTCTTACTCACAAGCCAGATTTGACTGCAACAGAAAAGGACGTTCAGACCCAGGGTGGCAAAGCTTCAGAAATGGGGAGTTAAAGCTTCCGCTGCCACCAGTGGGAATGCTGAGGCATCATTAGCAACTTGGTGAGTTGCAGACAATAAAGAGGATGCTTCTTGCTTAGGTCTTAACCTGCATTTTTGCTCCCAGATTGCCAAGTGCAAGAACCCTGCCGAAAGCTATTTTTGGTTCAGTTCACAGCCGAGGGAATGCAGGCATGACTAGGAGATGCAATAACTTATCAATCATTATTATTATTATTATTGTTGTTGTTGTTGTTGTTTCCCCAACCACTCTGGGCAGCTTCCAACAGAATATTAAAATACAATAGTCCCTCAAACATTAAAAGCTTCCCTAAACAGGGCTGCCTTCAGATGTCTTCTAAAAGTCTGGTAGTTGTTTTTCTCTTTGACATCTGGTGGGAGGGTGTTCCACAGGGTGGATGCCACTACCAAGAAGGCCTCTGCCTGGTTCCCTGTAACTTGGCTTCTCGCAGCAATGGAACTACCAGAAGGCCCTCGGCACTGGACCTCAGTGTCCGGGCAGAACAATGGGGGTAGGGAAGCTCCTTCAGGTATACTGGACTGAGGCCGTTTAGGGCTTTAAAGGTCAGCACCAACACTTTGAATTGTGCTGGGGCCGTTCACAGTCACGCAGCAAACTGGGAGCCAATGTAGGTCTTTCAAGACCGGTGTTATGTGGTCTCGGTGGCTGCTCCCAGTCACCAGTATAGCTGCCGCATTCTGGATTAGTTGTAGTTTCCAGGTCACCTTCAAAGCTAGCCCCACATAGAGCGCATTGCAGTAGTCCAAGCGAGAGATAACTAATCATGCACCACTCTGGCAAGACAGTCCGCGGGCAGATAGGGTCTCAGCCTGTGTATCAGATGGAGCAAGTAAACAGCTGCCCTGGACACAGCATTGACCTGCGCCTCCATGGACAGCTGCGAGTCCAAAATGACTCCCATTCAGGACCAGGGTACCAGGCCACCACCTTCCTTCCCAATTGGAAAAACAAAACAAAAAGGATCCAAAACCTTTAAGGGAACAGGAAGAGAACCCACAGCCTTGGCCACCTACAAGGAAGAGGTCCACAGTGGTTGAGGCACTCTGAGTCTGGTACGAAGTTTCCCCTCTGAACAATGTGAGGAAGAGACAGAGACTGAGCGACAGAATTTGAAACTGATTAACTTCTCTTGGAATAAGAATCTGTTTTGTACGGAAGATGCCAGTGCTTGGACAGCAGCCATTTTTCGATCGTAATGTGTTTGCCAACGCATTGATTCCATCTGTTTGTGTATTTATGATTAATAATAATAATAATTATATATATAGAACCATCAATGTACATGGTGTTTACACAAGCCTAGGTGCATGCACACATACACACAAATTCACATATGTTCCCACAGCAATGCACCACATATGCCCAATACTTATAAACAGACACAGAAACTCGCCCACGGAAGCATACAAGAAGCCTACATTACATTTACTTAAGCTTCCTTCAGGGACAATTATAAATGCTGGTTTTAACCTTCAGATCCCTAAATGGCTTGGGACCCAGATATTTGAATCTAACCTTTAGGACCTGGAAGAGCTAACTTGTTTTTTAGGCACCCTTGACTTTGGAGATTTGACTGATAGCAACAGGGGAAAGGTCCTTCTTCGTGATCATGCTCCCAACCTTATGGAATGCCCCCCCCCTTTCGATTTGTCAGATATGAATGACATTTATGTCATTCAAATGCCACAGCTTTTGATGTTTTTGTTTAAGGTATGGTTTTTATATGCTGTGGTTATACATTTGTTATACAGTTTCTTTTTTATTGGTTTATTGCTGCTGTCTTTCTTACATTCTATCACCTTTGCGGTTGAGTGGATAGTGGTTCTTTAGACTTTTGCAATTCAGTGTTTACTTCCTTGTAGACCACCAGGCAGGAAAGTGGTACATAAATATTTAAATTTATTTATAGGCACACACATGACTATTCTACAGGAATGCATATGTGTAGGTAAAAAAAGAAGATAAAGGACCCCTGGACAGTTAAGTCCAGTCAAAGGTGACTTTGGGGTTGCGGTGCTCATCTCATTTTTAAGCTGAGGGAGCCAGCGTTTGTCCACAGACAGCTTTCCAGGTCATGTGGCCAGCAAGAGTAAACCACTTCTGGCGCAATGGAACACCATGACGGAAACCAGAGCACATGGAAATGCCGCTTACCTGCCTGCTGCAGCGGTACCTATTTATCTACTCGCACTGGCATGCTTTCGAACTGCTAGGTTGGCAGGAGCTGGGACAGAGCAACGGGAGCTCACCCCATTATGGGGATTTGAACCACCAAATGTCTAATCGGCAAGCCCAAGAGGCTCAGTGGTTTAGACCAGAGTGCCACCTGCGTCCTAGCATAGGTGTACTCACACATCTGTGTGCACACACGGCAATGCACACAATTCATACAGAAGAACACTTGCAAGCATATAAAAGCATTATCAGAGGCTCTCTCTCTAACACACACACACACACAGTGTCTTTCATTGATGGATGGATGTACATATCTCAGTAGAAATCTGTTTGTAACATCCATTTCTGCCCCCCCCCATGCGTACATACGGACACATGTAAATTTAACCCTAAAAGAGAACATTCTAGTAAGGTGCCTTTAAGTGAGGACTGTGGTCATTACTCTCCACAGATCTTCCATTGATCAAATCCAGCATTGGGAATATCATGGCCAGCTTTTGAGCCTCACACTGCAGGAAGATCTCATGCTTTGGGTAATAGTCCCAGTCCCTGGGTAGTTTTCATGCCTGTAACGTTTCTGAACCAAGCCTGAAAGCTCTTGAGCCCTGCTTGTTAGCAATGAAGAGGGAAGGGTGGGGGGAAGAGGAGCAAATTCTTGACATACATACCTCTTTCGCTGCTTGCCTGCCTTGAGCGAAGAGGCTCGGTGTTCCTGTAGCACCAAGTGTGATGGGACTGAAAAGCTTTTAATGAGAGGGGTGGCGGCAAGGCGGGAACACAAGTGTGCAGATGTGAGGGGTGGGCAGGGGCAGGCATAAAGGGCAGCCAATCAGGGTGATGATTATTCAGCCCATCTGTCACCAGGCTACCCCTCCTATTTTACCCCCTATGGCTACCTTAACAAAGTCCACCAGAATGCAAACATGCTCAGTTAAACCTTTTCTCCAAGAAGCTAGTCTTCTTGTTGGGATGAAATGCTGCAGGCCTGGGAATGACATCTCAGACTTTGTTGCAATTTTGTGTAGGTTTGGAAAGTTGGTGGGTGGGCTGTAGTGTGGGGATGATTTCAACTGACCCGGAACCCCCTGGGGACATACACTGCTTCTGGGAACCTTCCTAAATATTTCAAATGATATTAGTGCCTGGCTAAAGCATACTCATACCACTACTGCTACTACTACTACTACTACTATAGCTCTTACTTGCCATAATGGCTTCTTAGGGTTATTTTTAGGGTCATGGTGACCTCCAAATGCTAGTATTGTATGTCTGTTTGGTGGTGGGGAGGGATTCAAGCACGTAATTTTGGCTTGCTCAATTAAAGTGGATGAAATTGCTCTGTCGCCCAAGCAAGGCAGGCGATATATAGATAGATAGATGATAGATAAATTCTTACATGCACAGGGCTCCTGGGAGTAATTTGAAGCCAATCAGATCCATCTTTGAGAGATGGGTATATAACTCGTGTCATTTCACACGATGAGCCTGGAACTGATATATCCTCAGAAACTAGGCATTAAAACCTTTCAGAAATAGTACTTCAGAACTGTTTTGGTCTTCTATGGCAGCTGTAGTCATTTTTCTTATGTGGAGGGGGGGGCAGAAACATAACATAATAATAACTGAAATCAGTTTGACAGCATTATTAGGAATTTTCTTTTAGTTTTAATTAAATTTAATTTGTTTGTTTTGTGACGAATATTCTGTGCTCTGTCTGGGCCAAACAATTGGAAATAGCTGTCAAAGAGAGCAAAGAAGAATCTGAATGTAATTAATAGATGGATTGATTAATTTCAATGTATATAGCCTGCCCAGTCCAGGAAGTGCATGGATGATTGTACAAGCTTTCCAAGCAATTAAAAGGAAATTATATGACATTGTTGTAGTAGCTTTAAAAAAGAAATCAACCCTGCGTCTTTAATAGCATGCCAAGATGTAAAAATCAAGGAAGTGAAGCTTCTCTGCTTATATGGAGGCCGGTGGAGGGTGGGGGGAGCTTCCGTTACCAGTTTATTGCTGAATCCATCCATTGGGGACACTTCCAGATTGTGGCCATTTTCAGGTGTGATTCAGTCAGATACCAGCTTCAGGTTGAAGTTAATTGGGAGATCTTGCAAACAGGCCCACTTCCCCAAAATATGAGACTTTTTATGAGAATGAAAATGATGGGGAAATATGCTGAAAAGTGTGGATAACCCTTGCTTTGATGCAACATCATCTAGCCTCCCCCAAAACAAATCAGAACGGATACTCATTACATACCCAACACCATCTAACCCCTGAAAACGAATCAGTGTATATACAGTGGTACCTCGGTTTATGAACACAATTGGTTCCGGAAGTCTGTTCATAAACTGAAACGTTCATAAACTGAAGCGAACTTTCCTATTGAAAGTAATGGAAAGTGAATTAATCCATTCCAGAGGGTCCACGGAGTACTTAAACTGAAGCGTTCATAAACTGAAGCGAACCTTCCCATTGAAAGTAATGGAAAGTGGATTAATCCGTTCCAGACGGGTCCGCGGAGTACTCAACCTGAAGCGTACTTAACCCGAAGCATGGGTGTAATTGGTTCCAGAAGTTTGTTCATAAACTGAAGCATTCATAAACTGAAGCGAACTTTCCCATTGAAAGTAATGGAAAGTGAATTAATCCGTTCCAGATGGGTCCGCAGTGTTCATAAACCGAAAATTCATAAACCGAGGTGTTCATAAACCGATGTTCCACTGTATATATCTATTCATTGTAGCTGATATCATATGAAATAGTATTACCAATTGATCAGGGGGAAATGGCCTGATCCCCTTTTGTACCTTTAACAGAAATTAGCAGGTGAAGCTTACCACAGCATAGAGATGGATATTGTCACCTGCTAATGGCTTTGGCAGAAATGGAAAACAGAATGTGGCAAATATTTTGGTGGCAATTCCCACCCCGCCTCACCCACCTCAAACCAACAAAGTTGAAACTTACACAACATATTTAATATGATATAAAAAGAAACCAGCAGATCATGTCCCAAATGTTACAAGCATAAATCCAGAGTAACTCAACAAATATCAACGGGGTTACGCTAGCTTACACCGGTGTAACAAAAGGCCAAGTACAGCCCCAAAGATAGATAGAAAGATAGATTAAATTAAAAGCAAGTTTCATGCCTGCATTTCCATTAAAATAAATGACCCCAAGCATGCCCAACCCCAACATGGGTACCAGTGGGATATGCTGAGTTTTATCCGGAGGGATGTCCAGTGGACTGAGGTTGTTTGGTCATTAGGGACAAAATCCAGAGTCCTCTGTTTTCAAGGTTTTGGATTAAGGCTCCACCCAAGCAGTGGTTTGGAAAGAGCAGAGATTGATTAGATAGATAGATAGATAGATAGATAGATAGATAGATAGATAGATAGATAGATGGTAGAAAGAAAGAAGAGGCTAGGTTGTGTATATTGCTGATTGCAGAGCTTCATTTACATTTAGCATGGTTGACTTCATACTGGTTTGTGGAGTATAGCAGAAGTGATGAAGGGGCTGCAGGAAAAATCATGACAGGAGATATTTCTCAGTATTCAAGTCTTTCAGTCTGAATTGTAAGAGAGAATCAGGAAGGCAGTGGAAGAATCTGGAGCTGTTTGATGGTTGAAGGTGAAGCACCTTAGGGTGTAGGGCCTTCTCTAGAAGTCTCTATTTCTATTATGCTCTGCTGCATATTTATACTTCGATTATTATAAAAACACTATATGTCTCCAGTGCTCTCTCATCCAAAGAAAGCAAGACCCCGTGTCATTGCCTTTCAGCTCAGGTAAGTGGGAAGCACATAACAAAATCTTCAAATCCAATGTGAAAGGAGAAGAGAACATGAGAATGGCCAGTGAACTAAATCATCAGCTTTTCTGAGTCACCAGAGAGTTATTAGAGCTCTTGGAACTGAGGGTTGAAATATGAAAATGTACTGAAGAATCTCAACCGGAGAAGTTATGCACAGGTCCAAAGCCTAATTTTCTTTCAAGAAACCCCCACTGAGTTTCATTTCACTAAGCTGTAAAAAAGACTTGATTGGCTATAAAGAAGGATTTAGAGAGCATGCAGAGTGGAACCTGGCTCTTGGGGCAGAGCAAATCATGAGGATCAAAAGGGGCCTGAGTCATGGAAGTGAGTTGAGCAAACATAGCTCAGTCGGTGTCAAGTGATTAGGAGAAGGGAACTGCTCCATGTGTTGGAAGTGACTCATATAGGTCAGCAGAATAGGAAAGTCTTGCGCCCTGTTTATCCACTGGGGTCCCCTTCTGATGTAATGTTTATGTTCACCAATTGACATTTTAAAATTATTACACAAGCACCTCTGCATGGGAATATTACCTGGGGACTGTGACATTTCTTGAATGGATCTCTGAACAGAATCCCAGGGTTTTCAAGTAAACCTGTGTTTGTGGATACAGCTCTGGAAAAGTCACATAGATGTCTAATCCTCATGTAATGTTTCCAGGGGTGCTGACATTGAGGGGGGGCTGGGGTCACATGATGCATCCCACCCCCACCTAGCATGCCAGTGCAGTGCTCTCCCAGCAGCAGGGGCATATGGGGAGCGCAGAGGGTGATCTTCCCCCTCTGCCTGTGCTGCCCCTGCCTGGCATGCGAGCGCTCTCCCATCATCAGCGAGGGATGGTTCCCCCCCCTCAATATTGGAGGACTTGGCCCCCTGTGCACAAATATTGAGGGGGCCAAACCCCCTTCCACCACCTATAGTTGGTGCCCATGAATGCTTCCATGTGGCAGAGGTTTTCAATGTTATTGAGTCCATGCATGGTTCCCTTGACCAAATACATTCTTTATGTGGCACCCCTGTGGGGCTCAGGAGCCTAGTTATGTCACCCCTTGCCTGCAGAGCTGGCAACCTTTCACCCTTTTTTGAACACCCTCCCTTGTTCCCTCAGCCTCCTCTTCCCTCTCCTTGGGAGTCCTTTGGGCAACCACTTGGACTACAAGAAGATCAAACCTATCCATTCTTAAGGAAATCAGCCCTGAGTGCTCATTGGAAGGACAGATCCTGAAGCTGAGGCTCCAATACTTTGGCCACCTCATGAGAAGAGAAGACTCCCTGGAAAAGACCCTGATGTTGGGAAAGATTGAGGGCACAAGGAGAAGGGGACGATAGAGGATGAGATGGTTGGACAGGGTTCTCAAAGCCTCCAACATGAGTTTGACTAAACTGCAGGAGGCAGTGGAAGACAGGAGTGCCTGGTGTGCTCTGGTCCATGGGTTCATGAAGAGTTGGACACAACTAAACTACTAAACAACAACATGACTGGTTTGGCCCCACTGGGCCCCACACTGTAGGGGGCACCACAATAATGCTGTATAACAAAGTGCAAGAGGTGGGGGCACCAAATATTAGCACCTCACAGGGTGCCGCTGGAATTTGAGAGCCTAATGTTCGCCACTGGTACCCTGCTGCACCCCCACACACACACACAATGGAGGGATATCTACTCATCTATATGGGACTCTATTGATATCTGTTAGTTGTTTCTAACATAACAATATATGTTTATTGTTCCTATTCCAAGAGAATAGTCCATGCCAGCTCAGTTCCACATGCCCATGGCTTCTCTCAACTGTATTTTGGCATGCTGTTGCTCCTCCTCTTTGAGTAATTTTACTGAAAGGGAAAGCAACATTATGCTTAGGAGCTTCAAGGGGGCATCGGCTGAAAGATGGGGAGGTGCAATTTCCTTTGTGACATCTGTCCTGTATAGACATTGCAAAGGGAAATTGTGTGAAAGTTAGTGAGGCGACAGAGCGTTCTGATAAGCAGCCTCGTATGCAAAAAGACTCCCACATACAAACACATACACACGACCCAGAACGTATGGCTATATCCTTCAAATCATCATGGCAATGGGATTGTCCTTTCAAGGTACACCGTTCTATCTTTTGGCAATTTCTTTCTAGTACCACTTGTGTCACAGTAGCGAACTGAAGTGGAATTATACTGTGGGGAAGAGAATGAGTAATTAATCAAGCAATTATTCTCATTTTAAAATGGTGCTGTTAAAGTAAAGGTAAAGGTAAAGGGACCCCTGACAATTAGGTCCAGTTGTGACCGACTCTGGGGTTGCGCGCTCATCTCGCATTATTGGCCGAGGGAGCCGGCGTATAGCTTCCAGGTCATGTGGCCAGCATGACAAAGCCGCTTCTGGCAAACCAGAGCAGCACATGGAAACGCTGTTTACCTTCCCGCTGTAGCGGTTCCTATTTATCTACTTGCATTTTGACGTGCTTTCAAACTGCTAGGTTGGCAGGAGCTGGGACCAAACAACGGGAGCTCACCCCGTCACAGGGATTCAAACCGCCAACCTTCTGATCAGCAAGCCCTAGGCTCAGTGGTTTAACCACAGCGCCACCTGGGTCCCTCGCTGTTAAAGTACCACCATCCAAATCCCGGTGATCACATTATGTTTGGCAACTCAGGTACATTCTGACCGTATGTTGCTACCATCACCCGTATCATCCCATAAGAGCATAAACGGGGGGGGGGGGATATCTGTTCTCTGTCACTCTTCATTGTACACACAATGCACTTCACATGGCTCCACAGAATACAATCTGCTATGCACTTTTATCTATTCATTAGCACATGCCACAGTATGGTGTTCCTATTATCATGGTATTTATGAGTGCCCGTCATCTATAAATAAATTTGAATATTCCTTTCCTTTTGATCCAGCATCCTTATTACACAAATGGCACTTTGAAATTTTACCTATTTAAATGAAATTGCTTCCTCTTCTTCTTCTTTTTGGTCTTGATCATAATAACAAATCCAACTTCCTTTATAAGCTTGATGTTGTTGGCTAGGGGTGGGTGGGTGCAAATAACTCAATCTGAAGTGTTAGACAGCAAGAGTACAACAGAAATGCTGCTTCTGGGTGTGTTCCCTACTCTAATTTTGAGACAAATTAAGGGGTTGGTATTTAAGAAGCCAGTATTACTGTAACTTCTAGCTCTTCTGTGGATAATACACATATCAAAGAGGAATCTGTGGAACTCTCCTAGGAGACTCTGTAAGATGCTGTGTAAAACAAGACCTGCAGAGTTTCCTGCAACAGAAGGAGGAGGCAGCAGCAGCAGAATGGAGCAGTTAAGAGAAGGCAATGGGGCAGCAAGGTCAGGGTAGGGATGATAACATATATTCCCCATGTCTAACATAGACTGAAATCAAGTCACTGTGCAAAGCCAAAGTCCCAGAGGAGTGGCGATTGCTGCGAGGCTTAGAACACGACAGATTGCAAGAGTCGGAAGCACATCATCAGGTCCAAGGGGATTGGTGGCTTCAGATGGTTGCCATCCAGGCGCAGATAGCGGAGACGGGGCACGTTTTCGAAATCTGAGGATGGTTCATGGAAAGCGACCATAGAATTGGGGCAAATCTGGGTCCCGTTGATTTCTAAACAGAGAAAAGAAAGCACAGCGGTAAGTTAGGAGAGTCAAGATACCGTAATTGATTCTGCACTTCTCTTTTCACCCCCTGGGCTTCCACCAATCGTCAGTTCAAAATCCAAGGTTATTAGACTGCAGTGGTTCCTTTTGGCCTTATGTTTCCATTCATCATTGTGAAATATCTGGAGAAATCCTCCTTGTCTGCTTTGAACAAGGGCTTTCCCGGCTCATATCTCAAGTCCCATATCACCCCCCCACCACCCTCATTTCATAGACCTGTATAATCTAGTTTATAAATGATACAGACATCTTTCAAAAGAGGTTGGCAACAATGCTGTTGTGTGTACCCACACCACAAAAGTGAACATAGCACATAGATGTAAAATGTTAGAAAAGGGTGAATGTCGCATTCCAAGGCTGCTTAGAAAAGGGATTAATGTAGCACAGCTTGGTGTTTATCATATTGGATATCCATGCCTTCCCTGTACTATTCAGACTAGTACAGAATATTGCAATCTGTGCATTCCAATCTTAAAGCAGTTCCGATGTAAAGATGTAACTAAATGCTTGGTGGTTGGAATGTGAAATGCTTGGTACAGATATGTGACTTCATTCATGTACTGTATAGCTATTGATTGCTAAAGTGATGGGATGCATTTAGGTAAGCAATACAAGTTTTGCCCGTTGTGAACCACATTAGAAAACTGAGAAACTTGCACTCAGTTTCCCATATGGAAGACAAATTGGCCACTGGGTCTCTCTGCAGGTTAAGCCTTGGAATCAGTCTGCATTTGTCATTGAGCAGCTCTGATTCCGGGCAAAAAGCGGGGGGGGGGGGGGAGAGAAGGAAGAGGCTTAGGAAGACCCAGAACTCTGCTCCGAGGCCCCCACTGCCCTCCTATGCACCTCTGCCATCTGAGTCCTACCATACCAACAACACAGACATGCATTTCTACAGGGGGTCTTGCATACCCTTCATGTTAGTTTTGGTAAGAGGCATTCAGTGCCACTCAGATGGTGATGATAAGCAGCTGCAGCATTATATCAACAGAACAGGGTTGTTCCACTTCTAGGTTCCAAAGACCTGCTCAAACATAACACTAGATGGCCTCAGGTTAATAAAGACTCTCATCCGTATTATTATTGTAAAATGAAACTATTCAAATGGCTCCCTCGCTGGAGATGTTATGAAGATAAAATAAATAAGTTACTGGGCCTTTGCTGATTGTGATTTATAAATACTGGCTAACATTATTTAAAGGGGGGAAACAGTTGCTTTAAAAAACACACACCTAACCAACAAAGTAGGCCATTATTTAAGCAGGAAAACATCCAACCTCTTCCTTTGATCTATTCTTCAAAGAACCTTAAGTATTCTGTAATTCAGGGATCGCTAACCTATGCTCCTCCAGATGTTCCCAGACTCCATCAGCCTCAGCCAGTGTGACAATCAAGACTAATGGAAATTCTAATCTAGCAATATCTGGAGGCCCAGAGTGTTATCAAGTAGCCAACTACTACACCCTTTCTAAAAAGGCTCAGTTTTTAGGTGTTAATTAATCTGTTGCTTAGCAGACATTTACTCATATTTAGATTACAATATCATTCATCCCTAGCCCTGATTGGCTCTGCCCCTACCCTCCTTATATCACTTCCCTGAAGTCTGATCAGTTACCCAAAGGCACACATCACTGGTGGAAGTACTGAGTAAGAGTAAAGTCTAATACTCTTTTGTACCATGTTTAGGCAAAGCCAGCCTGGAGTAGTGGTAGTGGTGGTTGGTAAAATTATGTTTACATATGCTTCTTTCCTCCTCTCTGTCAATGGCATGGGATTTACATATCAACAAACCACCTTTGACTCTACTTGGGGATTTCAACAAGCCTGTTAGACAAAGGATCAGAGGATTGTTGGCATTGCAAGCATCAGACTCATGGTGTGTGTGTGTTTGAGACAGGGGGTCCACTTCTCATTGGGACTATGGCCAATGAAGCCACAGTCCCCATCCAACTCCCACCCTGAGCCAGCTTTATTTATTTAATTATTATTATTATTATTATTATTATTATTAAGCTTTGCAACATGAACAATATGGCAAACCTTGCATCAGATTTGGAACTTGTTCATAGCACAACAAAGCCTTCATTTGATCAATTGCTTTCCTGTGCTTATGCTTCTGAAAGCTAGATACCTGGGCTTTAAAAATATATAACAGAAGCAAGCTGATATATTTCCTAGAGAAGCCAGCGTAGGGGTGGCAGCTATTATTAAGAGAGAGAGAGAGAGAGAGAGAGAGAGAGAGAGAGAGAGAGAGAGAGAGAGAGAGAGAGAGAGAGAGAGAGACCCTTTTAAAGGAACCAGCTGAGGATGTAAGGCAAAGAGGTTGGTAAAAAGCCATGCTTGGCTCCAAGGCATTGCACATTATAAGCACTGCAATTATGATTAACAGCAATCTTAATTAAAAGAGTTCATGAATCAGAATTTGCTTCCTGTTGCTGAATCATGAACCATACGTGCACTTGAATCTCAGTGCAAACAGTTTCTATTTCATGCCATGGCACCAGCTAAGGATTATATCCATGCCATTTCTTCTCTTATTGTTTCAGTCATCTTGAGAATATCAGGGGGCAGGGCTAGGATGGGGTCACCAACTTGGTGCCCATGGTCACCAGTGTGCCCACCAGTATCTCCTATGTCAGGGGTCAGCAACCTTTTTCAGCCGTGGGCCAGTCCACTGTCCCTCAGACCATGTGGTGGGCCGGACTATATATATATTTTTGGGGTGGGGGGATGAACAAATTCCTATGCCCCACAAATAACCCAGAGATGCATTTTAAATAAAAGCACACATTCTACTCATGTAAAAACATGCTGATTCCCAGACCGTCTGCGGGCCAGATTGAGAAGGCGATTGGGCCACATCCGGCCCACGGGCCTTAGGTTGCCTACCCCTGCTCTATGGTGTCTGCAAAAGGCCTTGGTACCTAACCCATTTTAAAAAACCCACAACATAAGAGAGATGTTGGTTCTTCCTAATCAGTTCCTGTCTGCACTGGCTTACCCTCTCTTACATTGCCAATTAAACATGGCAACATTTCATTATCTGTCATGCTTGGACACCCACCTCCCTATCCAATTTGAGCAGAGGAGAGGTGCAAAGTGCTTCTCTCTGGGGGTGAGCATGCTAGTGGCTGAAATAGGAGGGCACCATTTTGTGGCCTTGTCTCTTTTTCTGCTCTTTGAGGAGAGGCAGCCATTTCTTGTTATGCCACATCCTGACGGCAGCCATTTTTGTGATTGGCACCCATGGCCCTTCCTTAAAGTTCAAAATATACCCACTGGGTGGTAGAAAATAACATTTTAGTCACAGTAGACCCATTTAAACTTAGTTCCTGTCATTAATTTCTGTGGTTCTACTCTGAGTAAACTTAGTTGAATACCACCTACACAGTCCCCCAAAGGCTGATGCTCCTTATATTATATTTTCCCTCATGTAGCTTCTAGCAACCTAGGCAGAGCAAAGGGCAAGGTTTGGTGATGCCCTTTGCTGGAGTGCATCTCTAACTGAAAGCAACTAATGAAGTAATTAGTACCCTCAAACTGAAGCACTAATGAGACCCCATTACCATTTAGTAAAATATCTGCACCCACAAGTATCACATCCCTGCTGTGCAAAAGTCCTTTTATCCTTACTGCACAGATGGAACAACTGATGCTGTGAAAAAAACATGCTTATCTGTTCAAAAGAAGTTTTAAAATCCTTTATGTCTTAATCCTGACAAAACTCCCCAAGGGGTTAAGAAGTTTGGGGGTGCCCCCTGAAATGGGGCAAGTCCTGTTGCATTATTCTGGGTGATATCCAAGCTAAGTGTCAACTTCAATGCTGTGGGCTTAAGAAGAAAAAGCCCCAAATAAATCTGAGCTCCACATTTCCCTGCTTCTAAAAGTAGGTCTCTAGCCTTTGTACTTGCTAATAAAAGATGTAAAGTGTGACCTTAGGATAACCTTAGACTAGAGACTCCAAGGCGAGTGAATCTAAGTTATGAATTTAAAACAAAAACTTGTAATTTTAACACAAGAATAATTAGTCCTAGATCCTGCCTGTGTTCTGCTGAGCACGGGAGTCATAAATGTTGCATCAATGAGCTAGCCTGGTTCAAATGAAATGTTTTTGCCTTGAGCTGCCAGATGTGAATAAAGTTACTCAGAATTTAACTACATTTTCTCTCTTTGGAGCCCATTGTATAAATTGGCTTTATTGGCCTAACCCACTGCTCTTCCAGAGTGCCAAAAGTTTAAAGCAATGTGTGTGTGTGTGTGTGTGTGTGTGTGTTTTGGGGGGGAAATAGCACTTGGGCCAGTTGTGTCATGGCTTATTGTTTCCTTTGCTTGCTAAGAATTTCTGGAAAGGATTCTGCATTCTTGCTCTCCTGCAGATGTTTTCAATCAAGCTAGCAGGTGGTGGGAGCTCCAGCAGCACAAACATCTGGGGGTGGTAAGGGCTTTGTTATTCCCATGACTGTGCTTGCGCACTCTGTGGGATGACACCTGTCCTATGAAATGACATGGGCTTTGCCCGAAAGTGTATGGCCCAAAAGCATTGGCTAGATTTTCTGCCTCAGAAGAAAAGTATGGGCACTATATATCTTGACTTGGGCACCATTTGCTGCTTCACCTCAGGAAGCAAAATGTCTTGGACTGGCCTTGATGACCATTCTTAGGTGGCTTGGTTCTGCCACATGTTCTCCTGTAGGCCTAGCCATCTCTGCTGACTTACTTTCAATGGAATTGTTATTCAAGTAGAGGTGCTCCAGCCTGGAGTTGATGTAGGGGATGTTAGTGAGGTTGTTGTATGCCAAGTGCAACACCAGCAAGTTAGTGAGGTTGAAGGAATTCTTGGGCAGTCCTTTGTCGGAGAGCTTATTGTAGTTAAGCCTAATGAAAGCCAAGTTGGGGAAATCTTTGAAGTAGTTGTTGGGGATGTCTTCGATTTGATTCTCGTCTAGGAAGAGCTGGTGGATTGCATTGGGAACCGAAGGTGGCATCTTGTGTAGCCTGTTGTGAGCTAAGTTGAGCTGCATGAGGTTCTTGAGCCCCTTGAAAGTATTTTTGTTGAAGTTTCCATCATTCAGCTCATTGTGATGAAGGTCTAAGAGGATGAGGTGATTCAGGTTGTTGAATACACCAGCAGGGATCTTGGAGATCCGGTTCCTGCTCAGCCGAAGTTGTTCCAGATTGGGAGGCAAATTGTTGGGTACTTCCCTAAGATGATTCTTCTCCATGTACAGGAACATAAGGCTTTCCAACCTATCCAGCACCTTCTTGTTCACCTTCGCGATGCGGTTGTTATCCAGATTAATCCACCTCAGCTCTGTGGCATTCTTGAAGGACTCTTCAGGAAGCTCATCAATGAAGTTATTCTGCAGGTAGATATAATGGGCCCTGGGTGGGAAGATAGGCACTTTTCTCAGGTTGCGGCTATCACAGTAAATGGCTGAAGGGAAATCTGGAGGGCAGAAACATTCTCTAGGGCAGTCTGGGAAAACTGAGGGAGGTCCAGGTGGCAGAGGCGGAGGCAATTCTGTCGGTTCAACTGGTTCAGAGGGTGGAGGAGTAGCACGCTTTCTTCCAGGCTTGCGCCTCTGTCCATTCACCTCACAAATCAGCACAAGAATGAGTGGGAAAATCAGTCTGGCAAGCCCCTTCATGGTCTAGACAGTTGCCTGTTAGAAGACAAGAAGAAACCATTGAAAATTGGACCATGACACATACATATTGGAAATTAACTTAGTGTTGCTGTCCTTTTCTCCAGGACTGGATTTCCCTGACCAGAGTACCTTTAGGTGCAAAAGTGAAGTGTGTGTGTGTGTGTGTGTGTGTGTGTGTTTTAATGGCCAGTAGTACATAGCTTATTTGGTACACAACTTTCTGTGGTCAGGCAGTGGGCATAGATAGCTGCTAAGCTGCCCGGAGCAGCATGCGCACCCTAGGGGTGGGGCAAGCTGTCCACAGAGTGGGGCGTGACGGGACAGGGCATGCTGCGGAGCCTCCAAGGAGTTCGCCTGCCACCTCCCCTTCAGCTGTAGGGTGGTTGAAGGGGAGGCGGCGGGCAGACACAAGTCCCATACTGCTGTTTCAGGCAGTGTGGAGCCTGCAGGCACCCGAACCACCACATCACACCCAGGAGGGACGCATGGCTTGAGCATGCTGCAGGCCCCATGGTAAGCGCCGCCCCCCACGATGTGGGGCCGAGTGCACAATGCCCCCCCAGCTACACCTCTGCAATCCTGTATACCGGGGGGGGGGAGTAGAGAAAGTTCTTCAGCTCAAAGGCCACATCCTCTTCTGGCCAACCTTATGGGGGCCAGTGGCATCCAGGGCCAGAGGCAAAAGTGGGCAAAGCAATGCATGTAGATCTTATATTTGTGCTGGAGGCTGGTTTCCACACACACTCATACACCCTGCTCTGTCCTCCAGCCAGGCAATGAGAGGCACTCCAGCCAGGGACAAAGATTTAAGAAAGGTATGACTGGTAAGGAGTTGGCTGTTAGTGGTAAAGAAAAAGGCCAAGGGTCATCACTAAATGAGTTCTGCTCAGAGTAGACCTAGTGAAATTAATGGACCTATCTATATTCCACCTTTTTAGGACAAGGTCATGGCAAACTGGCTTTCAAAAATTAGTATTACAGTACAACAGTACAATAAATGCACATCAGTTATAGACAGATTCAGCCAATACTGTATAAAATAATTCAATATTTTTTTCCTAGTCTTAAAGATCTTAAAAGAGAGGATTGGTGGTTCATGCCCACTCCAGATGGCTGTGGGCCGGATTCTTGCATTGTAGGAGGTTGGACTAGATGACCCTCGTTGTACCTTCCAACTCTGCAATTCTATGATCCTATGATAGTTAAACTCTGTATAGAACTAGAATTGGATACAACCCTAGGCTTTGAGCTCAGGTACTTTCTACTAGAGCTCATACTAGATTTAGGTAAAATCTGCTTAATTTTCAAATTTCAACAGTGAAATATTGATGTTGAAATTTGTTATTTTTTACATTAATTTGTTTTTATTAATTTAATGATTTTAATTAATTAATAAATAAATTAACTAAAATGTGTTGTTGCAAATTAACTATTGAAATTACTTCCAAATACTAATTGCTACTGCATGTCTGTTGTCAGATACTGTCAGCTGCTGAAAGCTACTGTACATGTCTGCTACTGCATGTAAGATGCCATCAAATGTGAATGAAAGTCATCCGATCAGAGGCTGTTAAAATAAAGGATCAAGATCGGAATTGTCGTATTTGGACTAAAAGTATTGGAGCAGGATGAAATAAGAACATCATTTCCTGAAATCCAGAACACGGGAAGTCCTTCAAAATTGTTTAATTTGGTATTGGATCATTGGCTTTTTTAATCGTATTATAATTTGGTGTTGTATTAATGTGGCTTTTATTGGATTGTTATAAATGAAAACTAATAAAAATTATTAATAAAAAAAGATGCTATCAAATGCTGATCACATCAGCCAACAGAGAACTGTCAAACCTCGCAAATACTTGTACATCAAATGTGGATGCCTAAGATATTCAGTAAATGTTTGGAGAACATGCATACAGCCAATAAACAAACAAGGAATATTTGCCACAGAAACTAGAAGAGGAGAATGCTAAGGTGTGGGGTTCTTTTGCTCCATTTTCTGGTTCCTTGACTCATACTTTAGGGAATTAGATGTACTGCTTTATGGTGGTAGTCAACTAAGTTGCACTCAGAGCAGACCTAGTGAAATCTGTAGTCCTAACACAGTCATGTTCATTAAGTTAAATCGGTCAACTTAGTTGAATACTGCACTCAATATCTTCAATTTTCATAGCTTTCTTTTCATAGCTGTGGATTTGTGAACGAGATAAATGTGATCCCCGTCTTGCAGCCTGGCAACCCAGCCTGCTGCCTTGGATCAGTGCCACTTGTGCCACCAGCACAGCTGGCTTCCAGCCTTAAGTACAGGAGGGTTCCCTGGAAAAGGGAGAGCACCTGCCTTTACCAAGGGCATTTCCTAAGCTCATGAATACGTATTGCAGTGCATATATTTGGTTTTTGGTTTTTCATAAATCATGTGCTTACAGCTTGCCATCTCGTCTCCTTTTTACGATACCAAAAGGAAGTGATTTGCACAACAAACCCTGCAGTTGAAAACCGTTTAGGCCTGTTATCTTATTTATATACCTCTTTTAAAGAATTATGTGGATGGACAGCTAATGCTGTAAAACATACAAAGTTCTCCATTGTATCTTTTCCTCCCAATCCCACAGCATTCTGTACATTTTAAAAATGGCTGTTTTATTGATGATGGTGATGATTACACTCGGACAGCTTTTTAAGTACTGTATATGTTTTTGAAAATCTGAGGAGCACCTGCTAGCCAGTTCCATTTTCAGAATACCTCATTTTTCAGCACCATCCTTTCAATTGTGTGCGTTTCCTTCATCTTGAAAACAAAGAGCACATCTACCTTGTTTGCAAGCATAAGCATAGCTAACCTCTGCAACAGGACTGCCCTTCCCTTTATTGCTTGGAAGCTGGGATACCACACTGCCACTGCTAGAGTAGGTCTACCGTAGGATAAATATCTCACTGAAGAATAGAATCCTCTTTTTAAACAACCATCTGGCCCTTATTCTCAAGAGTGTCGGAGGAATAAGAGGGCTTCTCATGGTCACAGCTGTGAAGGAAATGTGAGCAAATTGTAGCCTGTACAACAATGTCCTTGTTGAAAGCTGTAAAGAACCTGTAGGTGTAATAGCAGCTGAGAAAGGTGCAGAGAACTGCTGTCTTCTTACTGAAAAGCTAATGCCTACCATTTCTTCATTTTTCATGTCAGGAAGGGAAAGGAGACTCATGCACCTATACCTATGTATTTGGACTGTGGCTCCTTTAAAAAAAAATTGCTTGCAGGATTTGATGGGAGGCATTTTAACCTCCCATCCTGCCCTGTCTGAATCCTGTGCAAAATAACACAACAGCTTTTGATCCACCCAAACGTGCATCTTGCACAAAGCCAATTGTTTGCATGGGAAAGCTGAACTAGAGAAAAGAGTGCCAATATACACAATGATTCTTTTTTTAAAAAAAAAAATCTTATGATGACTTCATTTACTCGCTCCTGTTCTCGGCTTGTGATAAATCCTAATAAGTATTTGGGGATCTATCTAATTCTGGGTCCAAATTGTTTTGCATGGTAGCACTGAAGATTGGAATTCAATTGCACACCCGCCACTATCCTACTTTTATTAGTGTATCCTTTAAATTTTTAAGGACTTATTCATGCTTAATTGTGTTGCTAAATCTCTGCTGTGCTGTGTCTCAAACGGCAATTGTGATTCATTTTATTTTTCATGTTGTATCCTAGCCATATTTAGCTGTGCCACCCAGAGAACATAGGAATGTCATCAATAAAAAGAAAATAATACTCAAATTATGAAATTAAGTTTTCCCCTGCATTCCGTCACTCCATCCATCGGGCTTCCTAAGGACTTGGTTCTCATTAGGCATCAAAGCAAGAGGCAGATTTTTCAGTATACCAAACACAGCTCCAATTATGGCCAGATTTTTAAAAGAATGTGACACACAGAGAGAAGGGAGAAATGCTTTGGACATCTGGTCTTTAAAACCCCGAAGCACAAGGCAGCTAGATCCAAACAGGCACAGTGGTTGTCATCATTAAAGCCATGCAAGGGAAATGGCTGGGTCCAAGTGATTTTGCAACCGTCAACTTATTAAATCCTTAGCAAGGCAGAAGCAATGCCGAGGTTCCAAGGTTGCAAATATTCCAACACAATGTATGTATCTGGCAAATGTGAATGCAAATTGTCAGAACATATGGAGAGGAAAGGGAAAGTTGCTTAGCTGGGGTGTGATGAGGTGGGTGAGGTTACTTTCTTGGTTTCCTGGCATCCTCCTACTGAGCGTGGAAAAATCCTGACAGCTTTGAACCACAGTGTTTCACTTCAGCACACATGGATATTTTAACAGCACTGCCACCAAGCGCCTCCACTGAAATCTGCACCACACTTTTTCTCTCAGTTGTAAAAATGCACAAGCAGAGCCTAATTAACTTAGGAGCCTCAAATGGTGCCAAGGGGCACTGGAGCCATTAGAAGTTCTGCCAAAATGGTTTATTGCAGCTTTGGAACACATTCAATGGAAATATCGCCTTAGTGATCTATGCTTAATATGGAAGCTGACTCACAAGACAATGAATCAGTACCAAATAGTCTTAAGGGTGCTGTCAGGCTCTCGACTACAGCAACCAGCAAAATAGGAGCAAGCTTCTCCCTTGGGCAGAAAAGAAATGGTTTCAGGCCCATACGCTGTCAGAAACTTCCTTTGCAACCATAGACAAGTCACTGTGCTTGCTTTGGAAACTTGTCGAGAGTCCCTTTGCAGAATTGTATTGTAACTTGTTCCAGGGGACCCGTGGCCCTTCAGTTGTTGGCTTTTGAAAACAAATCCAATCACAAGATTTAAAGTCAAGGGACCATGTTGCATTTTGCAGCTCCTTCTGCTTATTTCACCTAAGAACAGCTCCGAATTGTGGTCTATTAGAATGTATTCTGCAATTGATCACACTGGAAACACTGAGTCAAGCTGGTGTAACTCTAGTCTAGGAACTGAAAAGTCTCCAATAAAATGCACAGGTAGTGCTCTCTCTCTCTCTCTCTCTCTCTCTCTCTCTCTCTCTCTCTCTCTCTCTCTCTCTCTGCCCCCATGCAGCTCTTTTGGATCAACTGACAAATCCCAAACCAGGGCCAGACTCTGATAATATGGTGCCCTAAGCAAGAAAAAAACTGGATACCCCCCAATATTCATCATTTTCACAATAATTATTTTTGGTACAGCTGCTTTTTATGGACCCTCTCAGTATGTACCTGTACAAATATAGGTGACTAGGTGGCCCTGCCACGTGTTGCTGTGGGTTATTTGTGTGATTTCCCCTACCCTGTGCCGATCTATGACGTATCCCTGTGATTCCCCCACTCCTCCCCTCACCCCCCGGCTTATCCCTGTGATTCCCCCCTCATCCCCCTCCTTCATCCCTGTGAATCCCCCAATTCTGTCCTGATCCATGACCTATTATGCCCCCTCTCCCCCCCACCCCCGGCTTACCCCTGTGATTCCCCTCCTCTCCTCCGTCCAACCCCCCTCCCCCGGTTATCTCTGTGACCCATTCATTTTACACACAATCATTCCCCCAATGCGCTTGTTCTGTAAAATTTTGCCCTGTCCCAACCCTGTCTCCCCTACCCACGTGTGTTATGTGAAATAACATTTATTCTACCCAAAGGCACGGCCCTGTAAAAGGGCCACCTCATTCAATTGATTCTATGCTGCAGCCTATTCGCCCACCCCAACCCCCCAACCCCCACCCAGGCAGGCCCCTAAATCCACTCAGCCTAGTCTGCCCACACACCACACACACATATCATCATCATCATCATCATAATTTTGTGCCCCCTAAGCTCAGCACCTAAATGTGGCGCTGCCCAAACCCAACTGAACACACACAGAGAGAGATTTCTAGTTTTTAAAGTATACACCTTTCATTCCATTAAAAGGGCCTATTCAGAGCCTATTCCAGTCATGGCAATGGGCCCAAATTGTCCTGCTCTGACCCATATGCCACACTCCCCCTCCTATTTGTACCAAGACCCGCACACAATGAGCAACCCCAGAGATAAACAGAGTTGTGCACCTCTGTGCCACACAGGCAGGCAGACTTACTCTGTCCTATTCATTTCACTGTGGCAGAGCAGTGCACATATTGGTTGCTCTGCTTGCTGTGCTGTGCAGCCTACCAAAACCAATATGTTCAATTTCCCCACATCTGGGAACACGGCCTTTGTAATTGAAGCAAGATAAGAGAAATGTTCTGAGCTGTAGGGGATTTCTGAAGAATCAGATATATGAAGCCTGTGTGGCTTAACTCTATCTTATAATAGTGCTCGCAAGAGTCCATTTTTGCTGACGCCGGGCAGTAGTGTTTTATCGGGTGTACTAAAGAAATGCTTACAAGCTGACCATTTTCAGTTCTCTAGCCTCATGCTGTATAACCAAGTTCCTTATTGCTTAAGATGCTGCTAGTGAACTTGGATATCATTAGCCTCTTTTCCATGTATGTGGAATTACAGCTCATATATGGCCCACTGGATGACACTTGCTACCAAAAGAGCAACCTTCCAGGTATAAAAGGGCACAGAAGTGGCAACAAGTCAGATGTTAAGTCCAGAGATGATAACACTAGTAGTGAAAGAAAGGGCTCATTGATGCTTCCACTTGTCCCATGCTTGGAAAACATGAGTCCAAGGGTTTCCCGCTTGCTCCCTGCTTTCTAGGTACAGGTCTGAGCAATTTTGCCTTTGCTCTGACATTTTCACAAGGAAAATCTGGTCTTTAGTGTTAAACTGGAACAATTAGCAATCAGCGGAAACCTAATTGCCGTTTGTTCCAATTCAGTGCTAAACTGCAGCTTTTCCCAAGGGAAAGCATTGGGGCAAACAGAAGTGTGGATGACGAAAGAAAGAAAGAAAGAAAGAAAGAAAGAAAGAAAGAAAGAAAGAAAGAAAGAAAGAAAGAAAGAAAGAAAGAAAGATAAAACCCCTGAAAAACATAGGCCATGCTTATTTGAGAGCTATATGGCTTAAAACAGCAAGGAGAGACAAGAGGGTCTTCTTAAATGAGCAATGCAAAGAAATAGAGGAAAACAATAGAATGGGGAAAACCAGAGATCTGTTCAAGAAAATTGGAGATATGAAAGGAACATTTCGTACAAAGATTACCATAATCAAGGACAAAAGTGGTAAGGACCTAACAGAAGCCGAAGACATCAAGAAGAGGTGGCAAGAATACACAGAGGAATTATACCAGAAAGATATGGAGGTCTCGTACACCTCAGGTAGTGTGGTTGCTGACCTTGAGCCAGACATCTTGGAGAGTGAAGTCAAATGGGCCTTAGAAAGCATTGCTAATAACAAGGCCAGTGGAAGTGATGATATTCCAGCTGAACTGTTTAAAATTTTAAAAGATGATGCTGTTAAGGTGCTACACCCAATATGCCAGCAAGTTTGGAAAACTCAGCAATGGCCAGAGGATTGGAGAAGATCAGTCTACATCCCAATTCCAAAGAAGGGCAGTGCCAAAGAATGCTGCAACTACCGCACAATTGCGCTCATTTCACACGCTAGCAAGGTTATGCTTAAAATTCTACAAGGCAGGCTTAGGCAGTATGTGGACCGAGAACTCCCAGAAGTGCAAGCTGGATTTCGAAAGGGCAGAGGAACCAGAGACCAAATAGCAAACATGCACTGGATTATGGAGAAAGCTAGAGAGTTCCAGAAAAACGTCTACTTCTGCTTCATTGACTATGCAAAAGCCTTTGACTGTGTCGACCACAGCAAACTATGGCAAGTTCTTAAAGAAATGGGAGTGCCTGATCACCTCATCTGTCTCCTGAGAAATCTCTATGTGGGACAAGAAGCTACAGTTAGAACTGGATATGGAACAACTGATTGGTTCAAAATTGGGAAAGGAGTACGACAAGGTTGTATATTGTCTCCCTGCTTATTTAACTTATATGCAGAATTCATCATGCGAAAGGCTGGACTAGATGAATCCCAAGCCGGAATTAAGATTGCTGGAAGAAATATCAACAACCTCAGATATGCAGATGACACAACCTTGATGGCAGAAAGCGAGGAGGAATTAAAGAACCTTTTAATGAGGGTGAAAGAGGAGAGCGCAAAATATGGTCTGAAGCTCAACATCAAAAAAACCAAGATCATGGCCACTGGTCCCATCACCTCCTGGCAAATAGAAGGGGAAGAAATGGAGGCAGTGAGAGATTTTACTTTCTTGGGCTCCTTGATCACTGCAGATGGTGACAGCAGTCACGAAATTAAAAGACGCCTGCTTCTTGGGAGAAAAGCAATGACAAACCTAGACAGCATCTTAAAAAGCAGAGACATCACCTTGCCGACAAAGGTCCGTATAGTTAAAGCTATGGTTTTCCCAGTAGTGATGTATGGAAGTGAGAGTTGGACCATAAAGAAGGCTGATCGCCGAAGAATTGATGCTTTTGAATTATGGTGCTGGAGGAGACTCTTGAGAGTCCCATGGACTGCAAGAAGATCAAACCTATCCATTCTTAAGGAAATCAGCCCTGAGTGCTCCCTGGAAGGACAGATCGTGAAGCTGAGGCTCCAATACTTTGGCCACCTCATGAGAAGAGAAGAATCCTTGGGAAAGACCCTGATGTTGGGAAAGATTGAGGGCACTAGGAGAAAGGGAAGACAGAGGACAAGATGGTTGGACAGTGTTCTCGAAGCTACGAACATGAGTTTGACCAAACTGCGGGAGGCAGTGCAAGACAGGAGTGCCTGGCGTGCTCTGGTCCATGGGGTCACGAAGAGTCGGACACGACTAAACGACTAAACAACAACATGGCTTAAAAATGAAATCATAGTCCCACTCTATTCTACCTTGGCCAGACCACATCTGGAGTGCTGGGTCCAGTTCTGGAGCCCCAAATTTAAGAAGGATATGAACAAGCTGGAACATGTGCAGAGTAGAGCAACCAAGATGATCAAGGTTCTGGAAACCAAGCCTTATGAGGAATGGTTGAAGGAGTTGGGTATATTTAGCCTGGAAAAAAGGAGACTGAGAGGAGATAGGATAGCCATCTTCAAATATCTAAAGGGCTGTCTCATGGAAGATGGAGCAAGCTTATTTTCTCCTGCTCTGAAGGCTAGGACCCAATAGATTCAAGTTGCAAAAGGAGACCACGACTCATCATCGGGAAGAACTTTTGGCAGTAAGAACTATTCGACAGTGGAACGGACTCCATTTGAAGATGGCGAGCTCTCCTTCATTGGAGCTTTTTAAGCAGAGGTAAGCCCTGAAAATTAACAATATAACTTAGCTAAAGTGGGTTAGAGGCCTGTAATCACAAGCCACATTTTTTTATAATACCCAGACATGGTACTGTGACAATGGATTTTTGAAATTTTGACAGCATTTGGCCCGCCTTTGAACAGACTTGCTAGAAGGAAGATTAGCAGTCAAAGCTAATCTAAAGTCAATTCAGCGGAGAGACACTTCCATAAGATTACAGGATGGTGTGTGAAAATGTGTACAAAGCATCTTGCTACTCTCTTAGACAAGTCATTAGACTGACACAGAACTTGTAGTCTTGATTACATTGGCTTAAAAAAAAGTAGTAGTACACAGCCTCGCCCTGTGTTTTCTTACTTGCTCGAGTGACATGGGTCAAAATGATTTACAGAGCAACCTGGAACTGTAGCCCTGGAAGCCTCTCACATACCACTGTTCCAAGCGTGTTAGTTAATTTCCCACAGCTGTTGTTGCAAATGTAATGCGATGGTGCAGAAATGTTCCATGCAATACATCGGAAGTTGGGGATAGCGCTGGAAATATTCAGTGCAATACACAAAGGGGGCCCGGAGTTTGTGTGTGTATGAATCATGTGCTTAACATACTGTGGGACAAATTTACAGATAAAGCTACGAATAGCCATGCCTGGACAATGCTTTCTCCTTTTCAAAGAATAGGATAAGGAATAAAAGGGAAGGGAGAGGTTAGAAATATTCGCTTGACAGTTGCTTCTCTCCCCCCCCCCCAAAAAAAGAAGTTCATCTCAGACAGCTGGATTTACACACCTGGTGGTGTGTTAGCCATCACCACCTTTTTATGGCATTTTTGCAAGACAAATGAGGCCACTGGAGCTTTGTTATAGGTCCCTGCAGTGGGTTGCAAACAAGCAATCAGTGCAGAACACAGTCACAGCCTCCATTTGACTCCATTGCTGTTCCATCTGCACCGGCTACCAGTTCATTTCTGAGCCCAATTCAAAGTGCTTGTTAGTAACTTTAAATCAATAAACCAAATAGCCTGGGATTAGGTAGCTAGAAGGACCATCTCCTCCTGCATCAGGGGTGGGGAAACGGTGGTCCTCCAGCTATGGTTGAACTTCTACTGCCATCATTTCTGACTATTGGCCATGTATGGCTGGGGATGATGGGAATTGGTGGCCAGCAGCATCAGGAGGGCCACAGCTTCCCCATACCTAGTGTAGAGAAACTATTACACGACAAAGGTCACAGGCTGATGCCACAGAAGAGTTCATAACAATGTGCTGCTTTCTCTTTCAGGGGGCAATCACACATAGTGCAAGATTATTTTTTCAAGTGCACTTGTGAAAGAATCCCTGCTTAGCAGAATCAATATTAACAATTTCTATTACATGGCAGCAGCTTCTGTTGATTCCTCAGAGAATTCAGTGTTGCCTCCACTTCCCTTCCCATGAGAATTCTGGTACTTCACATTCTTTCTCTCCCAGATCTTTTTTCTTTGCCTTTCTCAACTACAGTGGTACCTCTACTTACGAATTTAATGCGTTCTGAACGCACATTTGTAAGTCGAATCCCATAGGAATGCATTGGGAGAAAAAAATTGTAAGTCAAAGCAACCCTATCTAAAAATCCGTAAGTAGAAAAAATCCTATCTAAACTGCATCCAAGATGGCGGACGGAGCTCCATTCGTAAGTACAAACATTCGTAAGTAGAGTTATTCGTAAGTAGAGGTACCACTGTAGTCAACTTTTCCCTCCCTTGTGATTCCAATGATTACTGACCCTATGCTGCTATTCAACTTTTCCCTAAGCTTAATAGCAGCATAGGGGAGCAATTTCTATCAATATGGTGGAAGGGGCAGGGAAGATATTAAGCTTTCCTCTCCCAGCAATTCCATCCCTGTTTCGCTGCTCAACTGACTGGAGAACTGCTGAGAATGGTGAAAAGTAGACTGGACTGAGGCTATGTTGAGGACCATATAAGATTAGTCTGAGGGGCAGAAACAGCCCAGATAATAGCTAATTGGGGATTATGCATAATGACCAGAAAATGTACATAATTAAATCAATATATGCACATTTTCTAAAGCGAGTTGGCGACATGTGCACACTTCCTTCTTCATGGACAGATTATGTGCACACTCTCCATGAAACCTTGGGAAGTATGTACAAGGGCCAGTTGTTGTGCACCTTAATTGCTCATTTTACAGTCATATACAGGACTGGCTCGAGACATTTTGGCACCCGAGGCAGACCACAAAATGTCCAGCCTCCATGCCAGGGAAGAAGGAGTGAGTGAAGATCTACATCAGGGGGAATAAAGATTTACATCTTGAACAGGTGTGGGAGAAGGAGACTAGCAGTGTCTCCTATCCACCATGTGGCTGCTGTAGATGCGACATTAAGAGGAGGCATGGTATTAGGAAGGTGAGGAGGTGGCCGATTCAACCTCCAAGGACCATGCTGCAGCAGCTGCTGTTGTCGCCACCACAGTAGCAGCAAGCGATACATTCCTTGGAGGCCATATCAGCTGCCCCTGTGGATCCTGCTGTCTGAGGCGGTCATGACACCTTGTCTCATGGGCTGCTCCTATACATTCAAATATACATATTCATTCATTCATTCATACACACACACACACACACACACACACACCATTAAAACAAAAACACATTTTAAAATCACCACAATGCCAGAACCAAGTGAAATAAGACACATAACATAGTTACAGAGTCTAAAATATAGCTTCATTTCCCTTCAGTGCTGATAAATTCATCTCATTTTAAACGCCCGAGGGACTAAAAAATGTTTTAACCTGGCATCTTAAAGCAGTGGTGGAGCTACCTGCTCTGGCACTGGGAGTAGCGTACATCTGGAGGCATGGCAAACGGGGGGGGTGCATGGCAAACGGCACCCGTTCCAGGGCGTGCATGGCAAGTGGTGAGCATCCCAGTAGTGCACGGAAAGTGCTGAGCGTCCCAGGGGGTGGGGGCGGGGGAACCCCCCCCCCGATGACACCCAGGGTGGACCGCTCCCCTGCCCCCACTTTCATCTGCCAGTGTCTTAAAGACAGCCAGGTGGACTCCTCCGTGAGGGAATTATACACTCTGGGCACTCACCCCCTTTGTTGCCAATAGCGGTGGCACTCTGAGAAGGGACTTGGTGGAGGATCTTAACTTCCATATAGCTTGGTACTCATAAAGCAGTCCTTAAGGTACCTGGTTCCAAAGCCATGATAGACTCATAGCTTAATACCAATGGCTTGAATTGTCTTTGGAAACAACATACCCAGCAAAAATAAATAAATAAATAGATAAAAATCTTGGTGAAGACACAGGAGAATTATGAAAGCCAGGCTGTACAACTCCCTAGTCTACAAGATCACATTGTTCCCTTTCTTTGTGGGCTTCAGGCCAACACATTTTTTATTCTGGCATGCTTATAGTTTGGCTCATTCCTAAATTTCACTGCTGAAAAGTATACTGCTGGTTACCAGCTGCTGTACTGTTTTTGTTGCTTTTTAAGGTCACAGTGTGATTGTTCTTCAATTATGGCGCTGCTTTCTTTGTGAGTTGGAAAGTCAGGATATAAATAGTTCAATTAATAAATGAAACAATAAAACATGGAGTCCATTAGTGGTCCATTCCCACAACAGTTGTTTTTTTGTTTTGTTTTTTGCAGCATGTTCATCAAAGAAACGGATTGCCTCTCCTCGCTCCTCCACATGCAGCTGCTGGGTGACCTTGGGCTAGTCACACTTCTTTGAAGTCTCTCAGCCCCACTCACCTCACAGAGTGTTTGTCGTGGAGGAGGAAGGGAAAGGAGAATGTTAGCCGCTTTGAGACTCCTTTGGGTAGTGATAAAGCAGGATATCAAATCCAAACTCTTCTTCTGACCCCCATGTCCCAGTCTTGAAATGTACTGTCCAAACAGCCAAACTGCTTTCCTTTTGGGGCTGCTTATGGCTTTGCTGCAGCTGAATTAGTATTTATTGTCACTTTAGTGTGGTTAATAGTATGTTAAGTTTTAATTGGGTTTTTCCCACTTGCCTTTTACTGATTTGTAAGCTGCCTGAAGAATTGGGAAAGTGGGGTAATCTTAAAATACATAAAATATATTTTTATATATTTTTCCGGTATGCTCTACTAATACCATACCAGCACTATAATGTTCAAAACTTCACTGATGTTAGCAAAGTTTTCAGGTCTTAAATTAAAGCAAAGGAGGTGACATTAAACCACATGCCGTCATTCAGAGGCCATATACGGACAAATCTGGTAGTCAATGCTGACATAGTAAGAAAACAATACTGTACCTATGATTAATTGGTAGACATAATAATAACAATAGTGTATCAAGTCAAATTCCCTCTGTGGTTCCACATTAAAAATAATTAGCTTACAGGGCATCTGAGATCTGTGTATATTCTGAATCAGCTGCCACCAAGCCCTGGCAAATGGCTAAAATAGTTTATATTCCATCATAAACTAGTTAGATGTTGCCTCAAATGCATGGAGGCTGGGCAGATTTGGCATGTCCAATACTGCTGCCCCACCATGGAATGAGTTTCTCTTGAATATGCTTTAATAATGGGATCTTCCTGGGTATTTTTAAAAGATACTTCAAATTCAAAAATCTCTGCAAGCATATCCCCATATTGTCAACAGGACTGATAGAACTCTAATGTGGGTGGTCAAGAAATGTCTTCTAAACTCATTTCCTAACCATGCTGAGCTTCCACATAGAGATTTGGTCCACATAAGGACTTCTGCCTATATCCAGTGAACATAGGCTCTGAACACAGGATTCCTACCCTTTATTTGTCAAGGGTAAAAATCACGCAAACATAGTCATGGTTTATTGGACTGTCTGTGTAAGGCCGCTGTGCAGATGTGAGTTCCAACACGTGACGGTCAGATACAACAAGGACATTGGGCAATTGGTACAATTCTCCCCTTCCCATGTGTGCAGCTTTATAAATGCTTTGACTGCCCATGCAAAGTAAGATAGAGCTACTATATATATTTACGGGAAAACTGTGGCCCTCCATATGGTGTTGGACTCCAATTCCCCTAAAAGCCTCTCGTAGGCTACTTAATATTGCAGAGCATGGAGGTTCTTTTCATTATGTTTTAAATTAATTTTTATTAATTTTTGCATATTAACCAGACAAAAACACATACACAATTAAGTACATAATTTCCATCTTCTTCTAACCCACCCTCCACGAGGCACCTCCTGCCACAAGGTGTTCCCATGAACAGTGCGCAGTCGAAGATGGTGCAATTTATAATTGGGCTTATCTCCACCCCTCCCTCCTCCCCCCGGGAACCCTCCCTGCCACCGAGGGGTCCCAGAGTGGTGAGAAGAGAATAGGTGAGTGTCCACCCAACCGTTTAGACTTTACCAAAAATCCTCAAAAAGAAAAAGAAAAAAGAAAAAAGGAAGAAAGAAAAAATTAAGAAAAAACAAAAATAATAATAATAGAATAAATCTTTTTTCCAAAACCTTGTATTATGGGCTTCCCCTACCTCCCCCCTTACTGATTTTCATTTTCAACACCATTTGAGCAGTTTTCTTGTCATATTCCCCAATCTATTTTCAAAATTCTCCAATCTTATATCAATACCATCCTTATTTTCTGTTAAGTTTTCTTCTATCATCATTTCTCATTCTCTCCCCCCCCATCCCCCCAGCACTCCCCCTGCCACAGAGAGTTCCTAGGGGGAAGAAGGGGGGGAGACAATGGTTCTTTTTCCAATTGAGTCTTCTCTCCCCCCCCGCCCTTCCCGCCCCAAGAGCCCCCCCTGCCACCAAGAGCTCCCCGCGCGCAGAGGGCCGACAGGAGGAGTGGAACCCCCAATCGTCCCCTGGATTATTCCTCAATCTCTTATATAAAACTTCTAAATAACTCTTAAATCATGTTTCTGTCTCATCATCATATTTTTTCTTCCCATGCCCCAATTTCCCCCCAAAAAACTTCTAAATTCTTAACACCTTTTTACATTTCCAATTCTAAATTTTCTCCTTATCCCCAATTCTCCCCCCCCTCCCCTGGTCTCGGCCTTCCCCTTTCAGTCCAGCAAGTACCAAAGTCCGTAATCCAGTTTTCAGTCCTTATTTTATCTAACCTATTAAACAAAATACTTTCCTACTTCATCCCACCCCCTTCCTGTCAAATTTTTCAGTCCAGGCTTGTCTGATCTCTTCCCCCCAGAAGGCCCTTGTTCTTTGCAGAGTGCTTTTCTTGTGGATTTTCTGTCTCATCAAAAATTCTTGCTTCTCCCCCTCAAAAGGAGGGGTTTTCCAACTCTCAGCTATTTCTTTGCTCTTTGGCGGATCCTGTGTCCCATCCCCATTTTCTTCGGTTCTGTTGTAGTTCGAGTCATCAGTCTTTTTATCCTCTTGGACCATTTCTTGAGAAATCTCGCCTTTCTGTACATCTTGATTTATTCCTTCAGATTGTTGTAGAGTCTTATGCATGCTAATTTTTATTTCCCACAAGAGTGAGGACTTTCTCCTGGAAGCCGGATGTATAATCTCTTGTTGACATTTTTCTAGCTTTCAAGGTCAGAGCAAAGCTTGGGGAACAGGAGGTGGTTACAAGTTATAGTTATTCCATATAGTCCAAACTGGATGCATTATATCCCGTATATTTCTTCAACTTTTTAGAAATTTCCAAAAGGCTGCGTTCAGCCCTCAAATGTCCAAACAAAATCTTTAAAAAAATAATTTCTTCCTTTCACTCACCCCATTATTTTCCACTCGCTGTTCTGTTCGGGGTGCCGATTTCCAGGGTAAGGAGGGGTCTATTCTTCAATTACCTATACGTGCAGGGTTCTTACAGTCAACGACCTTTCTCCCCCTTTACCCTGCCTCCGGGGGAGAATCTTAAATCCGCTTTTTGGGTATCTTCAAGCAATGAAATTCTATGCCCCGGCACCGGGAATCTTCTTTAAGCTGCTTCCTCTTAAATCAGTAGGGGGGAGATCGGCTTCCGTTTTTTAAATCTCACCCCCATTCCGAATGCTAAATTTTTAAATCTTTTAAATCTTTATTCACAGTCTCTCAATTTGCCAAATCCTTCTTCGGAAAAATCCAGCGCTCTCCGCCTCTGGCACGGAGCTTCTCCCTGCAAGGGTAGCGATGGCGCTCCAAAATGGCCCCCGCGACTTCGACCCTTCTCGCTCCGGAGCTCTTATTAGAGTCTACCGGAGAGTTGGGGAGTCGGGATTGGGGCGCTGCTGGGCTAAATCCGCCCCCAAAACGCTCGATTTGGGGTTCTATGGGGTGCAGCGGCGCTCCCGCTGCTTCCCCCCCCCTTGCAGAGTCGGGTCGCCTCGCAGCTCGAGACGAACCCCGCCGGACGGCACTGGCGCTGAACCGGAAGCCCGAGGTTCTTTTCATTATGAAAGTGACTTTTTGAACCTGCATTGTAGCTTCTTGTAAGCTCCTACACCTGGGAGTTTTATTCATCTCAAAAGGCCTCCATTTCTAGAGGGGGGGAATTTAAGCCTCTTCAAGTGAGATGCCTTCAAAATCTGAGTCCCAGATGACGTCTTTAGCATAGACTCCAACTCCCATCAGCCCCCGCCAGGATGGCCCAATGGTCAGACATGATGTGAGTTATAGTCCAGCAACATTGGGTGTGTGTGCACTGCACAGGCTTCCCATCCCTGCTTTGAAGGTTGCACAGAACAGCAAAAAGGGTGAGAAAAACTGTCCCTGCAGGAATGGCCATTCTAACATAACAATCAGAGGTTCAGGAGCCCCCATCCTCTTATGCAGCAGGTTATCCTAATCTCCACCCTATTTAAGGTGCTTTACCAACTTAGTGTTAGCATCATTAACAATTGGTGGACAATAGTTTTAGATTGTTAAAAGCATTTGGAAGCTTCTAAAAATTAGACTTTCCACGTTCAAATATGGCTTGCGGTTTTAAAAAAATGGAATATTTTGCACCAGTGCCGTGATTCTCTACAGTCTACTAACCTCAGCATGTTTCATTTCATCAACTGTCCAGCATACAGCTAGGAGTCCAGCTGCCACTGACATCATGTATGCAGCCAGCCAACCAGCCAGGCTCCATCAGACAGCTCTTGCCCCATTAACAAACAGCGCTGTATGACTGTCAAGTTCCCAATTGGTCTGCGTTGAGGAAATGTCAACAGCATTACGCTAACAAGAAAACACTGAGGACCAACAGTAGACAGAGTCAGAAGTCAAAAAGATCGGTCTGAAAATATTTGGGGAAATGGCGAGATCTGCCGGTAAGCAGGCCGGCATACGCTTTCCCCAGCGATTGCAGATGCTTTCCTAGAAACCTCTCTTACATACATATGATGGCCTGGCAGTGTCTTCATTTGGAGAGTGGACATGTCTCCTACTTTACAAATGTCCTCTATTTGAAGGTCTGTCAATCCTCTGTTTGGAAGGATCTTCTCTTTGCTGTCCAGTTCAATGATAAACAGATGTAGGAAGGGAGAGCAAAGACGTCTATTTCTAAATTTGCATCTACAAAATATAAATCAGCAAATTGAAAGTTTGTGCAAATCTGTGTCCTCTTTTGCCTTCTTTCTCAGAGATGCATTTCTTCCTTTTTGGTGGCACATAAGTGGCCACCCTAGTTGCATCCTCAAATAATATACTGCCACCTGACACCCCCTCCCCAAATCCACACAACACCGCAAGATCTGTCTGAGGCTGAGGAAGATACTTGGGCAAAGGGAAGGAACATGCACCACAGGGCTGTTGGCATACCGGGTTAGTGGAAAGCTTGGCCGCCTTTGACATATTTTGGCTGAGCTGTCTCAAAACATTCCTGGGCATCTAAGTTACAGGCTCTTTCCATAAAGAGATTCTGTGCCTCCCCCTGTGTTTGCTGCCATCTGTCTCATCTTAACCCTAGAATTCTTTGGTTCCTGCTTTTTCCCATCATCATAATGGGGCTGGGGCTTGGAGTCATTAGCTTCAACACAAAACAGTGGACTCAGCAGGGACATAGCATGTGAATTATGGGGAGGAGGAAGAAAGTGAATGTCTCAGAAAACTATTTCAGCAAAATGATATTTTCTAGAAGTCTAGTTCCCTCTAGTAAGAACACAGCCTTTTCACTCTAATGCCCCCCCTTTGCTCCTCTGGATTTTATCCCAAAAGTTTCTTTTTTATGTGATACAAGAACTAATGTGAGGTTCTTGTAAGGAGAACTAAAAATGAATTCCGATCTGGAGGCACTGGAGACGAACAAACCTCCATGCATGCAAAATGCAAACGCTGCATTTCAGGAGCTTCCTATGAAGTCGTAAAAGAAGTGCCAATCTGCTTTGAATTAGCATAGAACTTTTTAGTTTCTGCTGATGCAATCTGTAAGTGTGTCATTTATTTCTATATTTATGTAGCTGGGCTTTCAACAATACAATACACATTTATTTACTAGCTCAACCCTGAAATAACATTTGTGAGCTGAGCTCACAAATTATAAAGGACGGATGGCAAGATTAAGAATGAGCTGGCAGCAAATAAACAAACTATGTACACTACAAACCAAATTTTAAGCAAAATCCAGCAAAAATCATACTTAAATCCCACTGTTTAAATCGTAATCCATCCCCCAAGGCAACTTTATTTGGCCTTGTTGATTGTACTGTGCAATGGAGGTGTAACAAGAACTCTGGCCACAGCTTTGAGCCTAAAAAGAGAGAATGTCTCACACTGAATGTAACTGACCTGTAGGAAGGACTCTATGATTTGAAAACAGAGATGTTGTATGTACTTTTGTTACCCAAGAAAATCTTTTAATAAAAGAATGCTGTAAGAAACAGATAATCTACCTTTAATATGCTTTTTTTGGGGGGAGGGGGTTGTATGTAACATGTATGTGGTTGAACCTGAGGTCTGTTTGTGCAGCAACATACTTTTCCAGCCCCCTGTCGGGAAAACAGTGACCCTTCAGTACACATAGAAGGGGGCACTTTTTGGCCTAATTCTGCGGGATATAATTTCAATTGAAAATTATATAGCTAGCTTGATGGATTTGTCTGTTATGAAAAGTAGCTAACTTCTAAAGATTCTCAGAAGTTGCTGTTGTGTATGACCTGGACATGTCTGATTTGTTCAAATTCTGAAAGTAGCCTAAATATTGAAATAGGTTCTTAAATCATTTTAGTTAGATTCTGCACTCAGCATCACCCTAAGTCCCCATTTTTAAAAAACATGCAAGAAGAAGCCAGCTGTGTAGGAAAAATGTGAACAACCCTTTGACCTATTTTGTGTGTTTCTTGAGTGAGTCAGGACGTGACCCCAGCGTGTCTTCCAACCAATGTACATGGGTCACTGTGAAAATCAAAGATACAAGCTATCTTCTTCTTGTGGCAGTTTTCGACAAGTTCTTAGATCATAGGGGGGAATATGTAGTGAGGCACTTAATGAAATCCACAAGACTCCCTCCCTGGCTTCCAAAAATTTAATTAATTATTGGCTTCCACATAGATTTCTAAAAGCAATAGCTTAGGAGGCTGTAGAAAATCTGCCCTGCCTTTGACCTTTGACCCAAGTCCTGATCCCAACAGGACTTTTCTCTCCAATTAACTGGAATATATTTTTCAATGGTTGAGTGGACATAGGTGTGCTATAGGGCAATGCAGGGGCCGCCAACATGTTGCCAACTCCCACCAACCTAAGGCAGCATGGCCTATGGTCAGGGTTGAGGGAACCATGCTGGCTAATGAGTAACAGCTAGAAAGACAGGGCTTGCAAGAGGCAGTTGTTCAAATACTTTTTCTCTTGAACCAAGCAGGTAAGACATGCAAGGGGCAAATCTCCAGAGCTGATTCATTCAGCAGACTCCAGAATATCTGATTGAAAAATGTTTTATTTTAGATAAGATACCAGATGTGAATTGAAGTGAGCAACACTGATTGAGGCAAAAGTGCACAACACAAGAGAAAGGAAAATAGTAATTTCTCTTGCCATACATATAGCAATCTGGCAGATGAACTCACAATGTTAGATTTGAGGTAGGGTTGCCATATTTCAAAAAGTAAAAATCCTGAAACCTGCCATTTCAAGCTTTCGGAGCTGTTTTCGCTGCTTTTTCCATCGCGTTGCCATGCACCCAGTTTTTCCTGACATTTTGCCATTTCGGCAAAATTCCCTCCTGACACCATTTTTACACCCAAAAACCAGGACATGCCAGAAATTTTCCTGATGCATGGCAAGCCTAGTGTGAGGAAAAGCTCCTTGGAAGTCCAAGATTGACAGTTTGTAGGCAGAGAAGGGCTAAGAGAGATGAGTGAATTTACCACAATTGAGGAGGCAGAGACTGGGCTTTCCCCTCCAGCCAATGGGTGTAGCTATTTCCCAAGGTTTGGCCTATAGAAACTGTCTCATACGTGTAGTGTAGGATGAAGAACACTAACATGTTTTGCATGTCAACTTTTAGCACTGTGGTTTGAGCAACTGACAGATTCTCAAACATCAAAAGAACAGATAGTGAGAAGGTGAATTGGCAGAAACTCCTTTCTTTCTTGCCAGACAAGACACTCAAGCAGATTTGCTGAGGCAAGTGAATTTAGGACACTTGCAACGTGCCAGAGAAGCTGTCGTTTGATTACTCCAAAAACAATTCAATATGGAGCGATCAATATTTAAAAACAAGGGCTTTCCTTCACAGGGCTGTCACAAAAGACAAGGAGGCTGTTGTTGTCTACCAGGCTCTCCCCTGCCTTCCTTATAATTCAAGTATGGTTGCTGCTCTTGACTTTCCAGGGGGCATTCTTGTGTCATAATAGACTATGATGGCCCTTTATTCTAATATGTGCACACCTTTGCCTGTGAGGAGTGAGCAAAAGCCTCCTGCTGCATTTTCTTCAATTTAATGGAGGTTGTGTATACATAAAAGGCTCATCCATACAGTACTTTGCTTTGCTTTGTTCTGATTTAGCCCTGAAGAGTGGGTTTTCCCAGAGAAGCCACAGGCCAAAAGCCAAACCACTCGGACTGGAAAACTGCTTGAACCCATGCTTTCTAGGCACAGGGCAAGCAGAAGTGTGGACCTAAATCCTTAAAGCACATTCCCCTCTTAAAGAATTCTGCATAGTTTACCCCTCACAGAGTTACAAATACCAGCAACGCTTAACAAAATACAGTGCCCATTTTCCTGAGAGGGAAAATGTGCTTAGGATGTCCTTTAAATGTATAGTGCTTACACAGCCTGAGGCCTACCTACTCCAAAGGCATTTTGCTGTCTGAGGCAAAGGGTAGGATGGCACACATGCACCCCACCTAAAGAAGCCAACCAGACTGGCAGCTGAATCTTAACTTCAGCACTGGCGGCAGGACAGCGTCCTCCGCCACACCTGAGGGCAGCGAGCCGTGTGACACACACTCTTCTGTCTTCCAACACTGTGTTGCCACTTCCTGCCCACTCAGATATACACTGCCGTGAAGCAGCAGTGGTGGGCCAGCATGTGTCACCTGAACAGAGCTATGCATCTGCACACACAATAGCTGCTAGAATATGGGCTGCACACACTGACTCAGTCAAGGGCCTTTCCCAGTTGTGTCTGTGCTACATCGGAAGAAGGGAAGAGACAGCCAAAGCCAGCATCCAATAATGTAAATGAGCCTAGCTGGCAGAAAAGTGGCTGTGGAACAGGCTTCATGGTAAAAGACATGGGGCAGGTCAACACAAACACATAAAACTGCTTCACTTCTCCTTATCCAAAAACCGGAATATTTTGGTGCCAGAGCATCAGCTCTAAGTAATTACTTGCCACAGGTAAGAGCCACCAGTTCGAACTGTAGAGTTGGAAGGGTCATCTCGACCAACCCCCTGCAGGAAGCTCAACTGAAGCATCCGTGGCAGATGGCCAACCCACCGCTGCTTAAAAACCTCCAAGGAAGGAGGGTCCATAACCTCCCAAAGGAATACATTCCACTGTCAAACAGCTCTTACTGACAGAAAGTTCTTCCTGATGTTTAGTCGGAATCTCCTCTCTTGTAACTTGAAGCCATTGGTTTGCGTCCTGCCCTCCAGAGCAGGAGAAAACAAGCTTGCTCCATCTTCCATGTGATAGCCCTTTAGATATTTGAAGTTGGCTATCATACCTCCTATAACTCTCTTCTTTTCCAGACTAAGCATACCCAACTCCCTCAACCATTCCTCATAAGGTTTGGTTTCCAGACCCTTGATCATCTTGGTCATCCTCCTCTGCAAATGTTCCAACTTGTCCATATACTTTTTAAACTGTGGCACCCAGAACTGGACACAGTACTCCAGGTGTGGTCTGACCAAGGGAGAATAGAGCAGTACTATGACTTCCCTTGAACGGGACGCTTTAAACAGTCATGGCTTCCCCCAAAGAATCCTGGGGATTGCAAAATAAAAAAATTCCTTCAGTAGCACCTTAAAGACCAACTAAGTTTATATTTTGGTATGAGCTTTCGTGTGCATGCACACTTCTTCAGATACACTAGAAACAGAAGTGTCAGACCCTATATATATATGCAGAGGGTGGTGGGGGTGGGTGGGAATGGGTGGTGGGCTGATGGGAGTGGTAAACCTGGAGATGGCTGTTAATGGCTGCTGATGGCTGCAATTAGTCTTGGGCTGATGTGCTAAAGAGAGCTTGATCATGCATAATGAGATAAGAATCCGATGTCTCTATTCATCCCAGGTGCTTCCATGGTTTTAAGCTTGGTAATGATTTCCAATTCAGCAACTTCTCTTTCCAGTCTGTTCCTGAAATTTCTCTGTAATAAAACAGCTGCTTTGAGATCTTGTATAGAATGTCTTGGGAGATTGAAGTGTTCTCCTACTGGTTTTTCAGTCTTATGGTTCCTGATGTCAGATTTATGTCCATTTATCAAGACTAATTGCAGCCATCAGCAGCCATTAACAGCCATCTCCAGGTTTACCACTCCCATCAGCCCACCACCCATTCCCACCCACCCCCACCACCCTCTGCATATATATATAGGGTCTGACACTTCTGTTTCTAGTGTATCTGAAGAAGTGTGCATGCACACGAAAGCTCATACTAAAATATAAACTCAGTTGGTCTTTAAGGTGCTACTGAAGGAATTTTTTTATTTTGCTTCGACTCAGACCAACACGGCTACCTACCTGTAACTGGGGATTGCAGTTTGTTAATGATGCTAAGAGTCATTAGGAGCCCCCTATTCCCCACCACCACACATGCATGGCTACATTTTTTGAGTGGATTATCAGTCAATCCATTTTCCCAGAGGACTCTGGGAATTGTAGCTCTGTGAGGGGAATAGGGATTTCCTAACACCTCTCAGGAGCCATAACAAGCTACACTTCCCAGAATTCTTTGGAGAAAGCCGTGACTGTTTAAAGTGGCATGATACTGCTTTAAATGTATAATGCAGAATGGACTAGCGAGTCAGGCCATTATTCCTCAGTACTGTCTACTCTGAGAGTTTCACACTCAGTCCTTCCTAGTCCTATCTGAAGAAAGCAGGGATTGAACATGAGACTTTGTGAATACACAGTATGGGGGTGCACCACTGAGCTACTGGCCCTCTGAGCCTCAGCATCTACCCACTCCCTATATTGCTAGCCTAAACCCCACTTTATATATACAGTCGGTTTGCGAACATTCAACCCAGACGTCCGTTGCAGCTTCTGGAGCTTCTGATTGGCTGCAGAAGCTTCCTGCAGCCAATTGGAAGCCACACCTTGGTTTCTGAATGTTTTGCAAGTTGAACAGACTTCTGGAATGGATTCCATTCAACTTCTGAGGTACCACTGTAACTGGAAAAGATACAAATAGAAGCACATGGATCTGTTGCTTTCACGTGTACTTTGGTCCTTAGAAGTCAGAGTGCAGTCTGGCTAGGATTTCCAGTGGTCAGGAACTGGAGCTCTTCACTCAGACAGCATGGATTCTGAACTCTTGCCATAACATTCAGGCCTTGACTCTCTGTTCATACCTCTTTCTCTTTCCAGTGTTTATATGAGTCATTATCCTTCTTTTCCAGTCCGTGACAAAAACATTCAAACTGTATGAAAAAAATAAACCCAAGCACAAACCAAGCATGCTGCAAAACCTAAGTAAAGCATGAAGATTCACATATGCTTGTCAAATGTGTATAATCAATTTCCATTCCATTGAGACAACTGTGGATATTTTGGGTGGCTTTCCTACCCCTCTGCCTATCAGAATGAGATGTTGGTTCTCTCTGCCTCTTGGAAGCTGCAATGAAGTCCAAGCTGGGTGTACATGAACTTAAAACAGAAGCAGGAAACTTTACCCTCGGTAAAATAGTCTTTTCTTCTGCTGTCTCCAAAAGACATTGAAGACCAGAGAGGTGATGCTGCAGACCATCTCTCTCCACAGACTCTGGAACGACTGAAAAGCCAGGCAAGAGAGTGTTTGCATTGGGCTGGAGCCATCATACCATTAACCATTCCAAATTATTTGTGGGCTGGTTAAAGGAGGGAGCCTCGACCACCCCAGCCTTTTGTCTGCAGGGAAGGCTTTCTGCGCCTGCATGCAGATGGGGTGTGCCTCATACAGAAAGCATCTGGAATCAACTGGCTGGATAATTCCTGTGATATTGCAACACAGAAAAAGAAAAAAACCCATTGCTAAATGCCTGCACTCTTTTACATCCCTTAGGGCTCATTTTATGTTTCCATCTGCCCGAGTCCACATTTCAAAAGCAGCACAATAAAATGCAAACATCATGCATTTATTTGGTATATATACAATTCCCAGCCGGAGTGCAAAAATACGGTGAAATGCCTCTCCTTTGTCTTTTCCCCCATTCAACTGCACAGCATAAAATGAGAAAAAATTCAAGCGAACAGCACAGGCTGTGCCTCCCAGTCTTTGCAATAGGCCTGCCCAGAGGACATGTCTTAGGATGGGAATTTCCTGCTCATGTGGGCTGGCCACTGCAGCACACACAATTTGGGAGTGCACCCCTGCCTCATACACACATCCTCATACACCCAATCGGCCTCCCAATCCGGCCCGCGACGACCCCCGCCGCCCGCTGCCGCCGCCCGCTCTTATGGCGCGCGGCGCGGCGACGATCTTAAAAATCAGCAAAAAATCGCCGAAAATCCTTTGTGCACATGCGTATGGGCCTCTCCCGACCCGGAAGAGGTCATTTCCGATGCACTTCCGGGTCGGGGGAGGCCCATACGCATGCGCACAAGCGATTTTCGGTGATTTTTCCCCGCCCGTGTGCGTGTGCGCATGCGCACAGGCGCGCACTCCCCCACCCTCCGGCCCGCTGCGCGCGCACTCCCCTGCCCTCCGGCCCGCCGCGCGGTCGGTGCGGCGGGCACCGGCCCACTGCGCGGTAAGTCTGGGGACCCCTGATCTACACCAAGGGTAGTCATTATTGGACTACAGCTCCCACCATTCCTAACCACTGACCATGCTGGCTGGGGCTGATGGGAGTTGGAGTTCAACAACATCCAGAGGGCATTATGTTGACCTGATTCACACTGACTGGCAGTGGTTCTCCAGGGATCTCTCCCAGCCCTACTGGGATGCTGGGAACTGAACCGCCTGCATACAAAGCAGATCCTCTTAACATGCGCCTGCATTCCAGGGGGTTGGACTAGATGATCCTCAGGGTCCCTTCCAACTCTATAATGATCCTCTATTTATTCATTTCAGGCACTGGTAGTGCTGGAACTTGTTGCCCAGCCCCCTAAATAAAAGCTGCCTGACGTAGCTGAGATGATCTGAAACATGGGCATCCCAGACCACAGTTCACACCCTTAACCATTATTGTTGGTAACACCAGCTACTGGCGATACTTTTGCCATCCCTGTATTGTGCCTTGTGCTTGCCGTTGATGTTTGCAACCTCAGATCTCCTTGGAACCTCCAGTTCTTGCCAGTTGCTCTTTGCCAGTCACAAGGAACAGGGAAGACTTTCCAAAGCACTAACAAAAGTGCAGTCCAAATCCTGCACTTCTGATTTGCTTGCACTGATGGTAATTCAGCCCAGCTGTTTGAAAGCTCCCTTCTCCCCCAAAGGCGAAGTGCCTGTTCAATTCCAAGCCCCCTTCCTGATTGCTTAAGTTCTGCTCCTGTATCAGCCTCTTCTATTCCCACCCCCCTTTCTTCTGAACATCTAACAAAAAATCACATGAGTTGGATTCTGTTCCAAGAGGGAAAGACTGTGTGTGTGTGTGTGTGTGTGTGTGTGTGTGTGTGTGTGCATGAAAATAGCCCTTCCCCCAGCAGGCACATGACTTCCTAAACCCACCAGGAATGGAGGTGCTACTGGCTAAGAAAGGGGCACTGCAAAGAGTACCCTCCAAGCCTGCCTTAGTGGGCTTTTCTTCTGTGGGTAAATGCTGGATAAATGTGGACTGGCTGCTGAAGTTCCTAAGCAGATCTCTGAGGCTCAGCAAGTTGGATTGCATACACACAACACATTTAAAGCACCCCTGCCTCATACACACATCCTGGAAACTGTAGTTTGTTGAGGGTGTTGGGAATTGCAGCACTCTGAAGGGTAAACTACAGTTCTGAATATTCTTTACAGGTAGGAGCTATGTGTTTTAAATGTGTGGGATGTATGCAGCCCATGTCCCAGTTACCTGCAAACCTATTTATTCAAAGAATGGTTCTAACTTATATATTCAATAAGCCAGGAGTAGCTATTCTCTCTCCTGGCTGCCACATCCCCATGAGAAGAGATAGTTATGAATCTGTCTCAAAATCTATGGAAGCATAAGCAACTGAAATGGGCTTCCAGATAGATTTATTTGACTGAAAGACAAGAACTAACCATCTTTTTAAAAAATGTATCTGTGTTTGGGAACCAGGGGTGTGTGTTGCTTCCTAGGAAAACATTAATGCAGTATATAAATATATATATAAAACTGAATAATCTTACACTCATGCTGCAATCCTATACCTGGGAGAAAGTTCCGTTTAACTTAGTGGGACTTACTTGTGAGTAGACAAATAGAGGATGGTGCTGCAAGTAACCTTATTAGAGATTACATACAACTACTTGGAAGAAAAACCTATTGAAATCTAAGTAAATGAGGTATGTAAATACTAGTGTGTACCAGAGCAAACCTATCGATGCTTGCTCAGAAGAAGACCCACTCTGCCAAAGGGGCTTACTCTCTCACAAGTGTATATCTAGGACTAAAGCCTTATGGCACAATCCTATACAGTATATGCCTACTCAGCATAAATCCCATTGAGTTCAATGGGACTTGCTCCTAAATCAGTGTCTATGGGATTGCAGTTAGTGTCTTTTAAATCACATCAGTCACTTTAAAGTGTTCTCCTCTTTAGGTATAGAAACTTTTGGGGAATTGAATCAAAGAATTCTAGAGTTGGAAGGGACCCTGAGGGTCATCTAGTCCAACCCCCTGCAATGCAGGAATTCTGCCCACAGTTGTTCCTGAGTGGGCTCAAACCACCAACCTTCTGCTTAACAGCCAGATGCACTGACCCATTATGCATCTGGGTCAGGAGTCTCTGAGTGTGGGAGAATGATTCTGTCTTCTGAAATTCACCTCTTTGTGACAAAACAGGAAGCAGCCCTGAACTAGAGCCCTAAATTCTCAGAAATGCAAAGAATTTGTATTCCTTCCCTCAAGGAAAAAATAAACATCATGCGACTTTCTCAGCTATCAGAGTGCGAAGAGGAATTGAATCTGCTTTATTAAACTAATTAGAGGCTCTTAACTCCTTTCTATCCAAAACCGTTTACAAATTGCACATGCAGTGCAAGCAGAATTAACGGAAGCCACTTAGAAGGAAAAACAAAACCACAACCTAATATTCCTCTCTGAAAATAAAACTCACCTCCTTCAAAGCTATCTCCCCATACCTTGCAAAATTCTGATTGTGTCCCTTCAAGCTTACAGATAGTGAGACTTCTGAAACACTCAACTTGCTTTGGCAAAGGCTATAAACATACAGGATGTATGTGGATGAGTGCAGCATATGAGAAAAAAGGGGGGTTCCCCAAGTTTTGCTGCCATGGAAACAGTCTCAGCATTTTTAACCACCTCTTTACTTTTCTTTTCCTTTGTTTGTTTGACAGAACTTTTTCGTGACCAACCGAAACAAAAAGCAGCCTTTGAAGACCCAGACAGAAAATACCTGTTGATCCATAAAACAAGGGAAAGTCCCACCTGACTACTGGTTAAGAAAGAAGCCCCTCCTTTCTCTTGTTTAGGGTAGGCCATCCCCAGATAGAGGACACCAGCCCAGGGCTTACCTGTTTCCACCTGACCTTCCTCCTGCCTGTGTGTGTTTTAACTTCCAGGACTCTTCCTCCCCCTCTTCCTCTCCCTCCTCACTGCAGCCCGGTTCGGATGCAAATGACCCTCCTCCAAGCCGTGTGTGTTTTCTCCGGTTCCGTTCCTCAGAGATTCTCTCGGAGAGGGGTGGGTGGGAGCGAGGGGCGGAGGAGAAAGTCACAACAATAACGTCTTTCTCTGGCAGCCAAACTCCTGGCATCTAATCCACACGCATGTCCTTCTGCCTGGCTTGCTGAAAGGTTCATGTGTAATAACATTTCCTTCTGCTGGGGCAAGAAAACTCCCCGCGAGTGTTGTTCAACAAATCACATTAAAGAAAAGAAAAGAAAAGAAAAGAAACTTGGAGCTTTCACTCTCTATAAGCATGTTGTCCTCGCCTAACTTTATAGTAAATCTGTGTGTCTAGGTTTGCGTTTCAAAGCAGCAGGACTCGGATGACAGCCAGGCTCAATGGGCAGTAAATGGCATTCCTGTGTTTTAAAGCAGTGGCAGTCCTGTGCATATTCCCCCATCCTTTCTAAATGCAATTGTTTTTCTATGCTAATCTTCCTTTGTTGCTACCATTGTTAAAGTTGACTATGTCAGGTTATTGCTGGCTGGGCTGTTAAAGCTGCCTTAGGGTAAGGGTCAAAGGCTGCCCTGGGAGGTCTGTAGTGTGGCAATTTAATGCTCCTAGAAGACCAGGATAAAACCACAGAAGGTGCAGGAAGTACAAAATGCCACAGTAAAAATAAAGTCTAATACAGTTGGAGTGGAGGGGGTATCACATTGCTCTTTCTGCTCATAGGGATCAGTTCAGACAACTTGTCACCCATCATGTGCAAAGTGAAATCCAGACAAGCTAAAAAAAGGGGGGGGGAGCAGGCTGTTAGTTTGAACCAGTTTTTAAAACAGTTGGCACACATTTATTTATTACTCAATTTATATCCCACTTTTCCTCCTGAAGGAGCCTAAGGCAGCAAACAGAAAATACGCAATTTGAAAATTAAAAGACCAAAGCAAAAACATTCTAAAATAGTTACAATGTTCAATAAACAATTACAATTGAAACCATCTGAAAGCAGCTACAGTTAAAAATGTTCTAGAAGCAGTTCAAAACATTATTCCATCCAATGATCTGAGGGTTGCCAGGATACGTATGCTTCAGCCACCAAATGCCTGGGTAAACAGGAATGTTTTCAAATCCTCCTGAAAGTTAATAATTATGGAGACAGGTGTGTCTCCCTAGGGAGGGCATTCCACAACTGGGGAACCACCACTGAAAAGGCCCTGCAATGGGTAAGCGCCACTGGGCAGCCCCAGTAGCAGCACTGCCAGCAAGACCACACCTGCCAGTCACAGGGACTGAGACAGCTGGTACTGGGGATTGCACTCTTTCAGGTAATTGGGTCCCAAGCCAATCAGAGCTTTCTATAGAATCATACAATTGTAGAGTTGGAAGGGACCCTGATGCGAATACTAACACCTTAAATTGGGGCCTTTCCTGCTGAATTCAATCCTGTGCATAGTAACTCAGCTGGTAGAGCCTGAGACTCTTAATATCAGGGTCATGGGTTCGAGCCCCACATCGGGCAAAATATTCCTGCATTGCAGGGGGTCAATTCTAATGGTCCCTTCCAACTCTGCAATTCTACAATTCTATAAAATCAAATGGCCATACTTCTGAACAAACCTCTGTAGGGTTGCAAAGCACAGACCTGGAAAGTGTGGTGCAAAAGGAAGTCTGGATGAGCCTAGAGTTACCTGCCCCCCCCCTTAATGAAAAGCTGTGTCGGAAGGATGCTACTGGGAGTAGAAGTGTCATGGAGGAGGGCTAACCCCTTTTTCTTCCTGCCAATTGTTGCTCAGTATTGCCTCACTCCAGCTGCTTCTTCACCAATGGGGGGAAAGATCCAAGGGAGAAAAATGAGTCGGGGGTTCATTTTTAGCAGATGAATAGCAGTAGGAGAAAGGATTAAGAAACAACTCCCTGCCACTTTTTCACTCAAGGCTGCTTTTCTTTTACAGGAAAAAGAGGAAAGGGCCACAGACCATGGTGTCACAAAGCTATTTTGGTCCTAAAGCCTAGCTGTCTTATTGTTCCCAGCACACGGGGTTCTAAATAAAGAGGTATCAGTAGCAGTAGAAGTTTCTGATCAAAGCGATGTATCTATCTTTTTCGGGAAGTGAGAGGGATGGAAAAGCCAAAGGGATCTTGTTGCACTGCCAGAGAAGTAAACACTTGTCAAGCCTAGAAACACAGTCAATTATTGATCTTGGCTTCTGCCAAATGGAAAAATGCAAAACCAGTAGGAAACTAAGATCCCATTTTGCAAGATGAATCTTTTAATTGATCCAAATACATCAGTGTCAGAGCACCAAAAGAAACTGTAATGAGGGTGAATCACCCACTAGCTTGCTCACTGAATCTCTGTGCATGATGCTGTCCATAGAAAGGTAATGTAACATAAAACCGGGAACCAAAACTGCTTTTGCTTTTACCTGACTGCAGATGATGATTTTTGTGTTAAAGCTCAGTCCAGAGTTTCCAGTAACTCTGGACACCTTGATACATTCAACTAATGTATCAAGACAGGAAGTGCATGTAGGCCATGCGCTGCTCTGCCCACAACACCCTCACTTGACTCAACAGTCCACAGTAGGAAGATTTAGAGGGGGCTTTCAAGCATGTTTGACTGAATGCATTTTGAAGTCTCCCCACAATCTGGAACCCTTATAATGTGATGTTGCCCGTCACAGGAAGCCTTCTGAGCACATTCAGCTGAACATGCTTAGAAATCCCCTTCATGTAGTGGAACAGGCACAGACAAGGACACCGGCGGTCCAGGGGTGAAGTATGTGCCCCAGCTTCCCTACATATGTTGAATGCCCATTTTGTCCATTGCAAAAGACCTCCAAGACCATAACACTCCACAAAATGGGCATCCTGCATTCCAAAATTAGTTTTGAAATTGTGATACATCAGTCCAGGATCACATCTAAGAATGTGGTGTACTTATGTTAGCCTATTAGAAACAGAAGAAGGAGAAATTAATCTAACAAAGATTAGGACGATCCAGAGCTTTGTGTCCCAGGATATGGTTTCAGATCTTACTACATAGAACATACCTTGGCAAACACACAAACTGATAGCTTAGCAAATATTTCTTCCCCTTGATTAACCAGAAATATTAATAATATCCAGGTCCTAAAATATAGATCCTGGTGGTGCATGATTCAATTGAAGTTCAATATTTTGGGGTTCCGTTGATTTCAGTAGGAAAGCACCCATGGCTTTATTAAGTCAGGAAAATGCAGCAGTAATTGCAGTTGTTTATTTACAAGGATGAGTTGCTCTTGAGGCATCCATTTTGTACACACAGAGAACTTCTCTGCCAAAAGTGAATCATTCTCTGGACTCAAAAACGTAGAAGGAACAGTTGTTGGGACACCCTGAACTCAGATGGAACAACGTACTGGCGCCTTTTGCCATTTTCGCACAATTCAGCATTTCTCTGGGGATTTCAATGGGTCTTATAAATATGAAGGGAAGACTGAGAACAGGGAATGCTAGCTGGAGAGCAGGTATCAATATTTATCCTCTTCTCTCACACTGTGATCCTTCTCTTTAGCAATCCCATAGCAAATAGTCCTTTGTAGTGCAAATAGCCTTAAATAATTGGAATGGGAGAACATGGACTGGCTGGTAGTGAAAAGCAGCTGGCTCCCTAAGAAAAGTGATTGCTTTGTCAATGAGCATTTTCTCCCTTTCTTTTATGCATCATGTTCAAATCTAGTTCCCTGCCCCTAATGAGTTCTTTGGCACCTTGTCCTCCAGGAAACTGAAATACATTCCTGTGGGATTGTCCTTGCAGCTTTATATAACTTGCATCCCATTGGCTTTGATCATTTCCCCAAAGAACTGGCATGATCTCCTTCTGTCGGCAACTTTCCCTTCCTCTCCTTTGGAACTAAGGCTGTCATCTAAATCCCACATATGTGGGAGTAAGCCCAATTGAATTCAACAGGACTTACTTCTGAGTAGACATGCTTAGGATTGTGCTGTAAGCATGTTGCTGTAGCAGACAGTTCAAACCAACCATTGGATCAAATTCTCCCTCTGAGCTTCTGCTAGCCAATGAAGTCTCTAGTCCAGAGTTGGGCAGGCTGCAGGCTTGTTGGTTCTACTGCTTTGTTTTATATTTGAACCCTAATATCTCCTAACCAGAGCCAGGGGCAAAAGACAGACAGTAGAACGCCATGCATGCATGCATGCATAATTTCATTTGTATGCTACCTTTCCACAGTTCAAACTTCAAACCATGCTCAAGGAAGCTTACAAAATGAAAAAATACAAAACTGCAACATAACAAAAGCAGTCGTAAACAACAAATAAAACATTTAAAGAACACACAACCAAACTGAACAATTTCCACAAAAGTCACAACAAGATCTAAAACCAAGATATAAAATACTAACAGCAAGAACATCAATCTCCTCAACCAAACAAAGAAACCCCAAATACGCCAGCTCATTCAGCAGCCTTAGCTTTCGTAGCTGGAGTCAGTCAGGGCCGGCTCTAGGGGTAGGCTGGGTGGTGTGGGGCGCCAGCCACGACAAGAAACAGGGTGGAGCAGGGGCGCCGGAGCGATCTCCGTGCCAGGGCACCCGACATGGTTGAGACGGCCCTGGAGTCAGTCAGGGCTTTGCACTCCCAGGCCAGGGGGAGAAAGGCTGTAAGGCAGAGAGCAGGTCTTCCAGGACTCACAGTCAAAATGGAATTAAAAACAGTGTGCCTTTAAGCACCTTCTGACTGACTGACTGACTGACTGAGCTAAGGAATTTGTTTTTAGTACCAGAACTGAAGTGAACTCACAGAAAAATTCTTCTCCTGGCTAGCATTCTTCAGTTCAGCAGCCAAGCTGAGGTGGGAAAAGTTGGGAGCCAGAAACCCTGCAAATTATCAAGAGATCTACTAGTAGATCCTAATCCACCCTCTGCTTACCAGTGATGTAGCCCAACTCATATAATCCCTTCCGATTACTGTAATTAGTACACGTGTCTTGTTTGGTACATCTATTTCAAGTGTCCGCTTCTGAGTGTCAGTGAACTGAAAATGCCTTACACACAATGGAGAAATGGAGCTGTGCAGCTATAATGCGTATGATATAATATAATATATGAAAAAGGGGCTTGTACATTGATCTGATCTGAAGTGGAAGGTCTTCTGGCATCTCCATCATGGACATGGCATTTCCATTTCTTGACTCTGTGATCTGTGAAACTTGAGCTAGAATGGACATTTTGTTCATCCGCTGACTATTGGCTGAATATCTGGCCCATACCTAGATCTCATTTCTCTCTCAATAAGCTGCTGGAGGAAACATGAAGTGCAAAAAGCCACCAAGAAAACTCTGAAGTTTTTTTGTGTTTGTATAAATTATTTTCTGATTGCTTAGTCTACTGATAAATGTTAGGTGCTGATGCCCCAAAATCTGGGTCACATACAAGTTCCTCCATTAGCTTCACCTACAAACTTCTCAGGAAATAACATTTTGTTTGCAAACTGTCTTTGCCTTTTCAAAAAGCAATGCTTTCTCCAAAAACTTTGGGACTGTAGTGAACAACTACTATTCAGAAGAAATTAATTCCAAGTGAAAAGATCAAATGTATAACTACCAAATTATTTATTTATAGTCTGTAACTGCTACTGCTACAACTTCTACAGCAACTACCACTACTACTGTCAACTAAGATCTGAAATAAAACCAATCACATATATAACACGAATCACAATATATAACAGGTTAAAACCTCACTTGCCTGTTAACTAGTTACAGGTAGGTAGCCGTGTTGGTCTGACACAGTCAAAATAAAAATAAAAAATCCTTCCAGTAGCACCTTAGAGACCAACTAAGTTTGTCATAGATGTGAGCTTTCTCTGAAGAAGTGTGCATGCACACGAAAGCTCATACCTATGACAAACTTAGTTGGTCTCTAAGGTGCTACTGGAAGGGTTTTTTATTTTTATCTTGCCTGTGAACTATCTGTCTTTGAACTTCCAGCTTCTTTCACCCAAAGAAGCACTTAAATGACTATTTGTATTTAGAAAATAAACAATCTGAAAGCAGAATAATGCAGCACAGAGTTTAATATACATTTGTTATGTGCAGACAGGATTGGTTGAGCTACTAAGTGGGGAAACAATAAACCTCCTACTGTTTGTATTATTCTTTTTTGGAGGGGGAAATATGGAGAGTAGTTGAGAGAATGAAGAGACCTAATTATATCAGAATTAGAGAAGGTTAACAACAAACAGATTTGTAGGGAAATGAGTGTTAGTTAGTTATTCAATATTGGAGTGAGAAGCATAAAGATAATATCCTTTCCCTATGTGATTCTGACTTGTATCTAAATAATAGTCACAGATATGCATCACTTCATAAATTATATTCTGCCAGCATTTCCTGATTAATAAAGCAAATCACCTACCTTCCCTTGAGACATCTAAAAATAAAGCATTGCATCTCAAGGCTCCACTAATTTAACATGGATTTCAAGAGAGTTCGGGTGTCACATACTGTAGGGGCCAATCTCTCACCAGGGCCAAGTCTTCTTAGGGAGAGAATGATAGACCTAGAGCAGCCTTTGCCAACCTGGTGCCTTGTAGATGTTTTAGACCACAAGTCCCGACCTGGTGAGCTGAACTGGGGCTGATGGGAGTTGTAGCCCTGAACATCTGTAGGGCAAGGTTGACCTGGACCTTTTTCAGGAATGGGCTTCCCCAAGAAAATCATGTGTTCAGATTGTCTGATGGAAAAGATGAAAATATAGGTTGGAGGGGTATGCGGAGGTCACTTCCTGAAAGGCAGTTCAGGCCGAGCAATTGGGTGCAGGAAGAGGAGCTGATATTCAGCCTGACTGACGGGAACAAAAAAATCAGGGTGAGGCTTGTAGGGATAGAGAGCAAGGAAGGAATATGCAAGTGGCAAAGCAAGGCAAGGAGTGGAGCCTGTGATCCAGAGGTACCACTGCTGTAAAGACTAAGGTCTGCTAAAAATGAAGGGGAAGTAAGTTTATACAGTGACAGGGAAGGGCAGTGATCAATTATAGTGGAGAGTAGTGGAGAAATCAGCCCTGAGTGCTCCCTGGAAGGACAGATCGTGAAGCTGAGGCTCCAATACTTTGGCCACCTCATGAGAAGAGAAGACTCCCTGGAAAAGACCCTGATGTTGGGAAAGATTGAGGGCACTAGGAGAAGGGGACGAAAGAGGACGAGATGGTTGGACAGTGTTCTCGAAGCTACGAACATGAGTTTGACCAAACTGCGGGAGGCAGTGGAAGACAGGAGTGCCTGGCGTGCTCTGGTCCATGGGGTCACGAAGAGTCGGACACGACTAAATGACTAAACAACAACAAGTGGAGAAAAGCAGAGGCTGGCAAAGTTACTTGGACGCCAGGTGATCTATGGTTTTCTGCAGCAGCTCAGGGAGTAGATCTCCAGCTTAGCTCAAAAAAAGAGAACTTTGGGACTACAAGGGGCTGGTGACCCTGCTAGAGGATCCCCATCTCAGTACACAACACAATGACCTTTGACTGATGCTCTTCCTAGAAGGACAGCCACCTGACTTGGTTGAAACACTTATAGCTATAGAGCATGTGCAGTGCAGAAGTAATCCACTATCAGATGGATCATTATGAAGCAGGAAACAGCTCATGAGTTGCTCAGAGGGGATATTAAATAGCTTGTGGAAGCACACATTCACTGTTCTGTACAACCGCTGCTAAAGTATACTGTACAACAGGCACAGGCAGCTGAAATAAACATGCCAGAGTCATGCGGCAAGGTATGCCTCCCAGTGTGAACTACCCACTTCCCATACGTTCATACCTCCCCTTCACAGTTGTGGCATGTGAAATCTGTAGCAATTCAGAAAGAACCCTAAAGCATTGCCAGTTTTTCCATTGGGCTCCTTAGAAGCTGCCCCATTTGAGGTGTTCAGAGATAATTCCCTAGCACCTTGATAGAGTTTTGCAAGCAGGCATCAAATTAATGCTCAACTTAGGCAAGGAAGCTGGCCCAGGATGACACCCACTGTGCCCACTCATGGCAACTGTGAATGCATTACATGCAAAGTATCACGTCCCTTCAGATTTTAAACTGATTTATCTGAAATTTGGGCACCCTGCACTCCTCACCCAAGAGGTCTTCCCTGCCCATGTCATATCAATAGGGCAAAGCACCTTGATTTACATAAGAACTGCCATGGCTTCAGCAAAGACTGTGGCATGCATAACTGCTAAGCGACTCCCACCCACCCACATGCTCATGCCCTCGCATTGGTCCAGTTGGGAGTATATCTGTTTCATAAAGTTAGATCTAAAGGCAAAGGAGCACATCTTGTAAGCAGAGCCATCGCAGATAGCTTAATGAAGCGAAGGCGACAAAATCCATCCATTTGGTGACAGTGAGTCCCCAGATGAAAATACGCCCATACACACCCAACCTTTGTAGACTATTGCTCACTCTGTGTGACACCACATGTGATATAATTATTACCACACATACACAATCTTTGTTCAATCCAGGGATGTAGGGCCAAATCTGTCAATGAATTCCTCATGTTCTATCCACCCATAAAACATCTGTTGCTAAGATATAAAGATTTGTAGACTGGAAACAGACTGTCTCTAAAGGATGACTATTCACCTGCTGGCTTCTCTGTATTGCTATAACCAATTTATGTTCAGTAGGCCTGTTTCTCCTATGAAAACCATGACAGAAGAAGATTGTTGGTGAGTGAGGGTGATCAACCAGCTTCCCTGGGCCCTGAGATCTTCTTCAGATTAGCCCTTTACTGTTGCCCTACCAATGAACCTCGTGATGACACAAGAAAGGGCCTTTTCTGTGGTGGCACACCATTAATGGAATTCCCTCCCCTTAGAAATGCAGACAATGCCCTCATAATTTGAGGTTTTGAAGAGCCACATTTTCATTCAGGCCCTTGGGAAAAACTGAACATGTTTAAGCAACCCAATAAGAAAGTAAAGCAATCAATCAGCTGCAGTAATATGGTTTGTTTTAATTGCATAGTTGTATTAATTGTTTGAAGCATTGTTTAATTATTGGTTTTACTGTTGTTTAAATTTAACAAAAAAATCCTGAAAACTTTAGTTCATTAAGGGTGCTGGAAACTGTAGGTATGTGAGGTCTAAACTACACTTCCCATGATTTTTTGAGGTAAGATATGTGCTTTAAATGTGTTGCATTGAATGTACTTTAAATGTATAGTGCAGGTGTGACCTGGGTCTATTTGAGAAAGAGGAGCATCTGGAGGAGCTGGCAGGGCAGTCCCTTCAGGTGTATGGATCTTCCAAGCTTTCTTTGAGGGCTCAGTAAAAATAAAAACCAGCTCTTTCCCAATAATTCTCTAATTACAACATTCACCAGTGAAACCTTGGCCATCCCTAAGTGCCTCATAGCCACAGAAACATGTTTTCTCTCGCCTGCCTTCCTACTTGCCTTAAGTGATGTCCCATGGAAAAAGCTTTTGGTGGCTCCCACACACGGACTTCCATGTAAGAAAATATTATTATGGGACCCTCCTGCTGTTGGGAGCCTTCAACAGGAGCATTCCATAAGCACAGAAGTTTGAATCACAAAATGAAGTGGCTGTGACCAAAGGATGCTTTTGTGTTGCTTTTAATTTATTTCCATTGGCAACAGATTCTGTCATCTGAAAAAAACAGAGCCATGGCAAGGGGATGGGCCAATGCGTGAACTTGCCTTAAGTCATCCTGCCAACTACAGAAGTTAGGCTCCTCTTGTTCCCCCACAATTGGCCCTGGATAACCTGCCCATCACAAAGCACCTTGGTCAGGACAGCCTCAGCTTATAAAAGTCATTATTTCCCCTCCCCACCTCATCATGTGGCCTGGGATGTTCTGTTTTCCCCGTTCTTTACAGGACGGGGAGGGGAGTGGTGCTGCTTGAGGAGCTGGAAAGAGTGAGGTCACACTGAGAGAATGCGACTTCTGCTTCTTGCTGGATCCAGCCAGGTGCTGAAAGCAACAAAGGGGAACACATGTTTTGAACGTTCCTTGGATACTTTGGTCGTTAAATCTGCGGACAAACTTCCCCCAGGAGAAATCAGAAGAATAGATGCGCCCTGTCCAGCACTGGGGCAAATGAAGCAATGGAAAGAACTGGGCAAGCCCATCAAGGCTTATAAAGCTTGCACTCAATATACAGCTCATTCTCCTCTGCTTGGGTTATTACCTCCTTCTGGCACCTGCTGAAAGCCTTTCGGATCTGGCAACCCTAAAACAGAAGAGGGAAAATAAGGCAGGGCAAAATAATTTCATACCAAAGTGGTGCTGCTGCCTTTTTATAGTGTTGTTGTTGGTGTTGGTGTTGTTATTTGTGTAAAAAGAAACCATAATTAACCATCTGCTCAGATACCAGCAAAGATGGAAAGCAAATCCATCCGTCTCATATCCTTGAACTTGTGTTGGTGAGAACTAGATTAATTCTATGTGCTGCTTTTCCTATGTTCACACCCACACCACACATTTAAAGCACATAGTTTCCTCAAAAGAATCCTGGGAAGTGTAGTTTGTTAAGAGCGTTGGGAACTGTAGCTCTGTGAGGGGTAAACTAAAGTTCCCAGGATCCTCTGGGGGAAGGCATACACTTTAAATGTGCTTTATATTGTTAGCGGAGGCCATGCACCCTGGGTTCTGTCACTTCATTGCATCTGTGTCCAAGGATTTTCAGAGTATGGCCCCAAGGAAATCTACTTAGAAAAACTGCTACTGACTGGACTGAATTGTATTGGCAAGTCACCATTGAGGAAAAACACACAGTAAAATTCCTTTGATAGGGATTTTAATGGGCTTTCTCTCCATTGCTGACCCAGCTCCCTCAATTCTTCTCGCACACTGATCGACTGCACTGGCATGGGAGCAAGAGTCTTTGTTAGACTCTCTCTTTCTCTATGTGTGCTTTTGTGGTGTTGCAGAGACTGCTTGGGAGGTCTGGACTACAAGGGGATAATCTCATTTGCTATGGAGGCTGGAACACTCTGCTCCGCCCACACATCCACTGCTGCTTTTGTGGCGCTTTTAAGCACAGAGAGAAAAAGAAGTATTTTGCTAGGTTTCACATTTTTCCAGTATGAAATCATCCAAACAGTCATCTGAAGTTAAAACCTTTATAAAACCATCAGTTGTTGTAGTAGGATTGGTGTGCCACACCCACAAATTAGCTCTCGGCCTGCCATACTAAGCCCCTTTCAGACCTTCCACCATTGGTGAATGAATGCACATGCAGGGGGAATAGGATTTATTCACCCCTCTACACATCCATATGCAGGTCAGGACACAGCCCTATGCACACATGTGTGTAAGCTCTGTTTCAGGGGTAGCCAACACGGTGCCATCCAGATGATGTAGGAAGCCAACTCCCATCATCTCTGACCATTGACCATGCTGGCTGGGTCTGATGAGAGTTGGAGTCCAGCAACATCTGGAGAGCACCCTGTTGGCTAGCCCTGCTCTGCTCTGACCTTAAAACACATTCACATGGTTCAGGAGTGAGGTCTCCCATTGAGATCCTGCTTCCCTAATGTGTCTACCGTATTTGCCATACATTGTAAGTCTGAAAAGTGTGCTTTCCACTCAAAACCAAGGTCTCTGTTGAATATACCTCTTCTGGGTTATGATCAAATCCAGTGAGCTATACCACAAAGCCCACTCAAAGCAAGGGCTAACAAGGCCATTTAAGGAAGCATGTATGAGTGATTGTATGTGCTCTAATACCACCCTCTTGAATGCCCATCACTCATGCTCCAGTGAGATCGAGGTTTCGAAATATGAACCCTCGATAGGAAATGATTTACCTTTCCCAAAGATCTTGAGACTGAAAAAGCAGTAACTACAATATTTCGTACTGAGAATGCCCTAGAAGTGGGTAGTTTATGGCACAAGGATTGTTGTGTGCCATACGTACCATTGAAAAAAGAAAGTGTGACTCTTTAGAATATTCTAGGATAAAACTGGAAAAAATGGAACAGAGATTGTCTACATCTTTATGACCATCTTTATTTTGAAAACATCCATTTTGGATTAGTCATAGTCCAGAGTAGTTTGTAGATGTTCAGAACTCTGAAGGAGCATCCAAATTTCCAGGAGGTTTAGTCTCCTGTTTCTCCACAATGGCCAATAAGATGCCTCTGCTAAACAGCAGCGCCCCTCCTTGAATCACAAAGCAGGCATGAGTAATACTTGGAAAGTATTCCCTGACTGCTCTCAAACCTCCACAGCACAGCATTCCCTGACTGCTCTCAAACCTCCACAGCACAGCATTTTTTTTGTAATTGCCTGGTTAATGGGCAGGCACCTATGGTGGCCTGGCTGAATGAGTTCAAAAGATGCTAGTTTTTTTTTCACCATCCCTTTAGTTTGTTAAAATGTTCTCCTGTTTCCCAAGCTGCGATGCTGACAACTCATCGTGCTGGGGGCTGTCTTCCCAATTCCTTCTGCAAAACCACCCCCTTTTGCAATCCTTCCAACTGTGCCATCTCCAAGGATATCTTGTCACTGCCGCACTGTGAGAAATAAAATGTTTACATTAATTAATAACAATTAGGACAACATGTTAAATGTAGCAACACAACAAAGCAATGCCAAATTATTGCCGCCACTGGCGTGGTGGGAAAGCAAGTGAGGGTTTGTGCTTATTTACATATAAAGGGATCAAAGTCTTTCTGCAGACTGACAGCTAGTCCTCAATTCTCCAAGCACATACTTCATGAGGATACTAGGGTAAATCAGGTCCTCCCTAAATAGAGGGCACATGTTGCGGTGGGACCCGGCAACCAGGCCTTGTGTTGTGGGTGGGATCATTGGAGCAGCCACAACACCCTGTTGGTGGTCCCTCAAATCCGGGAGCAATTGGGCTATCGGGATGTCAATCAAAGCAATTTGAGGGACCATTACTTAAGCGCTGCATGTGGCCCAGAGCTTCCTCTTTCAAGCCTCTGTGCATCAGAACACCTGCCCACCTCTCCCTATATTTAGGGCTTGTGCTTGACCTTGCTATGCCGTCATGTGTCGCCTGTCGTTGGGACAGGGGCACAGCAGGAATTTCCCCCATTTTGCTGATTGGCTGGTGCCAGTTGGGTTTTGCCTGCCGCGTAGCAAATCATCACAACTTGTAAGGTTGCGGAAAGGCTCTGGTTCTTGTGGATAGGGGTGGCAGGATTCCTAGCTATCCCTGTGTGTTGGGTATTCCTTTAAGAAGGAATCAAAGGACTCATGGTTGGTCTTCCCCATGTGGGGTTGTGCCCTGAGCCTGAGTTCAGGGCTCATCTGGGTGGAGGCGTGGCAGACACTTCTGCCTGCTTCTGTCCCAGGTGTTCACCCAAGGCTGACTTATGGTTGCTGCCCAGAGTCAGCGCTGCCTGCTGAACCAGAGCCTATGCAACCACTCACTTGATTTGTAATCAATAAAGTTGTGGCCTAAATTCTGCCAAAAACCAAACCAAAATTATGAGTCCTGACTGAATTTATTTCTAGGCCTGGATAAAAGGTCTCCACATGCAAATAAAGAAGATCCACCCATTCACCAGATTAGAAATCGGGTCCTCTGCCTCTTGAAAAGAAAGCCTATAAAATCCAAGTGTAGCAAACACCAGAGCCTGAATTATGAGGGATACTTCATAGCCTGCTGAGTGCTTTGACATGTGAGTGGTACTTATTGCAGGATTATTCATTGCCAGTGGATATGTTTTTCATATTCTTAACATCTACTGTGATTTAATGGGTTGTCTAATCCATTGGTATACTCTGTCAGTCAAGTGTTTAAAGCTTTTTGGGTGGTCTTAAGGGAGGGATTCCCGTATCTTGTTCTGATAGCCTCAGTTGTTGTGAGCACTCTCTGTCTCTCATGTGGGAATAATGATGTTGCTGGATTGATGCAGGGAATAGCTCACGGAATGAATGGAAAGCAGAGACCTAAATATTATCTGCTGGTGCGTACAATGATACTTGCTCGGTGACATAACTCCAGTCTTTCAACTGCTGCTAGTGGGAAAATGCCTGGGATGATAACTGAGGCTGTGACTTCAGCTTCCTGCAGCCAGTTATCATGTAGTGAGATGAGTCTAGCCATGAGTGTTTGGCTGCAGACTCTTTATGGTCCAGAGATAACTTCTGAATGAACTATTAGCAGGATCTGATTCTCATTATAGACCTCTGGTTCTGATTTTGGTTATCTGGAAAGTATCTTATCAGTGCAAGGAGCTTACGTAATACCCTTTTCTTATGCACTGAATTTCAATTCTGAATTTGAAAACAGCAATGCTGAAGCCCAGAGCCGTCTTTCCCTTTGGGCTTACTGGCGCGGTGCGCCAGGGTGCTGGCCTCTCGGGGGCACTCTGCGAGTCCCGCCAGCTGCGCCCCGCCAACTATATGGCTAGCAGCAGCGGCAGAGAAGCCTGGGCACCCCCGGCAGGCGGGCAGCTGTGCTAATGGGTGGGCGTGCACACCAATTGGCAGCCTCGGCGGGCAGGCGGGCGGATCACGCAGCCGCACCAATCGGCACCCCCAACAGGTGAGCGAATGGTGCAGCTGCGCCAATCGGAAGCCCCAGCAGGGCTCCTTCCCTCCACGGGATCTGTCCTTGCTCTCAGTGGCGGGGAGAGAGGAATGACGTGCAAGAAAGGGCTGCTTTCTCCCCGGTTGTTCCAATCCCCTGCTGCTGATGGAGGCACAGATCCCTCCCTCCATCACCAGGATATCCCTGAAGACCAGCGCCGGGTTGGGGAGCTCCATTGTGGAGCTGGGGCCGGCGGCTGAGGCAGCATTGGCATTGCCATGGCCAGTAAGAGCATCTCTGGAGCAGCCGCCGGGGCCAAGGGAGACGGAGCGGGCGAGAGAGGGAGGCTTGCTCACATGGCAGGCCTGAGAGGGAGGCAGGAAGAAGGAGCCGGGCGGGATTCCCCCTCATGTGCGGCTAGGCCCAGGCGGGCACCTTCGTCATGGAGAGGAAGGCTGGGGAGGCGCCAGTGATGGTGCAGCTGCCGCTGCGCTGGGAAAGGGGGCAGCCAGGCAGGAGTTTGCCAGGGTAGGAAGGCCCCCTTCGCCGCAACGGGGACGGCCTCCTAAGCCGGTTCAAGGGCTGGAGGCTCCGATGCCCCGCAGGATTACTCTTTTTCTCTCCCCCCGCCCGCTGCTCACCCCAGTTAGACCTTTCCTTAAAAAAAAGGTCAACAACTTTAGGGTTCCCTCTCTTAAAAAAGGTTCACATCTCTGGGAAAGGGGGGCGCCAGAGGAATCTTTGCGCCACGGCGCCAGATATGCTTAAGACGGCCCTTCTGAAGCCCTTCTTCACTGCCACTGTTTCTCTCTTATTTGACACAATTTCCCCCCTTGGTTCCTGCATTTTGCTCTTCTCTGGATTAGTCATGACCAGGGGTTGGCAAACTACAGCCTGGGGGCCAGGTGCGGCCCACCAGGCTCATAAATCTAGCCCACTGACCCGGCCACCCACTCATTCAGTCCCTGTGCTGAGCTAAACTGGCATGGTGTTTCCTTCAAAAGAAGCCATGGATGCTTCGCCGCATGGGGACTGACTTCCACAACGCTGGCACAGCTTCAGATTGGCTGCAGGAAACTCCTGCAGCCAATCCGAAGCCGTGGGTGCCTCTGGGCAGGCGGCAATGCTGGAGCTGCTTCGGATTGGCTGCAGGAAGTTCCTGCAGCCAATCCGAAGCCTCGCCACCAGTGCGCTGAGGTAAACCCAGTGTGGCCATGGACGGAGAGGCCAGCGGGCACGCGGCAGGTCTGGGCCACGCCATGGGCATCATGACGGGCACGTCATAGAGCTTCAGCTGGAGCTTGGCACACCTGCTGGCCCCGTGCCTGGCTCCCAGCTTGGCACTGCTGCTGGTGGTGCACTCAGCAGCTGCGCTAAAGCAGCTGGAGGGTGAACTGTGTGCCACCTGCCTGGCACTCCACATGCATGGCCTGCCCACCAACCTGGCCTCTGACAAAGGGCCACAGCACATGATGCACTCTGCCTGGGAGCTCCGCGGGGATGGGCCAATGGAGCGACTGCTGCTCATCAACAACACCGGTGAGCAGGCGGTGCCAAAACACACTCCTGAGCACGTGCAGAGTGCGCTCCTTTTCCAGGTCCAGAGGCAGCTGCAGGACCGGCTTGCAGGGTATTTATATTTTTCAAAATATAGTCCGGCCCCCCACAAGGTCTGAGGGACAGTGGACCGGCCCCCTGATGAAAAGGTTTGCTGACCCCTGGGCATGATGATGTTGCGCAGAGCTAGAAAAGGGAGGCGTTTTCTGAGAGAGCTGAAAAACTCCCTGAAAAAATGATAAGTAGATTTGGCTCAGCTGCTATATGCATTCCAAGATTTCTTGGTGCCTTTCTGGTATGTAAAAAGAATGCTAAGGAAAAACCAGAAATATGGGGGCATTTAAGTACAACCATTAATACCAGCGTGTCCAAGGATCCCATAAGCTGCAGATGAGCTCCTGTCTGCTCACATATCCAGAAATCAAATGATCTCCAGTCCTTTGTGGTTAAACTCCTGTAGGTGGGTGCAAATAAAACAGGTTTCCTGAGGTGTGAGCCTGCTTCTGTTTCCATGCCGGATTGATAGAACCCTCTACTGCAAGATGCTGTTTAAGGGTTTTTTTGGTTTGTTTGTTTTTGTCAAATTGGAGTAGTGAATGCAGGGGGAACTAATCCATTACATCACTCCCACTGTAACTGCACAAATTGTGAAGGGAAAAGGCATTGCATCCTATATATTGGGTGTCATATAGCAAGGTAGCTTTAACACATGTTTGACAGAGTGCCATCCCTTATTCCTGCTCACACCTTACTTTGTGGCAGGAGGAGGTCTGCCATAGAATCCCATGCTTGGATGAAGGACACAGAACACATTTGTAGAACAGAAGCTTTTTCACACTGAATATTTTTTTTTTCAAGGTGATGATTATATTGGTTGGCTTGCCAGCAACTTCATGCAACCACACAGAGCCTTTGATGAGAGCCATTACTGTGAAGCATTCAGTAGAGCTATGGAAGTCATAGCTCAAACATGATGCATCTGGTATTCATAGGGCTGAAGGAGTTCCAGAAGTCTCTGGAAAAATCAGTACTCAAAACCGTTTCCCAGGGTTTTTAAAGCTTTCCAAGGCAAGTAAGTCTGAAAAAGGATGCATGTGACTATACACACCTCTCCATCCTCCATCAGTCAAGTGAGAGTGATTATCACAGTTCAGGAGGGTGTGGAGCAGTGCTGGTGAGGTGTGTGGCCTGGGGTGAGTCCTGAAGGCCATATAGAGATTTCCAGTCCTCAGTCTAGGGACTCAGCTACACAGCTGCAAATAAAACATTTTAAATGTGTTGTAAAGTGCAATATACAAATGTGACACTAGATGGCAACAGTGAGCTACGTAAAATTCAATGTATTTTTCAAAGCGTTTTAAAAAAGCATTTTCACAGTGTGTTTTATATGTGTGTAGATTAAACCCAGGAGTCAAATTAATCAGCCTCTGAGGCTGCTTTCCAAAGCACTCTGGTTGGTACACACTCCTAGGTAAGCACCCTCTTAATGCTAAGTAGAAATGATGGAGAGATCCTCAACCCAAAGAGACTGAACTGATATATTTCTCTGTTGGACTTCTCTCTGACATCTTCTGATGTAGCCCAATACAGTGGTACCTCGCAAGACAAATGCCCTGCAAGATGAATTTTTCGCAAGACGAATGTGTCTTGCGATCTGATGGTGACTCGCAAGACAAATTCGTTTTGTGAAAAATTTGTCTTGCGAATCGCGGTTTCCCATAGGAATGCATTGAAATTTAATTAATGCGTTCCTATGGGCAAAAAAAGGAGAACTTTCAATGCATTGCTATGGGAAACCATGATTCGCAAGACGAATTTTTCGCAAAACGAATTGACTCACGGAACGAATTAAATTCGTCTTGCAAGGCATCACTGTAGCTTCTTGGGGATGATCCACAGGATTCAGACAGTGCTATTCTCCATCCCCCACATTCCCCACCTTTCCTCCTCTCCAAGAGCTGGAGCTTTTCTGCTATTGTGGAGGAAAGAGAGCCCCCATCTGCTTAAAACATGCGAGTTCACTTTATCCTCTTTAAAGTTATCTACTGTATGGTGGAAAGGGGGGCAGAGCATGATATTAATTAGCTCTGTGTTTCACAGAACCAGAGTCAATGCTGGAAAGAATCCAACTTCTGTGATCCTACTGTGGAAATGTGAGATAGTTTTTTATTCAAAGGCCTTGTGTTTTTTCCCTCCCCATGTGTTCCTTCAGCTGCCTCAAAAACTTTGCTCTGGTTTATTCAATTTCACGTCTCCTTTGAATTTCGTGGTACTAAGGGTAGAGGCTGCAGTGAGGCACACACAGCAAACTGGATCCTCATCTTCAGTGAACCTCCACAGTTGTCAGTGCTGGACCATGACAGAAGAGGGAATTGTCCTTATTGCTGAAGAAGAAGAAGAAGAAGAAGAAGAAGAAGAAGAAGAAGAAGAAGAAGAAGAAGAAGAAGAAGAAGAAGAAGAACCCATCTGCACACCACCCAAGCCACAGCTGTTCTTATCTCTCACACATTCTTCAGATGCTGTTTATTCACCACTGACATTAAGGCAGACTGGAAAAGGAAAGTAATCCTCTTCTCCTAGTTTCATTCATATACAGTTAGTCCACATCCCCTGGCACTAATCCTAATGATCACCATCTTCCATTAAAGAATGAAGGCTGTGCCAGAAATGACAGCTGGTGCCACTTGTTGGAAATCTGTCTTATGGCCACACCAGCAGTTTCTGCAATGGATGAAACAGGGGCTGTGAGGTCCTTGTAATCTGATGGGCAGCCAGCGCTGGCTCACACACAAACAACATGGATATTTTTCAATGGAAATTCAAAGGTCACACACATCCCTAAAAGGAAAAGGTTGCTGACTCAATACCCTGGTGGTTCATCGGACTCATTGACACATGACATTACCAAGTCCAGGAGCTAAGGAGGGGTCTTTTCCAACTAAATTGTTATCAGAGCAGAAGCCAGTGCAAAGATGCCTGTTAGGGCAACAGGGTTTTCCATGCTGCCCTCCCCGCCCCCCGTACCCCTGCCCCTCTAGAGTTGGGAGAACCCCCTGAATAGTGGAGGAGGGATGGAGATCATTCCACCAGGCCAGCAGAAATCTCCTTGGTGCTATGCTGAATGCAACTCAAAGACTGAACAATAGCAGTGAGTAGGTGTGTGAAATGAATGCCAAGGCACATTGACAACTACAGTAATCATGACAATAAATGTATATTTCTTCCCTCCTTCTCTTTCCCTCCTTTATTTAATATGATATAAAGAAATATAAAGAATATTACAAGCACCATAACAAAAGCAAATCCATTCTTACTGCAACACAGATGACATAAATACTTGTATTTCTACTTTTTGATATACTTTATTTAAATTATTAACCTTAACTGTTGGAAAGCCTGTTGCATTTTTTGATATATTGAACTACTTTTATAATAATAAAACATAACAAAATTTCCTCCGGTTCATCTCATCTTTGATTTCCTTCTTCATTCTGTTATGATTGATAGGAGCATGAGATAGTGAGTTCATTTGATCCAAGTACACTGAAAAGGTTTAGATTATCTCCTCTAGATCATTTCCTCTGCAATTGCTTTCTAGGTTGTTAAAGAATCAAGTCCTTCCCACTGTCTGACAGTGCTTTCAGATGAAGTAATATGAACAGACCATGTAGCGTCTCCTTTGTTATATTCATACATACAACACTCATTTGAGCACGTGCAATGAATGGATGATGCAATGATTTAGTGTTTTGATTACTGTCCAATAACTACATACCCTGAAGTAATGCACTGAGTGATCTCTGTTCCTTTACTGTGGGGAAATGGTAATCCTAAAGTGTCCTGTGTCTAGCTTGCTTCTTGCTGACCTTGACCAGCACCTTGACTACATGTTTCCATGATGACTAACCTACATTACTATCCATGCTACCTAATAATATGTCCTAGTGAACGAAATGGGGACTACAGCTGTAGACGTACATAGGATTGCATTGTTAGGCTGCAATCACTCGAGAGTAAATCATTTCTAATTCTGATTAGACATGTATTGTGCTGTTAACCTTCCAAGAGGAAGGTTCCAAACAAAAACAACATTGGCAAGTTATTTCTGTATTGATCACCACTAGTTATTAGTATGACCACATTTATTAAAATTTCAGAAGTGTTGAGTCAACACTTGCTGGCTCATTGTCTCCAAAATAAATGTTTTGTAATAATCTTCTCCAACTAAAGCAATATACCACTGCTGAGGCAGCCAAAAATAGTCCCTTGCCACCAATTAAAAAGTATTTCATTAGGTAATTTAATGAAACACTAATTATTAAACCCACATGGGTCTTTATGATCCTCTCCCAGAAACTTGTTTACAAAGAAAACTATAACCAGCCCAGTGATCTTTAATCTTTCAGCCTTTGGACTGAACTTCAGACTTAAGTGACCCAGATCAATAGTAATCACGTTCTTCCAGCTGAGATTATTCTACCATTATTTATTTTGGGTGTTTATAATATTTCTTTTGAGTCATTAAAAGAAAAGTGCAGCTGGCATTTCATCTTGTGCTGCTGTTGCTTTCTACGTAGCTGTTGATGCAGGCAGATATTATCAGCTCCAATCTCAGCTAAAGCATCCATGACTGGTGGCTATTCAAACTCTGCTTAGAAACCTCCAAAGAAGGAGAGCCCACATGTACATAAAACAAAAATTACCCCCCAAAAGGTGCACTCTTATTCCAAGGAAAACATGTCCAAGTAGCACTGCCCCAAAACCTAATGCTCAAGGAAGTGTCAGACATGCAACTGTATGAGTTCAGTAGTGGCCAGGCCAGATCTGGGTGAAAGTGTGCAAGACACTGTTCTCCAACCCCTCATCCCAAATACGAACCATAACAAAGCTATCCACAGTTTCAGTGTTCTTATTCTGGCTCTGATTTGTTATTTGTTGGTCTTTTCCAAACCCAACCTCAATTCATCTGTGAAAAGAAAGAATGTCAAGCTCCAGAGCCATTCATTAAAAAATGTTAATTGAGACCATACCTAAATAGCCACTCATCCCAGCCCACTAGACTTGGCTCACATCAGTTTCATCCACTGCTGCATCCTGTGCCTCTGAGCTTGTGTTTCCAATTCTCAGGATAACATCAATTTCCACACCAGCAGGAATTCATCTCAAAGCCAGAGCTTTTGCATGGCCTCCCAGTCTTAAAGCCCAATCAAATAAAAAATGTATAAGGGTATTTTAAATAACAGAAAATACCTCTTTGACAAAACACAAGGCATCTGTTTAAAGGGACACTTTATCCTCTTCCAGCTTTCAGCAAGAGGCACTATAAACTCAGCCAGGACATGTTTCTGTTCAGGTGATGGGGTGGAGGATGGAATAGTCTGAATCAGCCACACCTCCAGTTCAGCCATTTTAATAGCTTTTTCAGTACAGTTTTGCTGCTCAGGGTTGGAGGGGCTTGTTCTCTCTGTTTGAATTAACATGTCAGTAGTGATTTAGCAAGAGCATTTCTAAGGAGATCCTGTCTCAGCCACAGAGCAAATGGAGCACGCGGGGCACCTTTGTAGCACAGCTCCAGAGGCCCTCTTTGCTGTTATTGACATTTCTTTGAATTAAACAAAGCAGAGGTTAATAATGACTAAAGAGAATAGTTCAGACACAGGTTTGCATTTCGCTCTTTGCTTTTCTCTGCGTTTCCTTAGAGACGGGTAGGAAGGATCAAGAGATCCCTCTTGCTTTCATTGTCTTCCTTGTGCTTGCTGTTGCCTTAAATAATGACCCCCCGTTTCGTTAAGATGCTGTTGGAATTCGCAGAAACAGCAGCTTTGGAGGTCTATTCTGCTTGGAACTGCCTTGGCAAGGGAGACTGTTTAAGCACTGACATGCCTTCTCCTCAATATGGTCCTGAAAGTCTTTACTGGCCCCAAACTGTGCTTAGTGCTCTACAAATAAACACTGTATAATCCTTTTCCCCAAAAGGTAGGAGACTGCCTCTATCTAAAAGACTGCAAATGAAGAAATAAATGGTTACAAGGGGTGTCTGTGCTAAAGAAGGGTGTCTAAATGGGATAGTATGTGTAAACATAATGGGCTGAATGCAACTATGTAAAGAGCTGTGCTAGCAGGAGCCCGCATGAGGCTTGCTAGCAGGGTTTCCCTCTTTCTTCCTTCTCAACTCTATGTCTCCTAAAATTGGCTTGTAGGGAGTGGGTCAGGAGAACCCCTGGAACATAAAATGATAGAATTGTAGAGTTGGAAGGGATCACAAGGTTCATCTAGTCTAACCTCCTACAATGCAGGCAGGGCCGGCCCTACGTGCAGGCTGGGTGGCGCAGGGCACCACGGCGCCGGCCCGCCAGGAGGGCGCTGCGAGCTGCGCCCACCCGCTGGTCGGCCGGCTGGTCCGCCAGTCCGCCGCGCAGCTGCACGCTGCGCCCACCCGCCCACCGCGCTGGGAAACGGGGCGGGAGGGTGCCGGAGAGATCTGGCGCACCACAGCGCCAGGGGCGCTTAAGACGGCCCTAAATGCAGGAATGTTTTGCCCAATGTGGGGCTTAACACACAACCCTGACATTAAGAGTCTCATGTTCTACTTGAAAATGAATTACAGGTGGTATTTAACCCCAAGTAGCCTTGCTAAGATGTATAAGACTGACTGAATCAGATAAGTGCTGGAGATGCAAAGAGGTAGAGGGAACGTTCCACCATATGTGGTGGACTTGTAAAAGGGTAAAATAATATTGGGGAATGATCCATAATGAATGGGGGGGGGAATGTTTAAAAGTACTTTCCCCACAAAAACAGAGTCCTTTCTGTTGGGGATGACTCTGACTGAAATTCCCAGGTATCAAAAAAGGTTATTTATATATGCTACTACTGCTGCCCGTGTTTTGTTGGCCCAAAAATAGAAAACAAGTGAGGTCCCAACCAAAGAAGAATGGCAACTTAAGTTGACAGAATATACAGTACACGGCTTGCAGACTTAACATATAGAATATGAAAACAAGAAGAACATGCGGTACGTTTAGAGAAGATTGGAAAACATTTACTGAAAATATGGGAAATAATTGTGTACAGCTGAAAACGCTGGCAGCATTATGATAAATTCAACAGTGTAAATAAGTTTTGATGGATGTAATAATGTAATACGGATTGGTATGGTTTTTGTAAAATGTGCAGGGATTTATGATATGTAAAATGAACCATGGAAAGAGAAGAAGGGAAGTAATTGATATCTAAAGGATGTATAAATGAGTACTTTAAATTGTGTTATATATATAGTCTCATGTTCTACCAACTGAGCTTGCGGAGAGGGGAGGCGATATCATTCCCTCACGCAAGCAGAAGTGCTTCTTCTGACAGAGCCATTTGTTTAGCACTCCTTTGCATTCCACCTGGGGTATTTTCCAGGGGTTGAATATGCTCTCTCGACACATCGAGCCCTGGTAATCCACAGGCTCCAGCACTTGCCCCATGACCATCTGAACTGCAGAGACTGGCACTCGCGGACCCAGCGTGCATCATCCAAAATGTCATGCTATCATAGTCATCTCCCATGCACCATTATTTGGTGTGTTTTTTATTATTAAATGTATATCACATCCTTCCTCCAAAAGGGGCCCCAGAATAGCAGGCAACAAGTGATAAAACAATAAGCAGAAAACATCTTTAAAACAATTCCACTACAGATGCAGGCTGGGAAAGAGCTCTGCTTAAAAGGCTTGGTGGAAGAGGAAGGTCTTCAGTAGGCACAAGAGACAACAGGGATGGAACCTGTCTAATGCTTAAGCGGAGGGTATTCCAAAGGGTAGGTGCCACCACACTGAAGACCCAGTTCCTACAGTGTGTGGAACTGGCCTTCTGGTAAGATGGTGTCTGCAGGAGATTCTCCCCTGTAGACCACAGTGATTGATTGGGTATAAAAGAGATGAGATCGTTCAGGTATTCTGATCGCAAGTTGTATACACCAAAACTTAAGTAGACACTTATGTCCAGGGGCTAATTGACGGTCAGTGCAATTTTTTTCAGCAGCCAGTGCAATACTTTCTTATCTAGAAGCAACAACTAATGGAGGGAAATGGCTTTGAAATTGATGGTCTGGAAATCTTTGGGGTTAACGCTATAAATCTGAAGAAGAAGAAAATCACCCTGAAAATCATACAGATGTCCCATGAGTCATGCCGCCGTCACATCTAGTCATAACCTGAATTGCATCCATAAAGTGATAATAGAGCACAGGTGGTACATCTGTGGCCCTCCAGATGTTGATGGACTCCAATTCCCATCAGTGTTGTTTAGCATAGCCAATGCTCAGAGATGAGGAGAGGTGAAGTCCAACAACTGGAGCTTCCCAGGCTTCCCAGCCCTGTAGCAGAGCATTTATAATACAATACTTCTGGTGACCCATCAATTTCAGGAGGAAAGCACCTGTGATTTACCATGCCTGAAATTTCTGGACACTCCTGATCAGATATAGGAAACACAAGCTTTCAAAGAATTTAAAGGCTATCCGGAGCTTCCCATCATGCAGAGAAGGTGGAGCATGAGAAAAGCACTACTGGCCGACTCTGCGCTGCGTGACCATAGGGAGACCTGCATCATGGTTGGGGAATGAGCTGGGCTGCAGCTTAAAATTCTGCCAAGCCTTTCACCTTCTCAAGCTCCAACATTCAATAACAAATCTTTCTGAATTACACAGATGGAAAATAAATGCCTCTCCAAGTTTGAGGACTCCAGATATTTTAATTTTGAAAATTTATTTATTTTTGGCTTTCAAAAGAAATGCACTGGAAGGAAAGAAGGAGGCAAGCGAGAATTGTTGCCAAGGTAGTAAAACCAGCTGTCAAAAGTATTCCCAGAACATACTCCAGGAGCACCAATCACGGCTGCCTGAGGCCACTGCTGTGTTTGTTGTGGAGAGTTTTACTGCAGGATTGGAGGCTGGCCAGCTCAGGCAACTCTGTGGGACAGGAGGCCCAGCATTTAGGGAACCTAAGACCTCCCCAAAAAAACACCCTCATATTAAACTTTCACCCCAGTCCTAGCCAGTATAGCAACTGTTAGCTCATATATCACTCTCCATATTAAGAAGGGCATCCTATAAACTTTTCAGTAAAACTGAACAGCTGTTGCCATGGAAAGGGCTCGCCTCTTTTGTTGGAAAGAAGCAGCTTCCATCTCTGGGTTTACAAGCAGGAAGGAAATCTGTTAGAGCAGGGATGGGGAAGAGGAATCCTTCTAGATGTTGTTGGACTTGCCCTCCAACAAGTCTACAATCTTTGTCATGCTGGCTCATGCGGATGGAACCCATCAACAACTTATGATCATCCAGATGTTGCTAGACTGCAACCTAGACCAGCACTCGCATCTCACAAAGGCCAATCTAGGCACAACACTGGAAGGAGAGCCTATCCTCTCCTCTTGCTTTTTCTTACTGCAGTTCCTATTTTCTATATTTTAAATATACAGAGCCAAGTGTGCCTATTCAAGCCCTCTGACCTATTCTGTAATAAGCAATCTGTGTGACGAACCTGAGTTTCCACTTTTGCTTAGCAACAGAAGGGAAAACCATCCAGGATCAGAACGAGGTATGGTGGTTACAGGACCTGGGAGACCAAGGTTCAAACCCCCACAAAGTTCACTGTACACTTTAGTTACCAGTAGGTAGCTGTGTTGGTCTGCCGTAGTCGAAACAAAATAAAAAAAATTCCTTCCAGTAGCACCTTAGAGACCAACTAAGTTTGTTATTGGTATGAGCTTTCGTGTGCATGCACACTTCTTCGGTCTCTCTCTCTTAGTCTCACCACCTCGCAGGGCTGTAGTGAGGAAAAATGAGGGGAGAATCATGTATGCTACCTCGAGCATTCTAGAATATAAGGTGGGATATAAATATAATACAAAATAATAGTGCAATAATAAAAAATAGCTTATTACCAGCTCCTTACCTCCATGGTCCATGCGCCAGCTACAACAATGAAAACACAACATTAAAAACAGTTAAAAAAACCATTCACACTATAGTCTAGCATTATTTGTAAGAATCCTAGCTAATCAGCAAGGGCTAAATAATCCACTAGAAACTGACCTGCAGTCCACCAGTGGGATATGGACTACCTTTTGTACAGCCTAGCTGTACATGATTCATAAGTGGCATATGATATACACAGAGGAAAATCACCAGAGAATATACTATATTAATTGCTGGGACTTCCAAACAAGTTAGAAGTTACTGTTTCACAACCTTTCCTCAGTTAGCAATCAGAGGTCTGCCCTCTGACCAAACTCTAAACACTGTGCCCTAAAATGGAAAGTTGTCTGGGCTTGATAATGCAGACAGAAACAATTTTGGGAGCCAAAAAAAGACTTTGCCTTTAATCACAATTGTATGATTCAGCATCCCTGGTGCCCATAATTCATTGTAATATCTGGATAAGCACAAACTATGAGAGAGGATTGTGGGGGTAAAGCAAAGGAATGAGAAGGAGGCTGTGTATGGGTGTCCACACACAAAAGCTGAATTAACGGTTTATCTGTTGATGCAGACTGGGCCTGGAGAATTTATCTTGGTGAAAGAGTTCTGTTTTTCACAGAGGAAATGAGACAGCGAGAGTTTAATAGGAAATAAAAACACATAAAGAGAAACTAAGGAGGCTGGCTTGGAAAAATCCTATCCATCCAGCTGTCTGGCCAGCTGTCCCAGACATGAGGAACAATTCCTGCAGCTGCTTTGCCATCGCTGGTATCTCAACTCTCCGTCCTCTCAACACAGAGAGGTGGAAATAAGGAGGTTTTGTATCACCATCTGCAACTGCATGCCTGTCTTGACAATCTCTCCTTTCTTGACAATCTGGTGTAGACAGAAAACAGCTGCTCTGATTCACACCCGAACTGGTTGTGGAATAGACAAGAACCACGACAAGAGCTCATCAGAGTTATATGGTTTCCAAATAGCAAAGCGAGACACAAAAGGCTCCTGAACCTTTAAGCGCTGTATAAAATAGGGGTGGGCAACCACTCTGTGCTGTGGTCAAATAGTGAGGCACGTCAGGGTGGTTTTATCCCTCCCTTTGGCTGAACTACAATATCAGCAAAGGGCCCCCACCTGCTCTGCTACCCTATTTTTCTGTGCTCTCTACTTTTCTTTGTACTATTCTCTATGTTGTTGTTGTTGGTGGTGGTGGTGGTCTCTCTCTCTCTCTCTCTCTCTCTCTCTCTCTCTCTCTCTCTCTCTCTCTCTCTCTCTCTCTGTGTGTGTGTGTGTGTGTGTGTGTGTGTGTGTGTTTCTACAAAATCTATCAGCTTTGCAAAACGGGGCTGTTTAAATGCTAGCTATAGAGGTCTGGATGAGAAAAGGGAAAGCTTTGTTTAACATTTTAAAAAAATGTACGCTGCTCTTACGTTACATACATAAGTAAGCATCATTCTGGTGAGAATTATCAAAGCCCTCCGCTGGTAACATAGTAATGTGCAATAAAGTATGATCCTTTTAGCTGCATGAGTCGGTCTAAGACAGGAATCGGGAATCTGTGGCTCTTCAGATGTTGTTGCATTGCATCTATCATCTATCTATCATCTATCTACCGGTATCTATCTCTCATCTACCATCTATCTATCTATCTCTCATCTATCATCTATCTATTTTTCTACATTTATATTCCACCTTTCCTTCCGAGAAGTTTAAGGTGATGTGCATGGTTCTCCTCCCCACTTTATCCCCCACAGCAACCCTGTGAGGCAAGTTAGGCTGAGAGATGTTGACTGCCCCAAGGCCACCCAGCAAGCTTGATGGCTGAGTTGGGATTTGAACACTGGTCTCCTCTCCCAAGTCCTAGTAAAACACTCTAACCATTACACCACACTGGCTTGTGTGCATACTGGCTGGGGCAGATGGGAACTGGAGGCCAACAACATCTAGAAGGTCACAAATTCCCAATCTGTACCGAGAATATACATACTCTGGTGCTTTTTAGGGACATGGCCACCATGTCGCTTTCTTGGTAATGAATGTGGATTAAAGTAGGTTGGGGGGAAAGTACCGTACAAAAAACCTGAACTTCAGAAGTAAAAATAAAAACCTGGTTTAAGACACAGACTTTTGGGTGTACTCTTGCTTAAGAACTCTATTATTAAACTTAGTGTACATTTAAACACATACACACACAAAACACCCTATTTTTAAATACCAGCCATCTCTGAATATTTAGTTTACAATGATGAAGCAATTCCTTTAAAATGATGCAACACTGGAGAATAGACTTGTGCTAAGGAAAAACTTCCCGTGACTGAAATTGACTCAGAATTGCTGGCTTCTAAACACGTACTTGGCACATATCAGCAAATCATCTATAGCAATTTTCCATTTGTATCTGTGAGGGAAATGTTGTGCTCTTCATTATGCTCCACATTTCAAATTGTCACTTTCCCTGGTGGGCGGGAGGAGGGTCACTGTTCCTCATTTCAACAGACAAGCTGTGCATATATATATATCTATGCAAAGCAGAGGTGGGAGAAGACAGCCTCTGAGAAATTTCATCAGCTCAAAAGTCAAAGAGCATCATTGGGCTGAAATCTGATAAGCTAATGAGTCTGAACACAAAGTACGGTATTTTGTATATATTTTCCACTATGCTCTTGCTTTTTCTTTCTGAGAGAGTAAACCAAGGCAGCTAACACAACACTATCAACAACCATTTGTAAGATGACAATTCAGACTTACAGAAACAGGATCAGGGTGCCATATGATTCCAATCTGGCAATTAGGCGCAAAATCATTAATAGCTGGAAACACAGCTTAAAGCTAGCAGTACACTGGCCCAATTCACACTCATTGTAACCCATAGTTAGTTGTTTACTGCTCTAGCTCTCAGAAGAAACAAGCATTCATCCCTGGGTTAGCACTATGTTCTAATTGGGCCATGGTTTGTTTTGCTCAAACCATTTTCAGTAAGCCAAGAACAAACTCTGGAAACCATCTAGAAGTTGTGGTTTGTTTGGAGTGTGACAAACCACAGTCCCCACTATGGTTAACCATGATGTGTGCATGAAGCCACTGTCTAATACTATAGCTGCCGTTTACTGAGCAAGACTATTGATCCAACCAACGGGATGTGTATAGATGCTAGCAGAGAATATATTTGTTAGATATTATCCTTCCTTCCTCACGTTTGTGAGTTCAGCAGAGTGTCATCCCATTGCAGCTTAAAGGGAATCTTAGATAGCTTTAAGTAATCCAGAATGCTTTAAGGCAGACTGGATTTTCCTGTTATTTCCCCCTTTACTTCCCCGTAAAACAATAATCACACAAATAATCTTGTATAAGGCAAAATAATATTTCCTCACTCTGAGTACTCGTTGAAGAGTAACAGATACAGCAGCTTTGTTTAGGCAGGTTTAAAGTGGTAATTCATTTGCAAAGACATATGTACTTAAGTCTATCTTAAAATGGTGTCTGAGCTTGAAGCTCAAAAATGGCAGATATTCTCACATTGCTGGCAGAGTGGAAAGGGGTGGGGAAAGGGTGTGCCTAGGCATGTAGAAGATTATAGGGTTGCCATATTTTGAAGACCAAAAAAGAGGACAGATTTGCCGGTGGGAGGGGGGCATATCCAGGAAAACCAGGACGTTTGGCAATCCTAATATATAGCTATGCCCTCCCCCTGTCAGGGCACAATGGGAGTGAGTGTCTGTCACAGAGTCGCCTCTAGCAATCTCACATGAAAACACTGTGAGCTTCAGCTCCTATCATGTGCCTATCTAGCAAAACATGAATTGTTGGTTTGACTGCATTTAAATATCCCCCACTTAGCCAGATCTATCTTTGCCTATTCTGGTAGCTGTCAGACCAATCTTTCCAGCCCTGCCACTTGGGACTCTTAGTTGGCCATACCAGGATCCGAACCTAGGACCTTCTGCATGCACAATTTGCACTTTACCCATGACCCATGTGCTTGCAGGTGTCCCACAGACTTCTGGTTGGCCACTGTGAGTACAGGATGCTGGTTGGAACAGGCTCTTCTGATGTCCCTATGATCTTTAGCCCAGATTTACAAAACAAACCTTTACACCCTGAGCACACAGTCCAAGCATCCCTATTTTCTGGTAGCTGTCCCTGGTAAATCGCTGCCTCTCTTTTGACCTTATTTTTGCCTGTAGGAGATAACATCTTGGAATTTTGTTAGTATGAGTTGCTAAAGTTGCCATTCTGCAGTGTTTGGCTCCCTCCCCAGGATCTCTGGAAGTTAAATTTCTGTGTGGGTATTGATAATAGAAGCCTCTTCTCTCCGGTGCAGAAGCATATAAATGTGCACATACAAACACTTAATCACCATTCAGTGCACAACCTGCTATTGCTAAAAGAAAAAGAAAAAAGAGGTATATTGTAGATTACTCTAGGGAGCACAAACTGCATGACAAGTCAGTCTGTAGATTACATATGGCATGGCAATTTATCAGTGGATTAGGAGGAAGGTGGAGGATCTTACCAGCATTCCCGTGTCATGGTCAAAGCGTCTCCCTTTAAGATTTAGGTTGACAGTGACTTCCACCCTCTGCAGAGACAGGATCCACCAACCTTCAGAGCCTGATGGATCTAGTTAGTTTCCAGACACCCCTGGGGTCTTTTCCTGCTGACAGGTCTGGTAATTTTATTGAAGCCCTGTTTGATCCGTGGAACATGGAATTGTCCCATGGTAGAATTCAGCGACTAAATGTTCCACAGGATAATAGGATTTCTGCTTGCCAGATGGAACAATCTCCTCCCACCTGTACACACTGTGCTGTGGGTTCTCCCGACCCCCCAGAATCACCCACAGTAGCACCACCTCGAGCACTTCTGCTGCCTTAGGAAGCTGCTTCACCACACAAGTGGAGGAATCACTCTACTGAGTCCTTGGTGTCTTGTTCAGCAGAGCCTCAACCGGGGGGGGGGGGTACCAGACTGTTTACATGCCGGTCCAAAGGAAGTGATGGAACTTTTAGTAGCTCACCATAACATTTTGAGGATAAAATTGCCTGTTGAAGCAGGTCAATTTCCATCAGTGGTCAGAGTGCTGTGCTGTCTGGTCAGATTACTTGGTGCTTTAATATGATTGATATATTGTCACAGTTACAGGTATTCATGGGCTGTACATGTTGCAAAGTTATTTTACAGCAGGGAAGTGGCTCCTTAACAAAATGCAAAGTTAGTGTATGTGCCAGCAAAACTGCTTACCACAAACTCCAGTGCAAATAGTTCCATCACTGCAGTGAAGGAAGTTACTGCATTCCTTAAATTAAAGAACAACAACAAGAAGAAGAAAACAAAGAGGAATAAAAGTGGGTGAGAGAGCTATAGAGCTTAATTTCTAGCTATATCACTTATTGGGATCTGAACGGTTTGTGTGATTAGACTGCAATTAAGGCTTCAAACACCATTTACAGCATTTCTTCACTGAAAGCAAATTCCCCAGAATGTTGCTTCTTGCAGAAGAGTGTAACAGGACAGGGTCTTGTCAAACTGTGTTTCAAGACATTGATTATGTTCATCCCCACTACTGGGCTCCAAAAAAATATTTTTGGTGTGCCAAAATTGCCTTCTCCCCTGTTTTGGAAAGAGGGCTCCTCAACAATGTCCTAAAATCTTTTTTGGGAAGTCCCCACCATATGGCAGTGAGGACCGCTGTTCAAGGAGCCCACCCCCCCCCAATGATCAGATCCAGATCTAGATCAGATGTAGAGTTGCATGGATCTTTATTGCCCTACCAACATATATGACTAACGCTGCAATCCTATCAGAGGCAGACTTAGGCAGAGCACAACCAGTTCACTCACACTAGGCCAAGAGGATGCTGCAACAATGATGTAGAATGGAAGACGAGAGGTGGGAGGCACTGAATTTTAGAGTCACACAGGTTGCTGCTGAGATTCGAAAGCCCACTTATACCCACTTACTTGGGAGTAAGCGCCACTCAACTAAGCAGAGCTCACTTTCAAGTAAACATGTATAATCTTTTACTGACATACCTACACAAAGAGAAAAGCTGGCCTTTTCAGAAGTCCTTTCATCTATCAAGCCTACCTCCCACTTTGGAGCTACGCTACTGTTGATTCCAACACTGCCTCATGCCCAATTCATGTCTGCTGTTAGTTTCCCCGCTCTGTTATATTAGGGATCTTTTTTTTTCAGTTGGTCATTTGATCTCCTTTACAAGTTTCTTTCTTTCTTCATCATCAGCATAGCTGCCAAGTTATCCCTTTTTTACAGGGATTTTCCCTTATGCTGCATAGGCTTCCTTGCGAGAAAAGTGAAAACTTGGCAGCTATGATCATCAGCGCTTAATCCCATGGTGTCACACCCAGCTATGCTATGAGAGTGAAGGGAAGAGTATGGTCAAGACCAGTGAACAGAGCAGGAAATGGCTTTGAGGCAGATGAAAATAAGAGCCGAAAAGGAAACTGGGAATGACTGAGAGATGATCATGCATCTGGCATAAAATCAAAGGCAGTGTTGCTGAAATCTAGACTCTGATCAAATCCCAGCATAATCCTTTTGATCAATGTGTAAGCTGCGACCCAGTCCTGTTCCTGGATTTATTGCCTCAGTTCCTCTGGGAAAGATTTTCAACTGCTGCATATCCAAAATCAGAGTCAGATGTTGCTGAAGGATTTAGATTTTATTTAGGCACCAAACTATAGCATTTTCCACTGTTTCCATCGCTTGGGAAATTTGGGGTCCACCCTGTTCCCTCTAGTCTATGCTGGATATGGCACCTTAGCAGGATCTCTGGGATTCCCTCCACCCATCAGTGGCATGAAATGAGCAGGAGACACAACGCCACTCGGCTTTTCTAGCCACCACAAAGCAACCCAGTTGGTCCAAATTAAAGTGTTTCATTTGGGATTACAGATAGGTTTAGCTGAAGCAGACATACAGCATGAAAATTTAAAAGTTTTAAGTTCTAAATAGTCGATGCAGAGTATTCTTAGCAACATATTAATCTCAACTTTTAATTAAAACAAAACAAAATCAATTTAACTGTTTGTTTTTAAATCAATGGATGTACATCTTTTTTAAAAAGGAAGAAAAGAAAAAAGAAAAACAACAAAACACTCATTATGGGCATCGTAGGTATACAATGATCGGAAGGTCAGCGGTTCAAATCCCCACGACGGGGTGAGCTCCCGTTGCTTGGTCCCTGCTCCTGCTAACCTAGCAGTTCAAAAGCATGTCAAAGTGCAAGTAGATAACTAGGTACTGCTCCGGTGGGAAGGTAAATGGCATTTCCGTGCCAGGGCCATCTTAAACATGCCCGGCGCCCTGGCACCGTGGTGTGACGGATCCCTCCGGCACCCCACCCCACCCCGTTTCCCAGCGCGGTGTGAGGGATCCCCAGTTTCCCACCCTCACTGCTTTAACAACAGAGGCTCTCCCTGTGCTTCTCCACAAACAGGAGAAAAACCTCCAGTGTCCAAATTGGACTTGTCTCCAGAGTACCTCAGGCACTGTGTTCGAAACCTATTGCCGCCAGTGGAGTCTCCCTCCCTGGGATCCCTACTGCTATAATGTGCCTCTCCCTTAGGCAACTATGTGGTTCCTTTGGCTTCGCTAACCAGCCCTTTGTATGACAGGAGAAAAAGCAAACAGTTTCCTCTTCCACAGGAACGCTTTGTTCTCCCCTCTTTGTCACACCACTGAAGGTACTGAGACACTGCCGAGTCAGTGAATGTTTAAGCACATTTAGCTTTATTATTTAACTTATAAACATGAATTTCTTTGGTTCTTAAAAGCACATATCTTCTTTTTATATAACACAGACTTGTTAATACAGCTCCTGCATCCCTCTCTGACACTCTACTCTCCAACTGCCAACTGCCAACTGCCAACTGCCAACTCCCAACTGCCTTTCAACGGTTGTTCCCCCTCCATTTAGAATGCCCTCAAGCTCCGCCTCCCAGGGAACGCCTGCCTAGAATGGGAGTGAGAGATTAACCCATGATGAACCGGAATCATCATCAGGCACCATTCCGCCACACGCGGCGGGCGGGCGTGGCGGGGGCTGCGTGCACCGCGGCTGCCCCAGGCGCAGCTGCACTGCGCCACCCAGCCTGCCGTAGGGCCAGCACTGGGCCAGGGGGCGCTGCCTGCGCCTGTTGTGACGCCCCTGCGCGCGGCGGAGGCGGCCCCAGGCCCAGGCTGAACAGCAGAGGTGCGCCTGGGGCAGCCTCAGCTGTGCCTCTCAGCGGGCACAGCAGCGCCCCTGGTGGCCTGGTGCCCTGGTGCCCCACGCCACTGGGGGCAGGCCTAGAGCCGGCCCTGTTCCGTGCACTGCTCTGGTTCACCAGAAGCGGCTTAGTCATGCTGGTCACATGACCTGGAAGCTGTACGCCAGCTCCCTCGGCTAGTAAAACGAGATGAGCGCCGCAACCCCAGAGTCGGTCACGACTGGACCAAATGGTCAGGGGTCCCTTTACCTTTACCTTTAGGTATACAAAAGAAAAATGGCAATGCAGAGATTTTACAATTGTGTGTGTGTGTGTGTGTGTGTGTGTGTGTGTGTGTGTAAATCAATGAAAGAGCATTAACATCAAATTGTAAGGAAGAGTTAGAGGGGAAATCAGGGCCATCTCAAGCTGGTCGGGCGCCGTGGCGCGGAGATTGCTCCGGCGCCCATGCCCTAGTGGGCGGGCGCAGCGCACAGCATGGCTTCTGCATGGCTTCGCCGCGCAGCGCCCTCCTGCCGGCCTGGCGCCGTGGCGCCCCGCGCCACCGAGACTACCCCTAGAGCCGGGCCTGGGGGAAATAGACAAGCGGTTTTAATGTTACGGAGGAGTTGTTTTCTTGAAATACAGAGAGGAGCTAAAGAGAATCTGACTGGATTCAGTTATCAAGACTGTTCCTAATTTCCCCCATAACTGCAGTCCAGATAGTATGGGGCCAATGGGCAGGTCCACCATAGGTGCCAATAAGTCCCTATGGCTCCACAGTGCCACCATCAGGACTTATTCCACCCAAGCAAGAGGACTTTCCCCCTCTCCTCCTGCCAATCTGCTCTAGGAGGTTGGGGGAAACCCCAGAACACGTTGGGGGGCACCCAGGACAGGAGATGTCCTATTGTGTGAGTGGACATTATTCCCTTCACACATATGCCAATCAGCATTATGTTGTGTCCCAGCTTGAATAATTAGTATCCACTCTTACCACTAATAAGTTGACAAGTTGCTGAAAAGCTCTGCCCAGAAACTTTCACATTTTGACATTTTGTGTGCCTGTTGGATTTTCATTTGCCATGTATTTATTATGTCTATGTTTGGGGAATGACCCTGAAATAATTGCCGAAACTATTTTCTCGTTGTTGAACAGGCATGCTGTTATATCCACAAACTACTTGGATTCTTAGCAGATTTATTATCTAAGTGTTGCCAAACAGCTCTTTGATGATGCGGCCACAAGTGATCTTGGATGGATTTGAACTGGTAGCATAAAGCATTTCTGAGCATTGTTAGAGCCCTTTAGAGACTTTACTTTGATACACTGCAGGGTTTTAATGTGGCTTAGATGGTAAGCCTGCCACAAACCCGGCTCCATAAATCAGCCTCATTTTGTGCTTGCGGTGTGTTCCAGCTAGCTGATTCTATTCTACAGCTGCTCATCCATTTCTGTTCCTTGCCCTTGTCTCAAAGTCTTTGCCTTTTGCTCCATCAAGCTGAGACCTCAGGGAGAGGCAACTTTCTGCTTTTCTATGCTGTTTTTTGAGATCCACTTATGCTCCCAGTTCTTTCTGCCCATCAAGCAAGTCTGGCATACTCCTTAAATTACGGATTCACTGGGATACAAGTAGGACCACAGTTTGATGTTCAGGGGGGGGGGGTTAAGCCAGTATGCTTGGACTGACCAAAATGCTTCCTGCCATACCCTAGCTCTGGCATGATTTGGGTGTTCTAAGCAAACCACAAGAGTCTATATGTTAAAATGAGTAATATTACCATTTCATACATGGAAAAATAATCCATGGATATTGGCCTCAGCTTCAGACACTGTGAAGCTGCTACATACAAAACAAGTCTTTGGGAAATAATAATAATAAAAGATATTTATAGGGGGAGCAGATAGAGAATACTGGCTGAGCCTTGAAAAAGTTACAGCTGCAATGAATCTGCTCCCAAAAATTCTCCACAATATTCTCCTTTGTGCATTAGCTGTTCTCCAGGTACTCCATGTATGCTTGAGTTTTGTCTAAATATTTTCTGTCTGTAACTTGACATATGTTATTTCAATATTTAATGTCTGGCCATTTATATTTTGCAATATTTGAAAGCTGCCGTGAATTGGTTTTAGCATTTGACAGGACGCAGTATAGATAGCTGATATGCAATCATATATCACAGTGGTTAGCAAATCACATACTTTCAGGGAACATATTCTGCATTGGCATCTACCAAGAAATATCTACATGGGCATGGCTGCCACAGGATTCTGGAGCTTATTCTAGGGTCATTTTGATTTCATGGGGTAGTGGGGAGAAAGCAGTATAAGACCTCCTCTCCATTGTCCACTGTGACCTGAAAGTGTTCCAAAACCACATCCAAATTCCTTTTTTAATTGGGGAAGAACAGTACTGGTTGTCAAGCTGTCTTTCAGCTGTACTTCTCATAGTGGGACCCTTGATAAACTTCCGAAGAGCCCAGGGTTCCCAAGAAGACAGCTTGCCAACTGCTGGCATGTCATGCTTGACAGTATTTGATGGCTGGCATGCAAAAGAAGTTAATATTAGATGGCATTCGATAGTTAGTACATAGGAAAAAATACAGCATTTGATGGATATACATGATCATTGACAGCTTATGATATTTCACATTTAAAGCCTCCATAAATCAAAGCAACATTGAAATGTCAAGCAGTCTAAAGTTGAGTGCAGTATTTGGCTCTGCCAATGCATTTGCACTGCACCAACCTCCCCACCCAGTGAATTGTTTCTGTTTGGAGCACCTCAGATTTCCCATCTCTGCTTAAGACCATAGTGGGTATGTCCAAGAAATCTATCACATGGGAGAATATTTCCTGGGTGATCAAAACATGCAGCCATACTCTGTGGAGTAAGCAGAGGGATTGACAGGAGGGGAAGTAATCCTCCAAGGTTTGACAAGTAAGCACCTGGAGATCAGCTACTGACACATTTCCAACTCAGGCAATTAGAAATATGCAGGTGACACAAAAAAAGAGGATTTTCTCATTCCTTCTTAGAATGTGTGGGTTTTGATGGATGCTTAGCACCTGAGCAGTTTGCAAGCAGGAAACGGAGTAGGTAGTCTATTGGCAAATATAGGGATTCTTATAGTGGCAGGCTCAGCCCATTTCAACATAGAGGTCCACGTGTGTTCTTAGAAAGGGAGTAGGGAAATAGCAAAATTTTCAAACTTTGAGGCAAGAATCTCATCTATCCTGAAGATTATCTCACAAGCCACTGGCCTTCCCACCTCCACCGTTGTCTTGCACCTCAAAAAAAAAAAAAGTGCTGTCTGTATTTGGTGTTCTATTATTATTCTGACTTGAGAATCTTTTTTTACTTAGGCAGATCAAATCCTTCTGTGGTTCCCTGCCCCATGCGAAGAAACCATCACATTTATGTATGCAACTCAAACTCCACCTGCCTCTCTAGTTCTGGGGGGATGACACAGCAGCTACAGAAGTAACATGGTGGGGAGGGTAAGACAGGTGCTTCTCATCTTTATGAGAAAAGCGGCCAGAGACCTGTCAAGGAAATAACCTGATAGTTCTGTGAAAGCTAGGCAGAAAGGGAAAGAACAGACTAAAGTTTAAAAAAAAAACGATTCAGAAATGAATTTTGCAGCTGTCTTCCCCAACAAAAGCCCTTTAGTCCTTGGGCTCCAGGCTCTGCAAATGAAGCCAATGGCAACATTTGGGGATGTGAGCTAGAAGCGAGTTATGTTTATTTTTTAGCACAGCCTCTGAAACAGTACACACATGTGAGCATAGCTGGGAGACAACCGAGCCAGAAGTACAGCTGGCATGAAAAAATGCAGAAAACCAAAAGGGAAAACTGTGTTAGAAGGAGGGGGGGGATTGATTTGCATCAGACTGAGGATCTAACCCAAGGAAACCTATGCAAGCTAACTTTCTTTCCCAAACTGAAATAATTCTGCAGAGCAGGGCAGGGCCGTAGCTAGGGGGTGGTGAGGTGGGGCGCAGGCAAGGGGCGGGGTGCAAAATCAGCTAAAAATATGTCCATAAATATGTCTATAAATAAAAATATTATCGCCTCATAAGAAAAGGTTTTAAATAGAGGGTCTTTACAGGCCCGGCTCTAGGTGTAGTCCCGGTGGCGCGGGGCGCCGGGGGGGGTGCTGCGCGACGAAGCCGTGCGGAAGCCGTGCTTTGAGGGCGGGGGCGCCGGAGCGATCTTCGCGCCTCAGCGCCAGGGTGCCCGACCTGCTTGAGACGGCCCTGGGTCTTTATATGACATGCGGGGGGGCCTGTTTTTCCTTTTTTTTTCTATGCCAAATTTCCTAGGGGGCACAATCTGGACGGTTCTGCCAGGGGCGCAAGATCACCTAGCTATGGCTCTGGAGCAGGGCCACATTTTGCAACACATTCAACATTTCTGATGCCCGGTTCACCACCTCTCTTCTATCCTGGGGTGAGTTCTTTGAATAGTAAAGTCTGGCTTGGTCATCAGCCCAAATAGCCGTCTAGCTCAGAAGTCCTGTTTCCAACAGTGGGTATATCCAGATATTTCTGAGAAGTCCACAAACAGGGCACAAACAGGCACGGTGCTAGGGCTTTTTGCGCCCTAAGCAAAGGACTTTCTGGTGCCCCCCGGGCGCATGCGTCATGACGCATGCACGCCGCTGATGCCCCTGCATCCCCTCCATTGGTGGGAGGAGCGCGGACCAAGGGGGAGCTCGGCACCCTCCCGCCTGTGGAGGGGACGCTTTGAGTTCCTCAGCGGCGGAAGCTGCTGTAGTGAGCGGGCGGCAGCAGCAGCAGTGCCCATAGCTGAAGGCTTCAGCTGCAGGCGCTGCCGCCGCTCGCTCACTACAGCCACTGGGGAGCTCACAGCGTCCCCTCCATAGGCAGGAGGGCGCTGAGCTCTCCTTTTGGCTCGCGCTCCTCCCGCCTGTGGAGGGGACGCTGGGGGCTCCTCGGCGAGCGAGCAGGTGGGCGGCGGCGGCAGCAGCGCCCATAGCTGAAGGCTTCGGCTGCGGGCGCTTGCCGCCACTACCGCCGCTGCTCGCTCACTGCGACGGCCGCCGCTGGGGAGCTCTCGCCATCCCCTCCATAGGCGGGAGGGTGCTGAGCTCTCCTTTTGGCTCGCGCTCCTCCTGCCTGTGGAGGGGACGCTGTGAGCTCCTCGGGGAGTGAGCGGGCGGGTGGCAGCGCGGGGGTATTGCAGGGCAGGCTCGGCAGCGCCCCCTCCATTTTGGCGCCCTAGGCAATGGCCTAGTCCACCTAAATGGACGCACCGGGCCTGGGCACAAAGGCTGTAAGCAGCAGAGCTATGCAGCCCTCAGTCCCGCACACAAGCATTTGAGCAGGGCTGCTCATTTTTGTTAGCACCTCTAGATTGGCTCCAACAAGTCTCACAAGATCTTCTGACATGCTGGAAGAAAGCAGTTTTTTGGGATTGACTAGAATCTACTAGCAAACTTATCAATTGCTGCCTATTGCTTGCTTGCAAATTATTGAAAACAAGCCCCATAAAAGAAAACTGGACAAGGAGAAGTTGGCATACAATGTTGATTAATAGTCTTATGCGTTATATAAGACTCTGGAAAGGCTCAAGAAATGTAGGCGTGTTGCTTTTGGAACAGCGATGCCCTTTTTTAGTTACTCTCTGTTCATGTAAGACAGGATGTTTGGCTTCTGCTTAAAGTTCTATTGTATGATGAATACAGTCTAACTGCAAGACAACATCTTTACTGAAGTATGATGACTATGATTCTTTAAAGAAAAATTGTGAGTAAAGGCAAAGGTAAAGGGACCCCTGACCGTTAGGTCCAGTTGCAGATGACTCTAGGGTTGCGGTGCTCATCTCGCTTTACTGGCTGCGGGAGCCGGCGTACAACTTCCGGGCCATGTGGCCAGCATGACTAAACCGCTTCTGGCGAACCAGAGCAGCGCACGGAAATGCCGTTTACCTTCCCGCGGGAGCAGTACCTATTTATCTACTTGCACTTTGACATGCTTTCGAACTGCTAGGTTGGCAGGAGCTGGGACCGAGCAACGGGAGCTCACCCCGTCATGGGGATTCGAACCACCGACCTTCTGATCTGCAAGCCCTAGGCTCTGTGGTTTAGACCACAGCGCCCCCCAGATAAATCCATGTATGTCAGGTTTATTAATGGGTTTTAGCAATAATAACAAAATGGAGCCCCTGTGTCAGTCTGCCCTCCAAATGTTTTGGGACTAGAATTCCCAGTAGCCTCAGACAGCACAATACTGTTGATCTGTTCCAGCAGGGCTATTCTTATGGGCGTTATCTGCATTTTACCCTCAAATGACTGTGCCCAGTCACAAAAATGTTTCCTGGGACTTGGCTCAGGATATGCTGATGACACATGGTTGTACTTCACATCTGCAGGTGTAGTAGTGGATGTGATAGACCCTTCGTTGTCTTGCCTCGGTAATGGACTGGATGAGAGCCAACAAACTGAAGCTCAATCCAGATAAGACTAAGGCACTTTTAGTGGGTGCTTCCTTAGACCAGATGGCTGGGAGGTTGCCTGCTCTTGGTGGGGTTATACTCCCACTGAAGGAGCAGGTACATAGCTTGGGGGTACTTCTGGATCCTTGGCTGCCACTTGAGGCTCAGGTGGATTCAGTGGGATGGAGTGCCTTTCATCAGCTTTGGCTGTTGGCCTAGTTGCACCCCTGTTTGGACAGGGATAGCCTAAATTCTCTAAATTCTATGCTCTGGCAACCTCTAGGTTAGATTAATGTGTTATGCATAGGGCTGCCTCTGAAGACAGTTTGGAAACTTCAGCTGGTGTAGAATTCAGCAGCCAAGTTGCTAACGTATTATACTAATCCTGGCCCACCTCTCTCCATATGAACCTACCTGAAAGCATCATCTGAAACCCTTCTTTGTGTGTCTCCTCCATGAGAGGGTCAGAGGGTGGCAGCACAAGAATGGGCCTTTTCTGCAGTGGCTCCCCATTTGTTGAATGCTCTCCCCAAGGAGGTTTGGCTGGCACCTACATTATACAATCCCCACGACGGGGTGAGCTCCCGTTGTTCAGTCCCTGCTCCTGCCAACCTAGCAGTTCGAAAGCATGTCAAAGTGCAAGTAGATAAATAGGTACCTCTCCGGCGGGAAGGTAAACGGTGTTTCCGTGCACTGCTCTGGTTTGCCAGAAGCAGCTTAGTCATGCTGGCCACATGACCCGGAAGCTGTACGCCGGCTCCCTCAGCCAGTAAAGCGAGATGAGAGCCACAACCCCAGAGTTGTCCGCGACTGGACCTAATGGTCAGGGGTTACCTTATCCTTTTAAATGTTTTTGGGGGAAGGGGTTATTTGTCTAGTTCTTGGTTTTTATTACAGTATGTATATTGTGTTTTTATCTTGTATTTTTATGTTGTGAACCACCCTGAGATATACAGATGAAGGGCAATATACAAATTTAATAAATAAAAGAAACAGCTGGCAGTACAAGAGCATTTCACAAAATCCTGGAGGGTAAGCCAAGCAATGACTTATTAAGCATTGCAGCCTCAATGGGAGCTCCTGAGTGGCATCGGTCCCAGTGGGACTTGCATGTGGCACCAAATGCAAAAGGCAATGAATGAAAGCCCTGCTTTCACAGGAAGGACCAGATGTGCATGCCAAGGCTTCCATCTCCTCCTTTGCTCATGGCTTTACCTGCCTCACTCCTGACCTCAAACAATGACCTAATTTGGTCCACAGGCTGGAGGCGCCTCCATGTTTTATTTCTATGCACACAGTAAGAGAAAGCATATACCTTTGATTGAAGCAATGGAAACAGCAATGGCATCAAGCCCTTCTTGTGAGCAGCCTAGTAACATCTGGCTGGTCAGTGGTAGAGTGTAGTGCTAGACAGGTCTTTGATCGGATCTTACAAAACTACTGTATTCTTAAATACCCAAGCTGGTTTGTGGTTGCATAATTTGAGGATGGAATTCAAGACTCTGTAGCTTCATTATTCTACTTCCTTTGTTGCTTCATGATTATTTGTTTCTTTTTTTCTTGTTGTCATTGAATTCCCCCTCTTCCTTCCTCACCCAGCTGGATCTTCACGCTATTTGTTGTAGCCACTAGGGGTCAAGCTTTCACATCTGTTCTTAATTGTCTACAGCTTTGGATAGAACATGACTTTGCTTGCTGTCTTTTCTCCTCCCCTCCTAGCAAATCATTATTTTAACCCAAAGTATTCTGGCTTAGAGTCTGCTAGTTGTGATCCATAAGCTCTGGGGCTGAGGCCTCCCCTAGAAAAAGAGCAGGTCTCTTGTGCAGAGATGAGAGAATTTCAGCTGGTGTAAAACACTGTGTGTAGGGCGATTGTTGTTTCTGTTTATTACTATAGTGCGTGTTTTTGTGTGTTTTTTATATTGCAAACTGCCCTGTGATCCTTGGATGAAGGGCAGTTCATAAATTTAATGAATAATAATGAATGAATAATGATACCTGCTGACATTCCCCTTTCCATACAACTATTACAGGTGCAGGAGGCAGTCTGGAGGCACCCATAGTTGTACTTTGAAACTAATTAGGATGACACATCAGAGAAAGAAGTAAACAACAGGATTGCAACTGTGTGAGAGAAACAGGGTGGGATCTTGGGAATAAATTGGCAAAAGGTGTCACTGGCTGAAGTAAAGGCTAGTGTGGAAGTACCTGAAACAATAGCAGACACAACAGATCTCTGGACCACTGAAGAGCATCCTTTCTGATTGGCTACTTTGCCCACCTCTGCCTCCTTGCTGCAAACTGAGACTTCTGTGAACCTGGGTTTTAAGGCAGATATTCCCCAAAGAATAAAATGACCGTTCTCTGTTTGGACTACTTAAATTTCAAAAACTGTGCTCTCCTCCTGCGTAAAGCAACATTTCAGGGATATTTTCAATATTTTAGGAGAGCTACCAAAGACTATTCCTTTTCGCTTGGGCCTTAAATCTTTGGGGGTTGTGTTTTACAGATATCAGGAGCCAATCAGATTGTCTATTCTTGCCACAGAATTTAGAGTCTTTAATATATTGTCCTTTCATTACATTCCGGTTTCTAATGCCACTGTCTGGTGACAATAGATTCCCAAAGGACCACCACTTATACTTCCTCTCCATTCCTCATGCTATGACATTAGTATTCTCTATCCCATGGGTTTTGGCATGCCTTTTATTGTTTCTGTATTTGAAGAAAAATAAACCATTTCCATTCTTTTGTAAGAGCCCATTTCAGTTTAACACACATAGGTTTGGCTCCTAAAATGAGCTTGTTTAAGGAACTTCAAGGCAGGGAGTTTCCTAACCTCTCCTCTGGCACCTCACCATAGCTGCCAAGTTTTCCCTTTTCTCGCGAGGAAGCCTATTCAGCATAATGGAAAATCCCTGAAAAAAAGGGATAACTTGGCAGCTATGCACCTCACATTGTTCAGGAAGAACCCCAACTCTCTGGAGAAGCTTTTCAGGGGTTGTAGAGAGTGGACAAGATGAGAATCTTTCCTTAAGTTCATTTATTTAAAGATCAAAACCCAATTTGGGATGGTTTTTTCCTCTCTGTTGGGGCTGTGTGATGAGTAGCAGCCCAAGTTGGAAACCAGGACCCACAAAGCAGGTCAGATGTAATGAGTGAGGCAGGACAAACCTGGAAGCAGAACCAAAGAACAAGCCAACACAAAGGAACGGCCAAGGCTCAGGAAGTCTTTGTTGCTCAGGCAAAGCTTAACTAAAGAAAATAGGTTCTTATGCTACTTCTTGTTCAGAAAAATCCAGGGGTCAGCCTGGATGGGCAGAGTTGGCGTGGAAGGTACTTCATCAAGAAGGATGTTATCTGCAGTTCAATGGTTCATCACTTAGGAGTGGCCACATACATGTTCTAGGAGCTCCTGACATCTCCAAAGCAGACTCTCATTCCACATGACCTCTGAACTTCCATAAAGGAATCATACATAGCCCATACATGAAGTATATGCAGTGCAGAAGTTAAAACTTGATGCCTGAGGGCTGGCTTTGGTCCTGCAAATACAGCTTTAACTGCTCTTCGTGTTAAAGATTTCCATCCACTTCGGGTTGTTGTTTTTAATCAGGCCTGCAATTCATTGCAGCATCTGTTTGCAGCATGGGATGAACAGAGGGAGGATGAAGGCAAAGGAGATGTGCTTTTTGACCTGAATAATAAGCCAGGGTTGTGTGAAGCACACTGGAAAGAGGACAAATCAACAGGAAATACTTATTGCTTTAAACTCAGCCCAAACAACCAAGAGGATTCAGAATGCAGAACTAGGTCGCTACTGAAAGTATGTGAGCAAGAAAAGGAAAACAGTGTTTCTGAGATGGAGGACTTGGAATGCTCCTGGAAGGCCATCATCTTCTAAAAATAGAGGGAACGGAACATTGTAAACACCCAGCCTCCCTTCTCTCTGACGCCGACTGTGTCTCCACCATGCTGTATTTAGTTACGGGGCCATGGCAGCAGACTGGACAGCAAGTGTGTAAGTAGAGAAGCTGAAGAGTAATGTAACCATTACTCTTCTCAAAGAGCTACAAACATATAGCCAACCCAGAGCAGTAGGTGGCATAAGGCTTCAAGGTGAGCAGCGTTTGCACAGTTCAACTCTTATTATAGAGTGGTATGCTCACAGTTTGGGGGCATCCATTTCACCTGTAACCTGCTCTTATGAATTATTTGGGGATCATGCAACCTCTCCTGCACTCTCCTCGATTTATGACCTCTCTTTAACTCAAGAAGACCCCTGGTGGATCAAGCCAGTGGTCCATTGTTTCCCAAACTTGGATTTCCAGCTGGTTTTGGACTTCAATTCCCATCATCCTTGGCCATTGGTCTTGCTAGCTAGGGATGATCGGAGTTGCAGTCCAAAAACAGCTGGAGACCCAAGTATGGGAAACACTGATCTAGTCCAACATCCTGTTCCCGCAGTGGTCAACCAGGTGCCATGGGGAAGCCCACAAGCAAGACCTGAGTTCAGGAGCAATTTCTCCACTTGTGATTCACAAAAACTGACATTCAGATGCATGCTTCCTCTGACAGTGAAGGCAGACAACAGACAACCATCATGGCTAGTAGCCACTGGTAGTCTTATCTTATATGAATTTGTCTATTTTTTAAAAAAAGTCATTCACATTCGTAGCTATCTTCGCATCTTGCACATTACATTGCTTAACTATATACTGTGTGAAGAAATAGTTACTTTCATCTGTTCTGGATCTTCTATCATTGTATATTTACAACGAAGACAGGAAAGGCGTGGCACTCCAGATGTTGTCAGAATCCAGCCCACATCAACCTGACAATATTTGGAGGACCATGGGCTCACCATCCCTTATTTACAAAATCAACAAGTTAACCAAGTAGGGATCAGGCAGATATACAAGCAGGCAGTGCTAGTCTCAAAGCAGCTTCAGCCAATCACCCTAAGATCCTATTTTTAAAAAACTTGCCAGAAATATCTCTTGGTATTTATTCTCAAAATGAAAGGCAGTATATAAAGAAGAAGAAGAAGAAGAAGAAGAAGAAGAAGAAGAAGAAGAAGAAGAAGAAGAAGAAGAAGAAGAAGAAGAAGAAGAAGCATATCTTAGAAAACATTCTCAAAACTCAAAACAATTTTTGCTTTCTTTAGCCAAGTGCACATTGTACAAAACTATTCCTTTTAGCCTGACCTAATGTGGCTCCAGGTACAAAAGGCTTCTAGAGAAAGATTAGCCTGATGAGCCATTTGTGGCTCAAAAGGAAACACCTGTTGTTCACCACAAAGAAGAACAACCTCCAGACTGGTGCCCTTCATTGTTTTCAGCAGGAATGGTCAAGGATGATGGGAGATGGAGCCCATTAACATCTGGAGGATCTGTGGAATAGGATTAATGAACCTTTTTTTGCAAATGGTGCTGAAAAGCCTTTGGGAACAGGGGGTGTTTTTGATGCTGCTGAAAATATTCCCAGGAAATGGTGAGTCGCTTTGGCTCTGTCTAAGAAACAAAAGGAATGAAACTGTTCTGGAAAGGACATACCATTGAAGGAAGTCTCCCCCTTTCACCCTAGAATGAAAGCAGCCTAGCTATTGCGGACACACACGCTAAACCTTGTCTGTGGTGCCTACCCCTTCCCCAAAGAATGAGACAAGAGACCAGAGTATGGGTTCAAATTGGCCACAAGTTTATTGAGCTTCAGAAGTGGGAAACTTGGCATAGGCCTTGGCAGGTAACCCTCTCAGCCTGTCTGGCTGAGGTTATGCAGGCTGATGAGGTACAGTGAGCGGGGACTGTAAAGCACAACTTACACAGCATGCCCTACCACTAACCTCGGACCGGAAGTTTGACCTACATGTCGCCGCTCTAGGGCCAGTGACTCCTGGTTTTTGCCCTTTAACATTTCCACATAATATGCCCTGCAAATGCCACCACATGGGAAGGGAGCATGAATGCTCCCCCCCAACCTGATGATAGACTAAAGGATACCTTGACAAGGCCTAGGGGGGGCCTGGCCGAAGGCTCAGCCTCTTTTCTTTGGCCTTGACCCCACCCTCAGCCAGCCATCCTTTGTCCTACCTGGCCGAGGGCAGGTTAAAGGTCAACCTAAGCACCTGTGTGGAAGGGAGGATGGAAATTGCCCACAAATCAGCAAAGGGATGTGGAGACTTGAACACTGACTACAGTACACACTGTTCCTCCTTGTTTTAAACTGGTTTCGGTTGTTTCAATTGCTTTTTAATTTGCTTGTTTTGTTGTGCATTGTAATTGATGATGTTTTAATTGCCGGACTGAATTTTTATTGAGAATTTTAATTATGTATGTATTTTTATAATTGATGTTCTTATTATTTAAAGAGGATTGGAGAAACTAATGAAGGATAAGGCTGTGCTCTGCCTTTGTGGTTGGAGGCAGTAATGCTTCTGAATACCAGTTGCTGGAAACCACATGAGGAGAGAGTGCCCATGTCCCGCTTGTGAATTTCCCACAGGCAACTGGTTGGTCACTAGGAGAAGAGGGTGTGAGACCAGGTGGGCCGTTGGCCTGATCCAGCAGGTTCTGCTTATGTTTCGTCCTAAACTACTTAGAAGTCATTTTAGCATATAAGCAGCTTGTTGTTGTTGTTTTCCGAACTGGATCTCCCATGAGCGAATCACTGGCAGAACCAAGATTTCTAGGACCCAGATAATACTGATGAATGTTTCTTCTCACTTTGGATCTTGAGAATCAGGCTGTGACAAGTGCAAGATGAATGGACGCAGGTGAGCTTAGCACACTATGAAGAGTTCCCTTCCCAGGCATTCCCTTAAGCAATTCCACTTCCGTGCTTGTGTAGCTGAACAGGGCTTTTTAAAAAAAGATCTCATACATCAGCCTTCAGGAATCATGCCAAGGACAGATGCAGGAGCTCCATTTACCTTTGTATCTGTTTTCTCCCACCTCATCCCATAGAGTCTCCCTGGACTGATAATTAGCTCCATTTCCTTGAATCAAGGAAGCTATTCAGCTGTGAAAGTGCTCAAAGGAAGCCCCTCCCCCCCAGCTAACTCCCCCCTGACTGTGCTGCATCCATTATTATTTTATTTTAGACCATTGATTCCAATAAAGCCCTGCAGCGCTCCCTCTTTTCTTTCTCCCTCCTCCCTCCCTCCCTCTCACTCACATAAGCCAACAATGAGCATAGCAGAAATGTAAGTGCTGGATTCTATAGGAAACGCTGACATTCTTTTGCTGGCTGCTTGGGCTTTTTATTTCCAGCCATAGAGAACCTGGGGAGCCAAAGAGACCCAGAGTTTACACATCAGCACAGCACGGTCCTAATCCTTTTCATTCTTTCTGGTGCTCGGGAGGGGAGGGGGAAATACAACCGCATGCTTCCTCTTCCAAATTGGGCCCCACCCTTGTTCCCAAAAAAAACCAGGGGTGGATGCTGTTGATAGGAGCTGGGTTTCATTAGCAGAGAAAGGGTGAGGGCCAATGTGCATGCAGGAATAAATAGCACTTCCATCAGCACTCTTCCCTGATTTCTCGGAGGCAGAGGGAGGGTGATGGGTGGGGAGCACGAAGGAAGGAAAGCTGTGGGCCTGTTCCTGCGCTGGTCTACTGGCATGCTTATGCTGTCACACAGACTAGCCTCACAAAACTTCAATGTATAGGCAAGGCAAAACTCCACGCTGCTTTGATCCAGTTAAAGTTGTCAGAAGGAGGATAACATCTCTGCTTTTCCAGATTCCCCAGACAATAAACCAGGAAGCTCTAGGCACCATCTCCAGCACAGAAGCTACCGCATCACTTGTCTCTGTGTTATGCTGGCTAGTCAGCCATAGCAGGCACATATTTCCCTGTGCAGGCCCACTTGCCATCTGTGCGTCAAAAACAGCTCTAATTATCAGCGCCCGAGGACAAACAGGTTGAGCAAGTGGGAAGCAATCTTCGTATCGCTGAGGAGCTGCCTCTGAGCCAACTGCCCACATGTCCTCCCCACTAACCCACTGCAAGGACTGGCAAAGTGGAAGCCAGGAGGGGAGGGGGCTTCCCCACACTTTTTTTGTTTTTAATATTGCTTATCTATATTGATAGAGCTTCATCAGCTAAATTTCTACCTGTTCTGTGGGTGTTAAAGGCAATAGGAGCCCCACGCAAGAGTTTGCTTATTTCTGGGTGCACACCTGTATATTTTGTATGTGTGTATCTTCCCTGGAAGTGCGGTGCTCCTCTGTGGTACGCACCCATGCTGATATTGCCCTTGCACAATAGCCTCCTGCAAGGGCTCCTTTCAGAGCTGTACACACCAGTGCTGACATGCAAATTGAACTTGGTTTAAGTTCTCAAGTCAAATTGAAGCTGGATTGAAATGCAGTATTGCGTTAGAAAGAACAGGGTAGATATGGGTTGTGGTTAATTTCATGTGTACCCTGCTTCTCAAACCAGTGGTGGAAGCACACTGGAAGCACAGTAAACAGGTGTGCGTTTACAAGTGGCGTCTGCATGCATTGAAGGTACATGAAATTAAGGCTTATGTGCTCTTTTATAGTGACTGAATGCAATGAGTTCTGTCAATTTAGTTCAGCAATTGCAGTTCTAACATCTGATAACTTCCAGGCAGAAAACCTCCACAGCAGCAGCAGCTGACAGAGTGCTTTCACTTGTACTTGGCTGTGCTGGGGTTTCTGTTGGGGTTTTTTAAGGCAAAGAGACAAATTACCCTGACAGCTTGTACAGAGCTCTGAGGAGTGTAAAAACACTTTACTACAAGAAGGAAAAGAAGGAAAGTAATAATAATAGAAGGCTACATTTTCCAGTTGTCCTCCATACAGGTGGATAAAAAATGGGCCTGGTTTTGAGCGAATGAAAGACGTGATGTTTGCAATGACCTGTGCTACATTTCGAGAGGAGGTGATAATTCTTTCCCAGATCAGGCAAGCCGCTGCGAATCTGAAGCAAATGTGATGAAGCTGGGTGTGAATGCATGGAAGACAGTTGAGAATGATAGCCCTGATTAGAGTTGCCACCTTATTAGAGAGGGAAGACCCATGCCTATAGAGCTGCTGCCAAATAGGCTGAAACCAGTTGGTGAAGGTTTCTGAGCCCAGAAATTTCAGGATGGGGAATGCTGGACTCATAGAAGTTTTGCACGACGTGCAGTTGCGAAAGGTACAGAATCTGTGGTAGGAAAAATAAGGGCTGGAACAAGATCTGCCTTCCAGTATTTATCAGGAAAAGAATCAAGAATATATTTTGCTTAGTTGAGGAAGAGGGTAGCTGTTTGCAGTGCAAGGAAGACCAAGTCGTGTGAGCAAGCCAAAGGAGCCCCACCTCCATGAGGCGAGGTAAGAATAATTTGGGGCACCATTAAGGGCAGCAGATCCACACTGGAAAGGCAGGGCACATTATTTATTTGCATTTGGCTGGTCTCAAAGGTCCCACACTTCAATACAGCATTCATCTGAATCTGATGCCAAATGGTAAGACCCACTATCCCACTTCCAAAAATGTTTGATCAGGTGTGGACAGCATAGTATAGACAACTGGCTTACCAAGTGGCTATGTGTCCACTATGGCAAGTAACTGTTTTGTCAAAACTAGTCATCTTATTCGCCTGAATCCGAGAGACTGCAATGCCCTTTGCCTTCGTCTGAAAAGAACTATTCTTGGCCCCTTATAGCAGATGTGAAACATCTGCTAAGAAGAAGAACAAAACATCAACAAAGTAGAAGCACTTTAGAAGATTGTCAATGTTATGTACAAAGGCTTTTTTATGGGGGATTGTTAGACAGCCTTCCTAAGTTCCACTGACATCCAGTATTTAGAAATAGTTCCTAAAATTCCTATTTACTCTCCTGGTATTGTACTGCTGGAGAAAGGGTGGGCAGCCTTATGCCTAGAGGCCAAATTCAGCCCTCCAGACTTTTCTCTCTGGCCTTCAGATTCTCCCCAGGCCATATCCTTCACTGGCCCTGCTTTGCATCTTGGGTAGTGGTGGGTTTTTTTGCCTGGGAATATATTAATGGGAATATAGGCACAAGCTAGCCAATGTGTCTGTGAAGTATTGCCCTCTGTTGGGTGGACCTATCTTGGATCAAGCCATACAAGTCTTGTTGCTTCCAATCAAAACTCAATACTGACATTTAAAAGGGAAATGTTTTATGGAACAAGGCAATATTTGGAGATGTTCATCAGAAATGGCTGTTACACTACATCAGGCATCCCCAAACTTCAGCCCTCCAGATGTTTTAGACTACAATTCCCATCTTCCATGACCACTGGTCCTGTTAGCTAGGGATCATGGGAGTTGTAGGCCAAAACATCTGGAGGGCCGCAGTTTGGGGATGCCTGAACTACATGGTAGTTTTGATACACCTTGCTTATCCCAGAGGTTGTGCAAATGTTTGCATGTTCCTGTTGCTTGAGAGCCAGGCAAACTATGACATACAGTCACGTGTGACTTTCCCCAGATTCTTGTTTGTAAATTTAAATGGTGGGGTAAGAAGAGTTGTTTAAGTAAGGCTTTGGCTATTTTCCTGCTTAAAATCACCCCCACAAGCTGATTTCACACCTAAGGGAGGATGGGATCTTTTACCTTATAGGTAGAAAAACAGATAGGAGGGAGACAATTCTGAGCAGAGAATTCTTGTGTGAAGACTGACCTTACCATTTTTGGGTAGGTAAAAAAAAAAACCAATCATGTAACCCCCTTTAGTGTCTTGTGAGTTGTCTGAAACTGGTGACATGAGGGGGTGTCTCTGGGCAAGTGGGCAATGCAGTAAGCCCACAACTTGCACACATTTAACTTGTGCATATTCAACTTTCTGCACTTGGCAAAAATAAATAAATAAAATAAAAAGGGAGCAGGCGTCTGGGGGAAAAGACTTTGGCAATGCCCCTCGCCATTGAACCCAATGTGTTTTGACTATGCACTTTTTTTCCCAAGGTGCAATCTCCAGAACGTAACCCCCACATAAGTTTTGAGCTTACTGTAATAGGCTGGCAATGAGCAACGCGACTGGAAGCTGACTTAAGGGACAATCAGGCTTAGTTGAGGGTAGAGGAAAGTACCAGACCTAAAGGGGAAAGGGATAAAATTTCAATAAAATATAAATAATACTTGGCAGCAAGAATTCGGCATAATGAATCACAGGTACCCTGAAACTGAAAAGAGACAGATGGGACTCTGAACAAGCAAACCAAAGCTGGGAGAAAAACGATTGGAAATGAAGAAAAAGCAGTGTTTGCACACACAGCAAGTTTTCACATACCTGGAAAAAATAAGAGAAAACAAATAGAAGGAAAAGCAAATAAATTAGGTGTTCTTCACTGGAAAACAGACAGGAATTAAAATGAAAGTAGCAAATAAATCACACGAAAAGCCCTATGAGAACTGAAGGAGGGGGACATTGTAGTAGCCCTTTCCTGAGCTCTCCTGAAAGTTTGCAGACTCAAAAGAAAACTAAGACAAAGCAAAAGGAATTGAAAAACAAAAATACCAGCAGAATGAAAACAAATTGACTGAAGTATTGATTTTGAGTGGTTTGTTAGGAAACAGAAAACAACTGGGAAAGGCGCCAAGAGTCCACCTCTCTACTTTCCCAGGCAGAACTCACAAGAGAACAACCACGTGAAAAGCAAAAGCTTTCTATTCACTTCAACATCCCTCCCCCAAATTACTGTGACTGGAGTTCCCTGGGAAAATAATTCACTGTGATTAAAACCTAGACCTGCTCATCAGAACAAAAATCTCCCACCTCTTGCCCACTCCCTTAGCCCCACTTGAGTGCAGGCTGTTTCACCAGCCAGTTTGGTTTTTGCTTTAAAAAATAATAATGCAGAGGCCCCTTTATTTTAAATGGCAAAAGAATGCAGCATTTTTGTGCACCCAGCACACAGAGTGACTCAGGACTTTAGGCAGCCCCTGACTGAGATGCCCTGCGAATGGTGCAATCTGACCCGGGCAAATGAAAACTTCATCAAAATCATCCCTATCCACCTTGTAGTTTTGGCTGCATGCAGAGCTGAGGCACACCCCTTTTATATATCATGGAGCTCATGACTTTTTTTCTATTTTAATGCCGTGAAGTGCCCTGAGATCTTTGGAGGAAAGGTGGTCTACATATTGAATGAATGGATGAATGGCCTAGTTAAAATCATGTAAGAATTCAAAGCTTTGTGGGTAACGTGCATTAAACATTTGCTTGAGCTCTGCAACATTTTGCCGCCATTCCAAACAATGCAGACTGGATGTCAAAACAGCCAGAAGTGTTGGTGTCTCTAATCACAAAGTAATGATCCACCCATTGTAATTCTGTGACTATGTTGGGGACACAAACTCTTCAGTCTTCTGTAGCCCTATGATTATATGTGCTTGGGTTTTGAATGCTTTCAACCTGAAACCACCACAAAGGGGCACTTAGGTGACTTTGCATGGAGGGCAGAAATAGTCACTGCCAGCTGCTTCATCCTACTGGTCTGTTGAAAACAATGAGCTTCCATGTGCTCAAGTTGAAAGTGCCTACACTGTGACGAAGAGTCAGGTATATCAGTCCCCAAACAGTAGAGATTCTTCATGACAAAGTGTTAAATTCATTTAGGGCAGGGCAGGTGTTTACTCCTGTGGTCTTCCAGATCTTGCTGGACAAGAAATCCCCCTTTTCAGGTCCCAAGAATCCTTGGAGCCCCAGAGACAGCCTGGTGGAACCCTTACCACTAGGGCTTGGAATCCCTTTTCATTATAGGGCTTTCCTAACTACACTGGTATCTATTTTTGCGCAATGTATTGCTTTCCTTCACCCACCCACACTATGGTAGGATAGGGAGTGGCAAATAGTGCCCTGGGAGTGGGCCTCAGTTATCCTGTGTGCTGAGGAATTAAAATTCTGAGCCAGGGAAGAAACATTTTCCATCAGGATGCTCTTCAGGACACCAGAAGCCTGTCTGGGGGAAAATCTGTTAAGTCTAATATGGCTGGAACCTAAATTTACTTAAGTATTTTGCAGTGAATTAGTGGAATCTTTGAGGCATAACCAGCTTCGAGGCTGAAAGCTTTACAGGAGAAACTTACTCTGTCAGCTGTCAACAAATCTTATGTTGCATAAATAGTAGAGGATTCATGTGCTGCACACATGCAAACACACACACACACACTTTGCAAGGGAAAAGCTTAATAAATACATTACAAATAGGAACATAGGACGCTGCCTTATACCAAGTCAGACCATTGGCTCATCTAGCTCAGTGTTGTCTATGTTGGCTGGCAGTAGTTCTCCAGGGTTTGAGGCAAGGTTCAATCCCTGGAGAAATGGAGATGTTGGGGATTGAACCTGTGACCTTCTGCATGCAAAGCAAATGCTCTACCACTGAGTGACTGCCTGCACCACTAGATTTGGTTTCCTTCAGATAACAGAAGAAAGCAAACTCCTAAAATATGTAGCACATCTGCTGCTAACTCTGCATCAGATTCCCTCAGACAGCCCCTGAGCCAATCCACAAGTCTCTCTTGCCTGCTTCCTTATTCTGTCTGTAAAAACTTTCTTTTTCTAACATTTTCCTTCTATTAAAGGGGAAATCAATTACAGTTACATGCAAACATTATCAAAGTGGAGAGAAAAAATTGGTGAAATTCTCATAGGCAAGGTGCAGATTTGTTTGTTTGTTTGTTTTTAGTCTCACTGACTTTATTTTTGAGATGGCTGAGAGGTATTTGTGAATGTCCTTTCTTTCATTCTAAGGTAAAAAGGTAGGTAAAGGACCCTTCGATGCTTAAGTCCAGTCAAAGGCGACTATGGGGTTGCGGCGCTCATCTCATTTTCAGGCTGAGGGGGCCAGCGTTTGTCCGCAGACAGCTTTCTGGGTCATGTGGCCAGCATAACTAAACCACTTCTGGCACAACGGAACACCGTGATGGAAACCAGAGCGCATGGAAATGCCATTTAGCTTCCCACTGCAGCGGTACCTATTTATCTACTTGCACTTTGATGTGCTTTCGAACTGCTAGGTTGGCAGGAGCTGGGACAGAGCAACGGGAGCTCACCCCGTCACGGGGATTCGAACCACCGACCTTCTGATTGGCAAGCCCAAGAGGCTCAGTGGTTTAGACAACAGTGCCACCCATGTCCCCCTCTTGCATTCTACAGATCATCTCACCAGTGGTGTGCACTCTGCAGCCTTCGCAGCTCCATGTGCTTCATTTAAAGCCCAGGGGAAGATGTAACCCATGAGGTAACTCCTTCCCATGGAGCATTTTGAGATCAGGAAGTGCAGTTAGGCAGAAAGGCTGCTGAAGAAGGAAGGAAGGAAGGAAGGAAGGAAGGAAGGAAGGAAGGAAGGAAGGAAGGAAGGAAGGAAGGAAGGAAGGAAGGAAGGACACCATTATTGGCCATCTTGCTACAATAAGAACTTTAGAAGAGCCTGCTGGAGCAAGCCAATGGCCCATGTAGTCCAGCATCATAGGGACCAACTAGATACCTGACCTGTGGTAAACCAGCAAACAGGACCCAAGCACAAGTATACTTTCTCCTCTTCCACCCTGTTTATCCCTACAGCTCTTTAGGAGCTAAACATTCTCTTCCTTAAAGTGGTGTGGTGCCCGTCTGTGTGTGAAGTGAGTCTATGAGCAGTTGAGCTGGGATCTGAACGAGAACGGGAAACTGGCATTATTGGTAGGTTCACTCTGGCTGTTTACTGAACTCAAGAGAAGCAATATGAGAAATTAGGTGATTGACGCCAGGACAGGAAGATACTTCAAAGAAATTTTATTTGGCTATTTTGTTTGTTTTTACTATTAAACAGGTGTTCGTCAGGCACTGTGGAATTCTAATAGCTTTCCCAGATACCTGGTGTTTTTCTTCATGTCATATCTCAGACACGTTTAAGAGGAAAGACGTCTACCCTCCCTCCACCCCATTTGGGAGCCAAGTTCCGTCCAGTTGACGTTCTGTGCTGTGTGTTTTTCCCCAAAGCTGCCAAGCAGATTCATTCCAAAGTAGTGGAAACTGGAAAAGCTATTTGGCTTTGAGGGACAGCAAGACAAGTTTCGTGGCCTGAGATGCCCATCAACCTTAGCTATGTTTTGCTGGCTGCCTGTGAAGTTGACGGATTAATCCTAAGGACTAGGAGGCCTAGATCCCAAAAGGACACCTTTAGTCAAATATTGTAAGTTTAGCGGGTTGGACAGGAGATAGTTAATAGAACTAGAAGGTCTGCTTAAAGAAGTTCAACCTTGCAGGGCAGGTCTGTTTATGCCTACCTTTTGTTAGAGAGATTGCTGGCTAAAAGGCCAGCAGATATTTTCTGAAGGGCTGGAAAATGTTTGGAAGGCCCTCAGAGGGGGCATACTATTCTCTCCTCCTCCACTTGCCTCCGGCCACAGGTTATGTAATAATTCTCTGTGTGAAAAGAAACAGTAGATATTTCAGCTTGACTTGACTTGGGAAGTAAGACAGATTGAGCAAGAGATGCAAAGGCAAGGCTGAGCTGAGTTTGGGGTTGTACAAGCTTTGGGTAGTGTCTTTTTTTGTGAGGGTTTGTTTCCTTCTGGAGATCTGATGTGCAATGGAATCATCAGCTGTTCTTCTGCCTATGCTTAAACCTGTATATTTAAAATACCAATAAGCCTCCAACATCCCCCCAAACCTGGGCAAGCAAACCTGTGCCCCTCGAATATCCATGCTGCTCAGAGCAGTAGGGCAAGTGTAACCACATTTAAGAGCCACAGCACTAGAGGGCAGTTCAATCAGGACACCCGGTCCAATGGAAAGAACACAGGCAATCAGAAGAGCTTGACTACATAGTTTTGATAGGCCTTTTATAAAGTCCCTTCTATTTTCTAAAAGCACATTTTTGTTCCCAAACCCCTTATGGTGAGTTACAGCATTTCAAAATACCAACGCATGAGCCATTCTTATATTATACTTCCTTCCTTCTGCTGATCAAAAAGGCTTTTTAATAAAGGTAAATAGTCCTCATCTACTGAGGCATAGCAGCTGCTTTAGAAAATCTACTCATGTGCTTCAAGAAACTGCTATGGACCTTTTATAGTAATCACTGTCAGGGAGTGGGGAGATGCCGGTGAGTGTGACCGGGGGAAGCGGGGCTGGAGTCTGACTCGGAAGAGGGGGTCCGTTATTTGTGGGGAACTGTACCAGGAAGGAAGGAAGGGTGGGAGAAAGGGGACCCTTCAGAGCCGGAGGGTGGAGCAAAGGATGCATCAGAAGAAGAGGAGGAAGAGGCAGGTCAGGCAAGTGAAGGGCCCGGTGCTTCCCCACCCTCTCCTGCACCACTGTCTCCTGGAACCAGGAGGGGATTGAAAAGGGAGGAGCAGAGGAAGTTGTCATGCAGGCACAGTCTCTGGCTGCATGGGGGGAGGCCATCGGGGGGAGGTACATAAACTGGTGGAGGAGGAGTGGTCCCCAGCTGCTGCAACTGCTCGATAGATTGCAGACTTCGGGATAGCCGCTTAAATGCTAGATTAGTGTACATAGATACAGAGGCGTAGCTAGGGGGACCGGGGTACACTGGACGCCACACTGCCGGGGTGGCACTTACCACAGGGCCTGCAGTGCACCTGTTAGTGAAGGTATAGTGGTTAAAGAGCGGTAGACTCCTAATCTGGGGAAGGGGTTCATGTCCCCGCTCCTCCACATGCAGCTGCCGGGTGACCTTGGGCTAGTCACACTTCTCTGAAGTCTCTCAGCCCCACTCACCTCACAGAGTGTTCATAGCTGCCAAGTCTCCCGTATTCCCCGGGAAACCCCCGTTTTTTCCAGCTGTCCCCAGCCGAAAAAAACAGATTTTTTCTTTGTTTTTCCCCGGTTTATTCTGGTGCGGCGGCCATTTTGGAACTGGGCACAGCAGCATCAAAAGTCATTTCTGAGCATGCTCCGCCCAGTTCCAAAATGGCGGCAGTGCTACTTCCAGTCTGCTACTTCCGGTCCAGTCCGGTCCGGTCCGGTCCCTTATTTTTCAGGCAGGAACTTGGCAGGTATGCAGAGTGTTTGTTGTGGGGGAGGAAGGGAAAGGAGATTGTTGGCCGTTTTGAGACTCCTTCGGGTAGTGATAAAGTGGGATATCAAATCCAAACTCTTCTTCTTCCTGCGAGTGACGTGGTAGCTCGAGTGCCTGGAGGCTCCGCGCTGCCCCAAACAGCAGTGTGGGGCTACAGCTGAGGGGGAGGCAGTGGGTGGACTCCCTGCAGGCTCCACGCTGCTTGAAAATGCAACACAGGCCTACATGGCACCAGAGCAGAACACAGCTAGGGCACTGGGATTCCGGCGCATCTCGCCCCATGGCACCTTGCCCCACCCTCCGTGTGCGGTGCCCAAGCAGCTAGCTACATCACTGTGTAAGTATCCAGAGCTATAGTGTTATCTTTGACAATAAAGTGTTAACTGTCTGGAATGTACATATGGGATTTCCCCAACACACATTATTTAAGAGGCAAGGATCACAGAGGTGGGGTTTATCACGTGCTGGAGTGTATTGTCTCCATAATGCACCGCATGATCACAATATGTAGCCAGCAGCAGTAAATGAATGTTCAGCCTCATCGTGTACTTGTTTTCTTTAAGATGTAAGTATTCTCAGGGGCAAGGAATCCTGTTGTTCCTTGTAAATGCTCAGAATACTTGAAGGGGTTCTGCTGAAGTGAAAACCAGCAAGAGATGAGGGTGCTCTGCACGTCACAGAAGAGACCTCCAAAGATCACAGAACGTTCTGTTGGTTTTGCCTTCCAGTGTCTTCTCAGATGGCTGCCAATAGGATGGAAATGAGTTTCCTTCCCTCGTCTGTTTGTTTAGGATTATAAACAGGCTTCCAAGGAGTGTGAGATATTCAAAGGCTCCTTGAAAACATGGAGGAAAAAAATGGTGACTGACTAGGGAAAGACAACATTTTCCCTCCTTTCTTCTCTTCTTGGACAGCTGTTGGCACTTCTGACCACGCTTGGTGCCACAAAGAGAGAGCAAGAGACATCCATGGCTGCCTGTTGTTGTGGATGCAGCAAAAAAAGAGAGGAAGACTCCCAAGGCACTGGGTGAAAGCTGCCCAATAAAGGCTGGACTCTGCAGGTGGCAGGATTTGAAAATCTTGTCACCTGGCACTTTTTCATGTCCTCTTTCAGCAGAGAGAATGTGTGCCAAGCCTGCAAAACCCAAAGAGGAATTAGGGATCAGAGGAGAAATTCATCTGGTTGACATTTTAATGCAAACATTCCCAATTTGCACTTCCTGAGCCAAGAAGCAAATTGAAATGCTGCAGTCATTCAAAATTCACACTTTATTGAATCTTGTGGTGAAGTTCTTCAGACAAAACAGTATAGGAAATCCCTATATTAGGGCACAGGGTAAACAAGAAATGCCTATATTATTGGAAATATGCATTCAGATGTACATTTCTCCTAATATATGTGTTATGATGATATGCTATTTTCAATTATATATGTATTTTAGGAAGCCATTTCCCCTGATTTAATACATTTTCATACATTATTTCTCAGCAGATGTAAAAAAAAGGTAAACCACTTGCTAGATGATAGATAGATTTGTAGACATCCGAAGGTAGCCCTGTTTCAGGAAGCTTTTAATGTGGTAGTTTTGTGCTTTTTTCTTTTGTTTTATTTGTATTTTTGTTGTTAGCTGCCCAGAATGACTGCTGCAACCCAATTAGATGGCGTATAAGAAATAAATTATCATCACTATTACTATTATTCTGCCATAAAATATGTTAGTGTTTAAGATGCCACGAGACTATATGCTTTTCCAGGCATCGTTGTAAATATCACAAGTTCCTCTCCATTTGTATTTGCAAGTTTCTATGTGGGAGGAAGAGCAAATTGATTTCATCCCACACACACCACAGTGAGAAAACACCTGCCTAGAAAACAAGATCATAGGTTTTTAGTGTAGTAAAACCATATATTGGACTGAAGTTGAAGGGCTGAAGTTATTAGATGGTGACTGCTGTGTTGTGCTATTGTGTCCTCATAAGCCAAATAAAAAGAGCCATGGAAACAATCTAGCCTTATTTTAAAAAACTGCAATCATAAGACACCTACTTAATGTACAGTACTTCAACCTAACCACCCACATCTACCTATTTTACAGTGTAATACTGTACAGAAGTAAGACCTTTTCAATGGGATTTATTCCCAGATCAGTGTGAATACGAAACCAGGTTACTGAATCTGATTAATTAATCCGAATTAGTTGTGTATATATGAAAACTTCATTCCTTGCATGTTCCCTCTGCCTTGACTTCTGCACATACAACACTGAAGTTCAGGGCAAAACCTCCTTGCATGGCACTATCAATATTGCTTTGATTCCCGTTTTGTGGTGTACACACAATTATACCATGCATATGTAGCTAATAATAATAATAATAAATAATTTTATTATTTATACCCCACCCATCTGACTGGGTTTCCCCAACCACTCTGGGTGGCTTACAGCACATAAACAAATGTAAAAATCAGACATTTAAAATATCCCAATACAGGGCTACCTTCAGCTTATATTCCATTTCATGGATTCTGCAATATCCTGGTGAATACAGCAAGATCTGAAACATTGAGCTCTACTATCATGCTTCTTGTATTGCTATAGCTTTAGAAGCTGTATTTTACCTTTCATCTCAGCTGGAAGTCTTCAGACCAAATTATTCACTGCTCACTCTTTATGCAGGCACAGAACTGGGTGATAAATTCTGAATGAAGAACTGGGAGTAATTATGGAATACACTACTAAAGAGGGGGCACACTGCTGCTTCCCCCTCCCCCTGTGAATGGATCAATGGCAGCCACAGAGGTTCTTCAAAGATTTTTAGAGATGTTGCTTTTATGAAAAGGGCTTTGAGTGACAGATTTAAAAAAAACCTCAAGTCTCTATGGAAAGAACTTTTTTTTTTTGCTTATTCAGCCTCATGTTCCATTAGATCACCTGCATCTTCCTCTTATACTTCTCTACCATGAGGCCCTTTCACTGGACTTTCTGCAGCAGGATATTCCAGAATACAACAGCCTCGTAGAAAATGATACCTCTGATCCCATTACAATTCCATAGAATATGGTCATTGGTTGCCAGACACCACTGCATCAAGAAGCCCTGGAGTAGATGAAAGCTGTGCTCCATGCCACTTCTCCTCTTGGAGCGAGCAAGCGCCACACTGCAATGCAGTTGAGTCTGAAAACAGCCCATTTTCTTTCTGGATCCAATATATTTTAAGGATTGGGAAGCCAATTGTAATTTGGACGCCCATACATTCTGTGCAAAGCAACAAACCTACAGCTTGGAACATACAATGAGGAAAACTGTTCTTAAAAGCAACAGCATGTTTACATCAAAAGAAGTGAGGGACAGTAAAGAGGAGGAGGGGGAAACCTAAGATTGTACAATTCTAGGAATTACGCTTCCACTTTCATAACCTTTGTTGTTATGTTAAGATACAGTGTGAATGATTGGAGCCTTTGTATTGGGCATGCCTACACACAATCATCCATTACATGCAATCTAAAAGCTGTGATGGGTCAAGAAGGAAGGGCATAGAAGAAGCATGGAAGAAGAACCTTTTGTTACCCGTTTTTAAAGTCTCTGGAGGATACACATTCTCAATGGCTCATGTCAACCTTACCCCTTGATGAGATCCTAGACCTGTCATTAGTGAACTGTGATCCTGGCTTCCCCAGCATCTAATCAATCTGAGAGTAGACAGTGTTAATTACTGTAGGCTCCATAGTCCATGAGTTGACCTATAATTAAGATGGGGCAGCTCAGAGCATCCATGAGCAAACTAGTTTCTCACCACTAGTTGTCATTTCCTTCCCCAAATAAACTTTTCAACTCATTGAGAAACACTTTGTGGTGCCTGCAGATTCCCAGCTACCAGCTTTATAACTGGCTGAGCTTTGGCTTAGGTTGCCCTTGCTGCTCTGATTGTTTGCCACATCACAAGTTCTTGGAGCAGGGGTGGGAAATCTGTGGACCTCCAGATCTTGGTGAACTCCCAACTCCCACCCATTGCTTACCATTGGCTGTGCCGTCTGGAGCTGATGTAAGTTGGAGCCCAGCAACATATGAAAGGCCACAGTTTAGCCACCTCTGGTTTAGAGGTTTCCATGGTTTTCCCCTCAAAAATTCCAGAACCCAGAGGGGAGGGACTTCTGCGGGATAACTTAGAAACAGAGTGTAACCACTCCATGCTAACATGACTATTATTATTATTATTATTATTATTATTATTATTATTATTATTATTATTATTCCACCCTTCACCCCAAGGCTACAACAATTAAAATTCAATGCATAACTTAAAATACAAATAATTTTGCATACAAAACCAGTGGCATTGCATGGGGGAGGGCAGAGGGGGGGTGGCCCTGGATGCAAAATTCTGAGAGGTGCCCACATGACAGGCTCCCTCATTGAGGCCATGTGACTGAGTTCCTGCCAGATTCTGGAGCCATGGGGAGACACTTGCTTTGCCCCGGGCACCAGCAACTACACCATGCCACTGGACAAGCAGAAAACCTTTCCGGACCCATACTTTCTAGGGAGAAGCAGAAGTGTGGGACAAGCCCATTAGCAGCAGTGCAAGCATTCCTAAAATGTCTGGAGCCATTGCATCCCACAGTATCTCTCTGAGGCCCTTCCTCAGACTGAGGCATTGTGGGTGAGGTAGCCCCAAGGGTAGCAAATACTGTTTAAAGTTTTCTTCTAGGAAGCCTAAAACAATATTTGCCGCAACAGCAGATAATCCTGCTTAAGGCTCCACAGTAGTAAACCTTGCCCACAATGACTCACTCTGAAGAAGGACCTTTCTTCAGAGCCTAGGCATCAACGAAGACCCAGGGAACACTTTAGGGGTATCGCCATCATTTTGGAACAGTGGCAAAGTGGTGGTGATGCTCACAGAGGCCCACTGGGTGGGGTGGCAACAGGCAAGTGGCAACTGGCAGGCTGGTAAGCAGGCAGGCAGAGGCATTGCTGGATGGGCTAGGGGACACCTCTCCCAGTCCTCTACCTGAGATCATGGGCTTGGCTTGCCTAATGAGAAGACCATCCCTTACCAACCCCTTACCTGTGCTATGGCTTCCTGTGGGAGCCATAGGACTCTAAGAATCTAGACAACTAATGCAACATTCCTATTAATACGCAACATTCCTATTAATATGCAGGAGGCATTTATTGAAAGAAGGGGGTGGATACCCTGTTTGAATTCAGAATTTCCAGAGTTATGATGGAAAAGGCGTCTGAACTGTAGCCACGCTGTCTCAGGGAATTTGTTGAATTGTTTTTTAAAAAACTGAAATCTTGTCTCAAGAATATGGCTTGAATTGGTTAAAAAAAAAAAGGTAGTGGGGAAATTACAGTCCTGACCTTTGAATTTCCCAGTAAATTGGTCAATTAGCCACTGTGTGCAGACAGTTTACCAAAACCAGGACAGTGTCTCCTTTGCAGAATGTCTCAAAAATGTTTTACATATTTCATCTCAGTTAACTTTACAGCAACTCCATGAGATTGTAGTCACTGTAAAATATTACTTGTGGAGTTTCTGTAAAGTTCCCATGTTACGTATTGGGCAGTGGGGAGCTGGGGCAAGAAGGTAGTGGCTGGATGGAGGCTCTGTATGGTTGAGCTGAGATTTGAAGCAGGGATTTACTTTATAGTCCTTCTTAACCACAATGCTATACCATCTGTTCTCCCACCTTAAGCCTATGCTACATCAGTTTAACGAAAACCACAGCTATTCAGGCAAATGCAGCATCTCTATCTCTCAATATGAGAGTCTCCCACTGAATACTCACCTCAAGTTCAACCACATTAATTCAATCAGTGCCACCTCTGGAGGTTTTTGTGGGGTGGGGGCTTGGGCAAGGTGGCCCCTTCTTGTGGCTCTCCCTCCTGCTTTCCAAGCACCATTTGTTTGCCCTTTTCCCTCTCAACCCAATTCATGCAGCCACACAAAGGGAGAGCAACTGGACCCCGATCTTCTTCACTCCTAGCAATGCTCAGAGATGGAGAGTGAACAGAGGCAGTGACAGCCAAGGCTGAGGAACAGGACCAGACAGGACCCAGAAGGTCCCCAATGAAGCCTGCCCTGATGGTGGCCTTGAGTTCAGTCTTGGGGGTCTTTCATATCTTATTCCTGCCCTGCTTGGTCAGTCATTGATCCTCAGCCCTCTATCCTGTCCAGCAGCACGTCAGAAATGCGCAACATTTGCATTTCAGTACTCAGCCTAGGGCTTGCTGATCAGAAGGTTGGTGGTTTGAATCCCTGTGACTGGGTGAGCTCCCGTTGCTTGGTCCCAGCTCCTGCCAACCTAGCAGTTCGAAACACATCAAAATGCAAGTAGATAAATAGGAACCGCTATAGCGGGAAGGTAAACGGCGTTTCCATGTGCTGCTCTGGTTTACCAGAAGCGGCTTTGTCATGCTGGCCACATGACCTGGAAGCTATACGCCGGCTCCCTCGGCCAATAATGTGAGATGAGCGCGCAACCCCAGAGTCAGTCACAACTGGACCTAATGGTCAGGGGTCCCTTTACCTTTACCTCAGTGTTTCTCAACCAGTGTGCCTCCAGATGTTTTGGGACTACAACTCCCATCATTCCTGACCACTGGTCTTGCTAGCTAGGGATGATGGGAGTTGTAGTCCCAAAACATCTGGAGGCACACTGGTTGAGAAACACTGCTTTACCTTTTAGTGCAGGCATCCCCAAACTGCAGCCCTCCAGATGTTTTGGCTTACAACTCCCATGATCCCTAGCTAACAGGACCAGTGGTCAGGGATGATGGGAATTGTAGTCCAAAACATCTGGAGGGCCGAAGTTTGGGGATGCCTGTTTTAGTGCTTGACTTAAATATATCAAGCACGCAACCCAATCCTATGCACATCTCCTCAGAAGTCAGTCCTGCTGAATTCAATGGGACATATTCCCAAGGAAGTGCGCAGGATTGCAGCCTTATATTGGGATACAAAGTATACTGTTTATACACCCTGCATGTTTAAAATATATTTTATTTATTATGTTTTTATTTTGAATGTATTATTTTTGGTACTTTGTTGTCTGCTTTGGGAGGAGGAATGATGATATCTACAGTTTCATTTAAGCAGCTTCATGATGGTCTGCAGAGTAGACCTCTGCAGAAACGGACTTTCACCATTTATTCAGTGAGCTTGAGTGATTCAAATGTATTTGGAAAAGGACACTTTCTGCCAGTGTCAATATGAGGAGAGTTTCTGTATTTCAAAGACGACGGAGAGAAGCAGAACTGGCAGGAAGGAGTCTGCACGGATGAAAACATTTAGACAAGCCAGCCAGGAAACATGAGGCCTGTTATCCGCAGTCCTGCATGGAACTCTGCAGAGTCTGAAGCTAATTAGTCTTGTTTTTCTTCTTCCTCCTGAAATCCTCCAGATCTGATGCTGTTTATTCTGACCGCTTCTTGGTTGCATCCGATATGTCTGTCCAGGCATGTTCATAGTGTATTGTTTATATATCATACACAGATAAACAGGAATCTTGTTGCAGCAGAAATGATGAGAGATTCCTCATTTCCCAAAGGAAATTGGTCCCTCTGAGCATCTGCAAAAATTAACTTACATAATTGCACAAAGATATACATGTATATAGCCTGACATTCATTTCCTAGCATAGTCTCAAGAAATATTTGGCTATTTGGTATCTTTATGTGAGGAATTTCATTGTGGCCCTCAGATGCTTGCATTTCCCCCCTTCCCCAAAAGGAGGTGCCCAGTCTTTGCCATAGCTAGAACCTATCCCTCAGAAGCACACTGCCAGAAAGAGAAAGAATGGTATTAATGTGTCTTTGGCACGATACCAAATTTGGGATTTGAACTTGCACTTCCTCTAGCATTGGGATGGGAAAATCTTTGGCCTTCTAGATTTTGTTAGGCTGTAGTTCCCATCACCCCCCAACCATTGGCCATGTTGGCTGGGACTGATGGAAGTTGGAGTCCAACAATGTTCAGAGGGCCAGAGGTTTCCTATCTCTGCTCTAGAAAGTTTATGTGCCCTCTGAGAACCAATGCAACTGTGCTGCCTGTAAGAACAAGGGCTTGCCAACCCTGGGCCTGCAAAATTCTCACTGAAACGGGCTTATAGGCTCAAGCTCTAATGTTGCCAAGCAATAGGTGGGCTAGGTTTAGGCAGCAGGGCTAAGGGACATTTATCTTTTCAAGGTTGCTGGTTTATAACTCAGAAATACATTCTGTAAATTCTCCTTTGAACTAAAAGACAGAGAAGCCCCATCTTCTCCCACCTGTTCTTCCTTCCTTCCTTCCTTCCCTGATCCTTTTGTCTGCCTCCCTCCTTTTCCTGCACTAAGATGGACTTCAGGTGTGCAACTCAGTTGGGAGAGTGGTGGATGAGTAGGGAATGAGAGAGAAACATACAAGAAAAAGCACGGCTGCTTCATTGTTCCCTTTTTTGGAGGATGTGAACGTAAAAAACAAATGTCCAGGTTGCAACTTAGCATCTGTATATCTTTCCTATTTGAAACACCTTTCTAAAAATTCTGAAATGGGATAGTAGTAGTGTTGATCATGAGTAAACCTTTGATCAAGGCTTGGCCAAATGTTTTCCCATTGGGTTAGATAAAAAGCCCAGTGTGTCTTTACTTGTCAAAGCTGACATTTACGTGCTTCAGACTCAATTTCCTGTAACTTAGTTGGCTACAATGCCAGTAAATAAGAAAACTAAGGCAAGGACTTAGTGGCTGAGCTTGCAAGTCAGAAACCAGGAGATCAAGAGGCAGGCTAGACTTGCACAGAAGTCAAAGAGTTTCAGCTACAGGGTGGTTATTGTTAAGCTTTTCTACTATTGTATAGGAATAATCTGTCTGTCCACATCTAAATGTGGAGCTGGTACACTTGGAAATACAGTGGTACCTCTGGTTACAAACACCTCGGGTTACAAACACTTCAGGTTACAGACTCCGCTAACCCGGAAGTAGTACCTCGGGTTAAGAACTTTACCTCAGGATGAGAACAGAAATTACGTAGTGGCAGCGGGAGGCCCATTAGCTAAAGTGGTACCTCAGGTTAAGAATGGTTTCAGATTAAGAACGGACCTCCGGAACGAATTAAGTTCGTAACCAGAGGTACCACTATAGTTTCCACATTTTTGGAGGGGGTTGATTTAAAATGTTCCCCATGACAGCTTTCTTAAATATTGAAGAATAAAAGGTTCTGAATTGCAAATCTCTTTCCAAAACTCTATACATGGTGACAAACTAAGCAGCCACCGTGGGGAGCAATTCAAAGCAACTATTTTATGCATACAGAGCTAAACTGCCCATTTTCTAGCACTGAAGGCAAGCTCCAAACAAACTAAATTAACCAGGATGCAATGTAAAAGATTCAGATTGGATTGAAATTGCTGGACAGCACCTTTGAGTAATACTGTACAGGCTTCATGAGGAAGCTTTATTAGGTTTCTGCCTGATGGACTCTCCAGGAGCCCAGTTCTCTATGGATTTTACCACTAAGGTGACTGAATAAAATATCTCATTATGATGGCCCCCTTTGATCTAATTTATTTTCATTGCTTTGAACATAATTGTCTGGGGTCCAAATTGTATATGATGGCAGCAGGTCTGCCCCAACCATATCTACCGTTAATTATTGTTGAACAAAAAGCTTAATGGATGGGGGGAAACTCCTGTAAAATGTGGTTCATCCAGTTCCATCTATTTCTAATAACTTCTACTAATTAGGTACAATGTTCCAGCACTTCCTAAGCCCCTTAGTTCAGAAATATGTCCATCAGATACAGCACAACTGGCTACTTGCACGAACCACAGTAATGTTACAGGGCAATAGTGATGCTGATGCACATTCATTCCAGCTCATTTCCTGCACGGCGGTGCCCAACTCGGCTCAAGATCCAAGAAGGTTAAGCAAATAACTTCTTGCCATTTATTTGCAGCTTATTTAGAAATGTCTTGGCTTGTTTCGGCTAGTTACTCTCCAGCACCAACGGGTTAAAATATTATAATAACCTGAACGCAACTCCATCTCTTTCAATTAACTCCCATGTCATACACCCCATACATTTATATCAAATGTGGTGGACATTGTAGAGCAATGGCTTAAGAAACAAACAAAAATCTAACCCACCCAGAGCACTTTCTGCATTGACACATCTGCCAAGACACTCCTGTAGCTCCCGAAGGCCCTGCAAGCAGAACACATGAGCAGTCATTCTAGGGTGCATGACCAATTTATACAGAGCATTATGTCTCACCCCCAGAGGAGGCTGGTGCCCATTGGAACTGGTAGGGCACAGTAAGTGGAGGCAGAGGCAATGACTGGCAAAATAAACTCATTCTGGTTTTGTCCATATCGTCCCCCTGCTGAATTCAACAGGGAAAACTCTGACTCTAAAGTGGAAGGGGGTGACAGGAAGTGCCACCCACTGGACTTCAGGCAAGCAGGCAGGGTCTGGCTGAGGGTAGACTGAGGTTGGTGGAACAGTGCTCCATTAGCCTCCACTGCACCCAAACTCTCCTGCAGTTGCAAATTGCAGAGGAAGAGTGGTAGTGTCTGACAAGCTGCCTTTAATAGGAGCTTAACCCACCATTATTGAACTTCTCTTTGGGAAACCTCTGGTATGCTTCCAAAGAACCCCCAAAACAGCCTGGAAGCCACTAAGTGACGTGATAGGAGGAAGCTACCAATATGCCTGTTCTAAAGTTTCATGGATTTTGAAGAGTCTGGGAAAACAGTATTAGTTTTACAAGAGCTGTGTGGATCAAGACTTCTTAATTCTCAGAGCATTTCAAAGGGATTTGGGTGGTCAGACTCTTTGAAGAAAGCCTTAGAGCAAAGAGCACAGATATGACTGGGATTCATTGGTATTTAGACCTTTCTATTTTCAGGACCAAAGATTTTGTTTTTTAGAGTGCCAACAGTTTTGTCTTGAAGCTTTAAAAATACTGCCTATATTACTATGCGTGCGGAAGGCAATAGCCTTGGACTGTGAACTCCACTGCTTATCCTGGGCAAGCTGGAGGGAAATGGAACGGAATTTGGGAGAGGCCTGGATGGATGGAGCCTGCGGTGCAGATAAACAATAACACCAGATTTCTCTCAAGCAGAAGTTCTCTAACCTTGACATTCCAAGGCTCCCAAAATAATACCAATAGCAACAATAAAGGCAAAAACAATGAAGAAGCATCTAAGGGTTGAGAGCTCAGGACAGTGCCCTTCTTCTTCAGCCTTTGTCAGATTCCTGCTCACGGCAAAAGGATCATTTTATTGGATTCACCACGAATAAAGGTTGCCAGTTGTGGAAGCCATCCCAAGTCAGTTTGAGTAACACAGACCGGTCCACCCATGAGGTAGGGTGAAGCAGGTGCCTCAGGTGGTGGAACTGCAAGAGGTGCTGTCCCGACAAGTATCCTAACCATCTCAGGAAGAGGGAGGCATTCCAGATATCCTTGAGGAGTTTGCCTCCCGCCTGCTGATGAGACTTTGCAAGGGCCTTTCCTTGAGGGAAAGCCCTTGCAGAGCCTCATGTGCACCCCTCCATATCACAGGGGCTGCAGTGGGACGTTTTGCCGTAGGCGCCAAAGCATCTTGGGCTGTCCCTGGGTGAGTATTTCATCTGTCGGTCAGTCAGTTAGTATTAAGAAGGTATACGTATCTGCAACCTTATTAGCTTTGTCACCTAGTGACTGGCAAAGAGAAGCGACCAGTCTTTTTCCTGTCTGCTTCCAGCAGCTTCATCATTGCCTCATCTGAATTGTCCAATCTTTTTATCTATCCAGTATATTTGGGAATGGTCCCCTGCTGTTTTGGGATCCTCAAAGCAGGACCAGCAACCACAGAGCAAGAATGGAAGGTGAAGGGTGTCAAAATGACCTGAATATTTGGGGCACCCAGGGCAGCGTTAAGAAGTGTTAGGGGGAAAGAATGGTCATTAAGTGGGTTGGGCAGTTGGCTGAACTGATTGCTGTACACCCCTTCCTGGTACAATTGGTGGAATAAAAGAGCTAAAACTTCACTAAACTAAGACTTCCATCTACAGGAGGAGCTGAAAATGAGGCATGTTGCTAATATCCCTTATGGGAAGGAGCGGAGAATTTTGCAGAATTCTTTGCTGGTTTATCTGGGAGTAGGATTTGGGTCTGGTCTGGTGTGGCCTGGCAACTGATCTCACTCTTGCTGAGTGCTAGTGGCTGAGTGCCACCTTGACAGCTGAACATCAAAGACAGCACAGACCCCCCTGCCAGTGCGCCATGGGTAAGCAGTTCTTCCACCCATCCAAAGAGAAGATTTTATTGGGGGGGGGTATTAAAGGCCCTGTAAGTTATGTTCATGCTGGTTTATATTATCCATTTAGGTGGCTAATAATTTTCAACTTCTCATTTTTAAGAGTTGGGGGCCTTTCTTGCACTACCCCCATGTGCTGAGCAACAGTTCCTTTTATCTACAGGAAACTACAGTATCTGATCTGCCTTTTCTATTAATTTTATTAATGTTTAATCATTTTTAATTATTCCTTCCTAGGTTTTTAGCTGTTCTTATTTTATTTGTTGGCTGCCTTGAGTTCCAGTCAGGGGAAAAGGCAGGGGATGAATGAATGAATGAATGAATGAATGAACAAGCAAACTTATAAATTATTATCCAGACATTGTTTTCTCTTTTTCCTCACACTACTCCAGAACAAGAATCAAGTCTTTTGCATTTGGCAAGCGGAAAAGATTTGCCTTCCAAACACTCTGTTGGGGTGCCTAGATTTTGGGGTATACCTGTGCCAAATTACTATAATTACTCTACATGGTGTTAATGGCAGAAAGATATACATGCACATGTCTTCAGATATAGTGGCAGATGAAGTTAGTTTGATATTTAGTGAGAATTCAAAGAGCACATACTAGCCTAACTCTTGTTGTGATGAGGAGGACCATGTATACCCTAAGAGAGGAAAGGTAGGATATAAATTTAATTTAATTAACTTCATAAGTAATAGAAATTTTTGCTGGGGCACAAAAACAATTACTGGGGCACTGATGAGGAATTAAATGAAGTAATCCACAGAGAGAGAATTACTTAAAAATAAAGGAACGGGTTGTTTGAGCTTCCTCAGCAGAGACAGTATAAATATAGTTCAGCTGGTATTGGTCAGTCCCACCTCCACATGTTGCAAACAGATCTAAGACTATACCCGTTCTGAAAGAGAGACAGTGTGTGCACTTAAATTCTTCAAGGGGAGATCTCCAGAAGAGAATAAAGCCCTTTAAAATCCTTCCAACCCTGCCAACATCTACTGAAGGAAGAAAACACAGCACCAAGGATTGAGCTGACCAGAGAGGCAAGTCAATCAGCCATCCACCTCTTTGATCAGTCCAAAGGTACAGCTAAAGAGAGAGGTGTGTGTAATTGGAGGCTAGCTGAATGTCCAGTGGGAGGCAAGTCTCACACTTTTAAAATCCTGGCTTTAGAAAGCATAATCACAGATGAGGACATTTAGCACTAAGAAATGAGATAATAAGTAGATAAATAGGTACCGCTCTAGCGGGAAGGAAAACAGTGTTTCCGTGCGCTGTGGCTTAGTCATGCTGGCCACATGACCCGGAAAAGCTTTTGATTCTCCAGAACCCTCCAAGCCAGATGTTACAAAAAGCAGTAACAAACAAAAACAAATTAACCTGGTGTTAGAGCTATAAGATCTGAAGTTAGATGGGAATTACAGACTAGAGTGGCACACTTGCCATGCAAGCTACACTTTCTGAAATTCCTTCTTTTGCACAGCTCTTAAAAGTGCTGGAACCCTGATTTATTTTGCATCTGGCCTCCGTGGTGCATTGTGGGCAGGTGGCAACATAGAGCACTCTGAAGGATGCTCATGTGATCCTTTGACAGCATGACTAGCATTGTTAGGCCCAGTAACACTGCTGCCAACTAGGATGAAAGGCAGATCTGGCATTGTGTTATATTCAGGGCTTGGTTCTTAGATGTTATTTGTCTGTTGGGTGGTTTACTGCTCTGGCTGATTCAATATAGAGGCTATCTGAAACCAAAGACCACTTTTTCTGCTACCACAAAGAGCTATTATTTTCTGGATTAACTAAAGAATTTGCTACAGAACATTTGGATAGAGTAGTGATAGCCAGTGTGGCAAAGAATATGGAGAATCTACGGTCAGGAATAGTGTTCTGTATGTCATGGGGAGATCACAGGAAACTGATGGGTCTTGGAACATTGCAACCTGTAGCTGTAGGCATTTTCTTGAGAAATGTTAATACTGAGATGCCAGATTCTGCTACATAATTTTTTCCCAAATACATTGCCACTTGCAGACCTACAGGTTTCATCGCTTTAGCCTCTATTTGCATTGATGAAAAGAGACTTCATTTCTAAACAGCACAATTTTCGGCTCCATCCCCAAACCTAGTTTTTTTTTTATCCCAACTTCTTTGCATCTTCTTGATGGGAAATACAGGCAGCAATAGCAAGAGTCTGTTAAAAACAACAACCAGGGTTCCACTAACTTGTTAAACAGAAAGAGAGGCTAGAAGTGCCAAACCCTGTGCAAGGAAAAAGAGGAGAGAGAGAGAGAGAGAGAGAGAGAGAGAGAGAGAGAGAGAGAGAGAGAGAGAGAGAGAGAGAGAGAGAGAGAGAGAGAGATGTAGTTATTTATAACGCCAAGCAGCTTTAAGGTCTTTTCACTCTGCTTTGCAAAACTGAACTGCCTGCTGCTTGGAGGTCACTCCGAAAAAACATCACAGCAGAGCCCATGGTCTTCCAGCACAATATTTGATCAGGAATCTGGGCGGGTACCAACCTTGGCAAGTTGAAACTCGCACCTACATGCTCCATAATACACAAGAGGATCACACAGGCAAACTCCGAAGCTGTGGGAAAAGGTGTCTCTGAATCCAGGTGAGTTGATTTCTGAATTGCATATTTTATGAGAGGATGTTTCAGCAATCCATGGTATAAATGGGCCAAATGCAATTGCAGCATCGTGCTAACTTAGGAGGTCAGCATGTGAGCAACACATGCAATAGGATGAGTAGCAAGGGTACAGACCTGTTTTGATTATTGGGGAAGGGAACATTTTGACCTCATTAATCATGACTTCTCTTCCTCCATAATTTGTGAAATTCTTGGCAGTGGGAGGCAAGATGATACACACACAGACCATCTTGCCAGATCCCTTTGCCTCCCTCTAGTTTATGCCCGGGACACTGTGTACCTGGCTGTATCATTTGCATCAAAGTGTAGTGCATATTGATGAAAATGAAACCAGGGGGAGGAAATAAGAATTGTTAACTGATGAATTATAACTAGTATGTGAAGATTATCACCGAGACATCAACTCTGTAATGTTCTACCGAATGTATCAGAATCTCAGTTCAGGTGACTGGAAAAAAAATTAAATGTGTTCCTTTAGTTTAATGACTATTATGAGTCTTCCTTAGCCAGTGTGGTTGTAGAAGGACACCTAGAAAGTGTGCAGCCGGTGGAAATGAATTTCCCAGAAATGTGGCTCTTAAGTAGAACTACCAGGCAAGAGCTAACCTCTAGAAGCATCCTTGTGGAACAGAGACCTTTCCAGAGCTGCTTATAAAGATGGGCATTCAATAGTGGAGTGGTAGACAGTTGATTTTTTGATGGAGAGAGATGTGGAATGTGTCCATTTTCCAAGCAAGGAGAGGAATGTTTTATTTTTTCAGGCAAAGTGACACTGGGTGGTATGAGTGGTGCTTTCTGAAGAGCTGCCTGCATGCCAAGCTTCTCCAGTGTACAGAATCTATAAACGCTCTTTGTAATTTTGCAAATACAGTTGCAGGTGCTCACGTACATGCAAATAAAAGGAAGGTCTTTCCATTCAGTGTTTGCGTGAGTGTGTGCATATAGCAAATAGATAGCCGTTATTCAGAAACTGACTGGGATTCATCCAAGTAGTACTTCTTTTGTAGGGATATTTTTGGCCTGCTCAGAACTCAACGAGTAATATATTTTTTTGTTGCTTGGAAAATGCCCACCCCTCCCTCCTAGCAAGTTCATCTATGTGAGTGGTGTGTGGAAGAAAAGTGGCTGCATAAATATTGTAGGCATTGATTGGCAAGTGGCCCTTTTCACTGCAATTTTATGGCGCTCTCTCTCTGTGTGTGTGTATGTGTGTGTGTGTGTGTAATTTTCTCCCTCTTCATTGTAAACATTTTAATTTTATTCTTCCGTTTCTCTTTTAAAGATCAAATCAGGTATGGACCTTCTCATTACAGTATTCAGGGTGGGGATCCTCACAGGGCAAAATAGGAACTTACATTCATTGATTAAGCAGAAAGGGGAGAGCTGAAGGGGAAGGACTGAGGAGGGCATGCAGAGACATCCCATTCCCCATAATAACCTGGTGTGGTGCCAGCACATAGGAGGAGGAGGAAAACAGGGTTATGTCCCAACGGAGAACTCTCAGGGTCTGAATGCTTTGCACACATGAAGAACCTTGTACCCTTCACTGCTTCGCTGCGATTCTTTTGAACTTCTTTAGAGGCTTAGTGCTCCCTAATGTACTGCTCATGCATAGAGTGTTAGAACTTACACTGGTTGAATCTTACAATTTCCTACAGCTGTTGAATGGGAATCAAAGTATTATTAGTATGCTGTTATGGCAAAGCTGACTGTCTAACAATAATCATCTTAAGGATGATGGTGGTGATGATGTAGTGTACAGAATTGGGAAACCTTTATTTTAATTTTTTGCATACTTGAGCAAATTATTCAAAAGATCTATCCGTTGGAAGCCTAAAATATGTTATATTATATATAACTTACAGAGGCTGATTTTGGTTATATAGCACTAATAGAACATGGATAATACTGTAATTTATTTGGAACTGTATTATAAAGAAAACCAAATTTCAATATATAAATAATTCTGTGGACTTATACAGTGGGACTTGTGTCATTAGGTCTGAAAAGCTCCCTTAGGCTTTTCATTTGAAGACGCCCTTATAGCTCTGCCACCGGGGCTTCCATCCTTGTTTCTTGTAGCGGGAGTGCTGTGCCACAGAGCCAGCACACCGGCTGAGGAATGGATCATAGAAGCCAGTAGACTATAGCTTCTTTGTCTCCTGTGCCAGGATTTTAAAGCAAGAAGCTTCAAACACACGTCAGTAGCAGGCCACAGGATTGTACATCAAAATAAGGAACACTATATAATCATGGAATCCATTCTGTGAGGTTCTATGGACAATCGATTGACTCTGCAGAGTTAGCAACATGAAACTTAAAATGGCTGTTGTGTTGTTTCAGACATTGTAATCTGAATGCTAGAAGTACTATATGGGCTTGAAGGCTCAGTCACATCACAATTGTGTCTCTTCTACTTTGAAGTGAACCTCCAAACAACATTTCACTGCAAGGTCCACATTCTGAATTCTGTTTCTGCTGGGCTAGTCATCTATTCTATGGCTTGGAAATGAAACAAAGGGTCTGCTGGTTTCTCTTTAAGGTTTCCAGACTCAAAAGAGAGCAGGGCAATTAAAAGCACAGAAGTCCTGTCCTCTATTGAGTCTGGCAACCCTACCTTGGGCAAGTCCTTCAGTCATTGTCTTGCTCACCTGGGCCCACTGAAAATTAGACTCCCTTCTATGGGGTTAGAGGCAGCTTCCACACCCAGCAGAATGAACTGGTGAGGCTTTCTTGGGCTGTATCACTTCAGGGCGGGGTTGAATGTTTTGATGCTCCCCCATGCAGGGGGGGGGGACTTCCTGGTATGTATAAAGCTAGCATCTAAAACTTTTGAGCCTACTTTGCTGTGAGTAGGAAGGAACATATAAGCCTGCAATTCTGCCTGTTACATAGCTGTATATTATATACATATACTGTATACCTGTAGCCTGACCTGAAAAGCTTTACTGCTTAATTATCTTGATTGCATAAACTGGCCCTGTGCAGAAATCAATGGAGATCAATCATGCTTAATGCATGTGTGAAGCCTCAGCCCCCTTAACATACGTTTGTGACTGCTATTTAATTTGTGTATCCCTGAGTTAACATTTTCTGTGGTTGATCTTTCCCTCTTCCTTGTTGCACCTTTTTCTTTAGGTTGGTCCAAAGCTTGTGGCAACAATGCACTGGGCTTCTGTTCTGATTATAGTTGGCCTCTGCCGAGTGTCCTTGAGCCAGTACGATGATCAGTATGAGGACATGGCCTGGCTACAGCACTATTTACGCAGCCAATCCTCTTCCTACAACTATTCTCCATATTATGAAGATGAGGCTCCCCCATATTCTTCTTACTCTTATGTGCCAGCTGGGTCCTCTGTTGGGGAGCCTGTCCCTGAACCACCCGTTTCCAGGGAATGCCCCCAAGAATGCGAATGCCCACCCAACTTCTCTTCTGCTTTGTATTGTGACTCTCGCAACCTCAGGTATCTTCCTTTTGTGCCTTCCCGGATGAAATACGCCTACTTCCAGAACAACCAAATCGGGGCTATCCAAGAGGGAGCCTTTGACAATGCTACCAACCTAGAGTGGCTTGCGTTGCACGGCAATCAAATAACCAGTGAGAAAATGGGAAAGAAGGTCTTTGCCAAGCTCAAGAACCTAGAGAGGTTATACCTTGACCACAACAACTTGACCAAGATGCCTACCCCTTTACCACGGTCACTGCGAGAGCTTCACCTGGCTTACAATCAAATATCCAAGGTACCATCCAATGCTCTTGAAGGCCTAGAGAACCTCACAGCCCTCTATCTCAGCCACAATCAGATCCATGAAATTGGTTCAAACCTCAAGGGGTTGAAGTCTTTGATTCTTGCAGACCTGAGCTATAACCAGCTCAGGAGAGTCCCCGATGGCCTTCCGATTGCCTTGGAGCAGCTATATCTGGAGTATAATCACATACAAACTATCCCCGATGATTTCTTCAAAGTCTCCCCCAAGTTGCTCTATGTACGTCTTTCTCATAATAGCCTGACAAATGAAGGAGTCTCCCCCAATGCTTTCAATGCAAGTAACCTCCTGGAGTTAGATCTCTCGTACAACAGGCTTCAGAAGATACCACGAGTCAGTACAAGCCTTGAGAATCTCTATCTTCAAGGAAACAAAATAAATGGTGAGCAACAGCATTCTGGATGTTGAGTGATTTTAGAGTTGCATTTTAGTGATTTTAGAGTTGTATATTGGAACACAATATGCAGGCTATTTTTTAATGGCAAAATCAGAGTAAAGTGATTAGGAGAATCTAGATTAGGGACCAGTGTCTATTTGGATATTGCTGGATGACATCTGCCACATTCCCTGACCATTGGCCATGGTTGATGGGGCTGGTGGAAGTTGGAGTCCAACATCTGGAGGACCAGAGATTCCCCACCCCTGGCCTAGACGCTGCCCTCTTGGCTCTTTGGAAAGCCAGTGTCATTGTTAAAGCACAAAATGAGAGCAGAGTAGTTGAAACCAAGAACAGTGAGTTTTGTTCCTGTCTCTGGATTCTTAGGTCACATGGTATTGGGGGGGGGCATCAAAGGGCACCCCCACATTTCCAAAGCTCCCAGATACTCAAGCAGGTTAGGGCAGAAGCAGAAGGCAGAGAGAGGAACTGTATGGGAACCAGTAGCCCTGTGCCATGGAGGAGCAGACAAACAGATATTTGCTCCCTGCCACCAGCCCATCGGCCAGTTCTCATGATCCCAAGAGAACCCACCGCATGGGTAACGGACTGGCAAGGGCCCTGAAAGTGGCCATGGCTGAAAAGAAATGGATAAAAGGCATGGAAAAGGGCCCTCTAAGACAGGCATAGGCAAACTCGGCCCTCCAGATGTTTTTGGCATACAACTCCCATGATCCCTAGCTAACAGGACCAGTGGTCAGGGATTATGGGAATTGTAGTCCCAAAACATCTGGAGGGCCGAGTTTGCCTATGCCTGCTCTAAGAGAAAGGGGCTACAGGGGGGAAGAAAAATAGCAGAGAGCTGAGGCAGGGGCTAGGAGAGAGGCAGGGAGAGAAAACCAAACCAGGGGACCTTTAGAATCAGAAGGGATCCCAAGGGTCATCTAGTCCAATCCTGTGCAATTATGGGATCTCAGCTAAAGCATCCATGACTTGTTCAATCCAAGGGCCACATTGTCTTCTGGGCAACCACCTGAGGGCCACATCCCAGTAGTGGGCAGAGGCAAAAGTGAGCAGAGTAACCAATGTGAATCTTACCTATGTGCTGTAAGCTAGCTTCTACACACTTACAAACACCCCTCTATTGTCTATCCAGGCAACCAAAAAGCAATATCTGTGTTGAAGGGCACATTCCAGCCAGGGAAAACATTTAAGGAGGGTGCAAAGAAGGGCCAGTGAGGTGTGTGGCCTGGGTAGAAAGGATATGGCTGAGATGGGGGGGGTCTTGGGGAAAGTCCCAAGGGCCAGATTAAAAGGACTGGAGGGCCACATTTGGCCGCTGGGCCTGAGGTTCCCCATCCTTGGTCTCAGGACTCAGCTTCATTAGTAAAGAAAATGCATTTTATATGCGTTATAACACTTTGCCACCAGATGGTGCTGTGGAGGCCCGTCTTTTGCCAACGTGATTTCCCATAATAAAGTTTACAATGCGTTTTCCTGAAATGCTTTTTTGATGTGTCTACATCCAGTCTAGGAGAAGCATAGCTGCCAAGTCTCCCGCTGAAAAATGTGGGATCAGCAGCGGCACAGCACCGGAAGTCACTTCTACGCATGTCTGGACATGCGTAGAAGCAACTTCCGGTGCTGGCGCTGCTCGATTTCCAGTGCCCAGACATGGGCAGAGCAGCACCAGAAGTCGCTTCTGCGCATGTGCGTAGAAGCGACTTCCAGTGCTGCTCTGCCCGATTTCCGGTGCCCAGACATGGGCAGAGTGGCATCCGAAATGGAGCCTCCCTGGCAGGTAGGAAATCTGGGGGATTTCTGGGATATATATTTTCTATTCAGGGTAACAGCGGGAAACAGATTAAATCCGGGGATTTCCCGCGAAAAACGGGAGACTTGGCAGCTATGAGGAGAAGGAACAGAATGGGAGTAACCTCACTCCCTGTGGTTGAGGCCGAAAAACTTCCCGTGTTCCTTCCTCACACATATGGCCTGCCTTTGCCCACAGTGTTTCCCTTCTATATGCATTTTCCTACCATGCTCTGATCAATACAAGAAAGGATATCTTATGGTTCCAACACCAAGTGGCAGCTTCCTTTTAGGTGGGACTTATTGCTGTGTTATTATTTTTTTAGCGTTTAGCATATGATTTTTCAACATGGTGCCTGTCATCATAGATGCCAGTGACATGTTCATGTTTCAAGGAGGAATGAGCATATAGAAAAGAGAGCCATGCAGTGGATGAAATATAATGGGTGGTATTCTGCTCCCATGTACACATGGGTGTCTTAAAATGATGACTACAAAAAAGGAGCAAAATAAGTAAGTTTGTGTAATGCAGATTAGATAGAGAGCAAAACAACTTCTTCATTTTAAAATGAAGATTAATTTGTCACATAAGAATCAATTCCATTTTTGATTGACCTAGCTTTGCATAGCTGTTGAAGGATCGTGGTGTTAAGCCCCCAGGCCAATTATTGGTTTTGCTTCGTTCTCCAGGACTTGAGTAGTACTGCTGTGCATTTTTATTCAGAAGTAATCCGCAGTGTAATCAGAATTCTTTCAAAATAAGTGTACATAGGACGCTTATTTTGCAGCTCTAGCTGCCTTTAATCTTTTGCCCACATTGGAATTCTCATCAAATGGTTAACATTTTATACCCTTCATACAACAGGGTTCTTGTAGAAGCATTAGCCCCATAGAATCAGAGTCCTGGAGCAGGTGAAAAAGAATAATTTTGTATGGGAGGAAAGCCTAAAAGCGGAATTTGTATGCCACTTTCAGCAATGTTTGGGTGCTGCTAAAATGTCCACATCTGGAAGAGTCCATAATTAGTTGGATATCTTAGTTTGTACATATCAGAGGTTCTATATTCACATGAAATAGGAAATTGCAGTGTGTCACATACTGTGAGCAAATGCTTCAAATTTACTTCTCTTGCATGTGAAGAGGAAATGTGAGAACCTGAAAGTTGATACAATAAACCATGGTTTAGTATTATGTCCGAATGTGGCCCATGCAAAGAGATAAGCTTAGCAACTGTCGATCTCCTTTGTAATTATTATCCTTGGACAGTTAGAGGGTGTGATCATAAGATATGTGGAGATGGCATAGGTTTTTATAGCATGAGTCCACTAGTTATTTCCTTACAAAGCTCTTTTATTTGGAGATCCTTTGCAGATGAGTCTGGGTACTGCATGAAGAAAGCTGATGCTTTCAAGAGTGATGACACTTCTAAAATTAATCAATTTTTTTACGTCATTTTGTTATTTAGCTCCAGATTTGCATGGAGTCCAAACCGCATACAAATCAACTGGGTGTATTTTGAAAAACCTAATGTCTGGAACAGGGAGTGGGGGGCCTGTGTCCCTCCAGATATTTTTGGACTCCATATCCCACCAGCACCAGCCAGCAGAGCCAATTGTCAGGGCTGATGATAGTTTGGTTACACAACACCCAGATGGACACAGGTTCACCACCCCTGGTCTGAAGAGAAATAGATTCCTTATTGGTTGGTTCGCACCTGTTGAACTTGCCAAGACGTAGGCTCCCCACAAAAAAAAAGGCTGACTCTGCTCTGTTTAATCAAACAGTGGCACCATCAGTTTTTGGAAGGGAGAGGCACAACTTTGCACTTGGAGCAGCTTGACAAGTATTGCACTTGTCTCAGTGTTTTGCCTCAAATCTGTGTGGCAGCGAGGCAATCTCTCTGGATTTCTCTTTATTTATTCACTCATTTTTCAAACCATTCTGTAGCTGACCTTTAAAGTTTTTTAATGAGTTTCTCAGGAGACCTTTGTTTTTTTTCCATAGTAAATAAGGAATGCTGCAGAGCAAAAAGACTCAGTAGCTGAGTTTGTGTATATATATATATATATATATATATCTCCATCCCTGTTAGCTGCTGGGCTTTTAAGTTGATGGTGTCTTTATCTCTTGGCCAGAATGCTGTTCTTTTGAGGCACATCTCAGATGAAGAATAGCCATTTGTCTTTCTCCATCTCCCTTTCACCTGAAACTCTGAAAGAGGTTCACAACCTCTACACACTTCTGCTTAGGCAGAAACAGGGCAGCAGCTAGGAGACAAGGCTGGAAGTTGAAGGCAGTTTGAAATAGGGGACGCTGCTCCTGCTGTGTACATTCTGCCACTTTTGAATCTGCTAATTAGGTTTTGCAGGGATTTGTTTTGTTTCAGAAATCTACTAGAACTGTTTCAATACAGGCGACATAGCACGGCAAAAGAGATATGTGTGCATGTGTACTGTATATAGCATGGGAAGTGAAGCCTCACACAAACTCCTTTCAGCTCCCTTGAAAAATATTGGCTGTCACCAGCCTGGAGAGGTTGGAGCATTCAGATGAAAATGGAAACAAGAGTGTAAATTGCCAATGTTTGCTGATTTGTCCCATGTCTGGAATAGAAATCAACCCAACAGATACAATCAGTATTCACTGTTGTTGTTTTCAGTCTGCAAATGATGCATAACAACATGTAATTGATGCCTACCCCCCACCCGATTTGCATTGTGTTTCATTTCCATTGAAATGAATGGGAAAATGTAATGATAATGTAATTCATGACTGCATATACAACGTCACCATAGCAGACGGCAAGATGACTAACATATTTTTTGTCAGAACCTGAACTGCAGCTGAATAGAAACGGCACTGCCAAATGCAGAGCAGAGCAGAAACCAATGACTTCTTAAACTCCTGTACCCGCCCCAGGTCCTTTCCAACATATCCCATACATTATATGATGACTGTGAACTTGCCCCATTGTCATGATGTTTAACAGCTCAGTGAGCCTCCCTCCTTTCGCTGCATGCAGGTTTTTTTAATTATTATTTTTTGTTTTTTTGCTGCATGCAGTTATTAAAGCAGACATACAGGGCAAGGGAAGGATGTGACCTGGGGAGAGGGCCAAGTAGAGATGCCTGGAGGGCCACATCCAGGCCCTAGACCTGAGGGCCACCCCCCATTAAACTGATAACAATACACTTGTTAATGCCCATATGATTAAGGTTTCCTTTTCAAAAGTGTCAGAATCTGTGCAAACAAGCCTGCACACTTGTGATCCTAAATACACCTGTAGGGCAGGGGTGGGAATCTAGGGCCCCAAATGAGTAGTATGGACCCCAGTCGCAGCAGGGTTGACTGGCCATATTTTGAATCAAGTGAAGCAATACACAGGGGCCGCCATAAGCCCATTAAGTCCGGAGCCTCAAGTTACCTAACTGCACCACTGCTAATGGATGCTAAAAAATGACTCCAAATAGCATATGCTCTGCTCAGCACCCCCACCAGAAAAAAAATTGTAACAAAAATATTAAAAGTGAACTAAACCATGTGCAAACTTACTGTTGTAAAAGACGTGAAGAGTTAGGGGATTGTTTAGCTGAGAACATTATTGAGATTTGCTACTGATCAACTACTAGATAGTGCCATCAGTGTGTGGGATGCTTTATAAAACACAAGATGACATGTCCCTGCTCCAAGGAGCTTACAATCTAGGAGATGTAGAAGGTAACAAACAGTGTGAACATGACACTATTCACACACAGTATCTGCAACTTGGGATCATCCACTAATTTTCAACACACTAAAGGAATTACTTTTCACCAATACAATAATTCACTTAGGAGGTTTGTTGTCAAAAGAAGTTTGTTCAGCCATGAGAGTAAATGTAATTGCAAATGATTCTGTGGGTGCATGGAGAATAGAACTGCCTTTTGCTTCATGCTAGCCAAAAGGTCAGTCATTATGTTCCAAGAGAGTGTGGTCTGAAGGCACATGGGATGAATACATTTGCTGAAAGTAAGCAAATCTGAGCCTGATCAGTGCCTGGATTGTAGACCTCCTGCGAACCATATGTTACACCACCATGGGTTTCACGGTGGAAGAAAGGCAGGATATAAACCTGGGGAAATAAATAAGGTATATCTTTAGCAACCAATAAAGGATGGATCACATGCCTAGGCAGCAAGCTTGCTTATGGCATCAGTCTGGCAACTGAGGGAAGTCAGAATGCTTTCATGTGGACTGCTTGCCTGACTAGGCCAGCACGGCAGTTTGCAATGGCCTTGCATACTTCTGCTATTCCCCAATTCTCATCTTGACTCACTCTCTACATTTTACTTTCCATAAAGAGTTTCTTGCACAGCAGCAATCATGTAAGGCATATCTGGCCCAGCCGGCAGCCTTCCCCTTCCTCAACAAAGTGTGAAAGATGGGCTCTTGCATTTCCAAATCTGTCCAGTGTTATACTGCCCTTGCAGCATACGCAGTTCCCCCCCCCCCCCGGTTTTAAACCAGAAGCAGCTGTTTCAAGGAAATATATAAATCTGCTGCCAAGTTCCAGACTTTGGTTGCCCTCTGGCTGCTTATAAGAAGCATTGCAGCAGGGCACACACCTCCATTGATCCATTCCCCCGCACCCCGTCTTCAAATCTTTCCGAGATCACTGGAGGATTAGGGGTGCTTCTATTTAAAAAACAACAACAGAGAGGGATGCTAGGGCTTGAGTCTAGTATTCTGCATGGTCTCCTTGTATTCTCTTGACAGCAGGGAATCCTTTCCCCAGAGATATTTCAGCTTCCCTAAAGCATTGCTGTCCTTCATATGGTGCCCATCGAGATGCAAAGCACTTTATGGAGTAAATAACAAAAAAGACTGGGTCCATTGACAGAAGAAAGGCAATAAATAAATGAATGGAAGGAAGATGGAAAAGAGAGTAAGCAATAAAATAATATACTAATAATATTAGTTCATTTACACAAAGGCTACATTGCACACCATACACATGAAGCACAATTAAAGCACATGACTCTCCCCAAGGAATCCTGAAAATGGTAGTTTCTCACAAAGCTATAATTCCCACCATTCTTTAGGGGAAGTAGGGGAAGAAGCTTTAAATGTGTGGTGTATGTGCAACCATTGTGTTAACTAGCAGCAGTGTTATTTTTCTAGAAAAAGAGGTGCCGGAACTCACCATGAACGCCTCCCTTCTTCTCTTTTAATGGCAATGGTGCCCACCTGAGAGGTGCCGGGGCTGAGTTCTGGTGAGTTCTGGCTGAGGGAAAAGCCCTGATTAATAGTAAGAATACTTTTTAACCCTTGTTTAAACTTCTGGATGGGACATGGGTGGCACTGTGGTCTAAACCACAGAGCCAACGGCTTGCCGTTCAGAAGGTCAGCGGTTCAAATCCCCATGATGGGGTGAGCTCCCGTTGTTCAGTCCCAGCTCCTGCCCACCTAGCAGTTCGAAAGCAATTCAAAGTGCAAGTAGATAAATAGGTACCACTCCGGCGGGAAAGTAAACGGCATTTCCGTGCCCTGCTCTGGTTCGCCAGAAGCGGCTTAGTCTTCCTCTTCTTCTTCTTCTTCTTCTTCGGCGATCACTCGTAGCCAACTAAGATTGTCTTCCATAAACACGGTTTTAACAATGGGTCCGTAAGTGACTGTGGAGGCCAATTCTGGATCCACACGTCCTTCCACAGTGGGGACATTGGTTTCCATGCAGGAGTTGATCACGGTGTGGATTTGCCAAGCGTGCCTTCCTCTTAGCACGTTTCTCCCTTGTGTCCTAAGATCGAGTTTCTTCAAAGCCCATGACACCTTTGGTAAAGGATGTTCTCCAACTGGAGCGCTCGCAGGCCAGTGTTTCCCAGTTGTCAGTGTTTATACTACATTTTTTTTAAGATTTGCCTTGAGACAGTCTTTAAACCTCTTTTGTTGACCACCAGCATTACGCTTTCCATTTTTAAGTTCGGAATAGAGTAGTTGCTTTGGAAGACGATCATCAGGCATTCGCACAACATGACCAGTCCAACTTAGTCATGCTGGCCACATGACCCGGAAGCTGTCTGTGGACAAACGCTGGCTCCCTCAGCATATATAGCAAGATGAGCGCGCAACCCCAGAGTCGTCCGTGTCAGGAGTACCTTTACCTTTTCAACTTCTAGATGCAGATCTCAAAGTGGCATATTGCATACGAGAGAGCCTAAAGGTGGCCCCAGAATGTCATAATTTTATGAGAGGGATTCAAGTGTATTGGAACTTTTGATTTACACAATTAAAACTCTGTCATCCTAGCACAAGAAATCTACCTTTAAAAGATCCTGACTTTTTGTGGTTTGGAAACTGATGAGGAAATGCTTTGAAAATTGTGGGACAAATAAATGATTAAGAGGAAGGCATGTAAACACCCCACAAGCCAATCGGGATTAATACTCATTGGCATATAACCACTGTAAACAAATAGGGGAGGGGAGCTCAAAAAAGACTAGTCATAGACTAACTACCATGCAAACTTTGTGCAAGCAAATCTGGTTGAATGCTTAATAAACACCCCAGGAAGAATTGCTGGGGTGCTTCCAGGAGTGGATTAGTTAGCAACACCGCCATTGCTGTTCAGCTTTAAGCTGCAACAATCACTCTATCATAGAATTGTAGAGTTGGGAGGTATCTTAAGGGTCATCTAGTCCAGCCCCCTGCAATGCAGGGATCTCAGCTAGATCATATATGATAGATGGGGCCCCCAACCTCTGCTTAAAAACCTCCAAGGTTAAGTATTCTTGACTACTAACATCCTGTAGCCAAGTGAACAGTCCCGGTTTTCCTCAGCCCCAAATGTTGGGAGAAGGCAGGGGTGGGGGGCAATTCCACAAGAAATTACAGCACGAACAGTGTGTACTGCTGTAATTGAAACTTTATTTTCTGGATCCCAGTTCCTCTGGGGAGGAGGAAAAACCGTCTCTCAGTCCAAGATGGAACTGAGTTGAATTCAGAATGCAAAAACGCTACAGTGTATAAAATGTCCGTAATCTCTGGTATTTGTGATTCTTCATGGAATAGTGTGCAATTTAAACTGTGATTTCTCTATCATCCATGAAAATGGCCTAAAAGGTTAGGCCTTCAAAAATATTAAATCCTCCAGCAGCTCCTGCTGTGTCAGCTTTATGATAGGAGCTCAGCAGACTCACTAAAGAAAATCTGCTCTTTACTCAGGCTTCATCCTCGCGGAGACGTCAAAGGTCAGTGTGCTGAATTTCCAGCAAATTACCATGATAATTTTACATCTGGTACCTTTTCTTCTGCAAAACCAGTGGTGAAAATGCTACTCTTGGGGTGTATACAGTTTTAGGAGAACTGCAGCTTCTCAGGAACTGGCTCATTCCTGAATTGGGAATTACTGTATATTCCTGCGTATAAGACAACTTTTTAACCCAGGAAAATCTTCTCAAAAGTCAGGGGTCGTCTTATACACTGGGTCATATTTCTTATATGGTGAGTATATCCCAAACTCTATATTTTAATTGGAAAAGTTGGGGGTGGTCTTATACGCCCAGTCGTCTTATACGCCAGAATATAACTCATGAGGTTGTTTGCCTGTGTGTGCATATAGTTCATATTAACACTTGAAAAGCACTAATCCAGACATTTGGTTTAAAGAGCAGAAGTGATATGAAATTCCTTTCTTCTTCTTCTTCCTCCCAGAATTCACCATCAGCAGCTTCTGCACCATCGTGGACATCATGAATTTTTCCAGGCTACAAGTTTTGAGGTTGGATGGGAATGAGCTCCGTCGGAATAACCTGCCCTCCGACGCCCCACTCTGCCTGCGATGGGCGAGCGTAATAGAGATTTAGCCATTGCTCCGGATCCTTTCCTAACCCCTTCCCTCCTTACAAGGCCAGACACCTCCTGCGATCACATGGGAGCAGAGGCCGACATTCTCAATTTTAACGCTGCTTCATTTGACTCAGCTTCTGCATTTGTATAATGTAAGGGGGGTTGATAAACTTGACCCAACAGATGCTTCCCCATTATTAGCCAGTCAGGTGACAACAACTCTGCAGGCAAGAAAAATAATAATATATATATATATTTTGCCCACCTTCTTTCAGTCTCCTATTCTTCAGCAACTAATCAGTTATCTGGTCTTCTTCATGCTGTCAGGCAGCGTGTATCTCTCCATTTAGGTGGGTGGTAAGGCAAGCTTTAGAAGTTTGGTGCCAGCTGGGAAGCCTTTGGGATTTGTTTTTCCTTGTAGGAGGGTCGCCATGAGAGAAAGAGTGTGTACACGGTGGGGGCGGATGAGATTGAATCCAAACAAAATGAAAACAGATTAAACAGTTGCCCACACAGCAAGGAGCAATTAGAGACAAGAGAGTTGGGAAATGGGGGAAAAAAGAAAAGGAGAGAGAAATTTACTAACATGAGAGGATCCAGGTCTTTAGCTGGTTTTCAAAGATGAATAGAGCTCCCCTGGTGACGACTTGGCTTTTTCTCCCCCTCTTCTCAGTTTATTTGGTTTTCTATGCTGATGAAAAGTCCTACAAATAAATGCAATAATGCAAGTTAGCTAACCTTAGCAAACTCATATCACCCACAATGTGTTCACAATTTACCCTGGAAAGACACAAATGTGTATTCTGATATTCCTGCAGTTCCAGAGGGAGCAGCTTCCCCCCTCTTTGCCATCCTTACATTTCCCTCAATTTAGCAACCATGTGTCATGCTCCCTATTGATTTTTAATTCTTATTTCTTCGACTTTTGTGCAATCTGTAATGTTGCAACGGAAAGATTTAATCCAGTGGGGATTTTGACACCGTTGCATTTAGATAAATAGCGGCCATTGGATCAAATAGTAAAAGGGTCCCCACAATCTAATATAGCTTTTATTGTTTATATGTGTAGGTCCATCATACATGTAGAAAATTTCCTCTATCTGTACCATATCTGTATGAGGAGAAAAATCCTTTCATTTTCAGAGAAAGTGAATTTTTATGTATTTGTAAATTTTTGATAGCATTAAGCCTTAGTTGGGGCTTCGAACACACTGCATATCATTAATCTCTTCCAACCCAGACAGGAAAGAGGGTTTTTTTTTCCTGACCCTCTGCTATAATGCAGTTCAGTTTATTAGCCAGTGCTTGCAGAATACATATTTCTTTCCATGTGCTCCTTGGGTGCATATAAAGAATGCTGCAGTTATTAAAGCAACATTCCTGGCCAGTTATAGAATACAACATGAGCCAAGTTGGCATTAAAATACCTGGCAAGACTCACCATCATTCAGTAAAGCAGATTACTTGACTTGCCAGCATATCGTGAGAAACTGAGGGCTTTATAATTGTACTGCTCTACAAGTGCCCATTCAGGTATTGCATTCCAATAAAAGTTGTATCCCAAATTGTTTTGTACAGCAAAATCCCATTCTAGCACCCCATGTGTTTCATTGCATTTGTTGTAACTTGTTTGCTTGGCTATAGAGTTGTCTCAGCTGAATTTCATACACATGGCAGCACCAAGTCTTGCTCTAAGAATGTATGGTTCTTTCGTCTCGAGGTTCTCCCCCCCCCTCATTCACTGAATCCTTTCATTTGTGTGTGGCTCACGGAGGAGAGGAGACGTAGAAGGAGGAGCAAGTGAGTTTTACAGGGATTTTGGGAAGCTGAAAATGCCATCAAAACTGTCTTGTGTTTAAAGTGTATGCTGATAATATAAAAGAAATATATAAAAGCATGAATTGCAGATATCATTACTGATCAATAAAACCCTTTTTGTAATTGCATGGGATGCCTTCGAAACTACCATTTACCAGGTTAGATGTGAAATATCTGCTGTGAATTAGAAATACCAAGGAAACAAATGAAGCCTCCCTTGGATGATTGGAAGAGATTAAGGTGGGATCTACATACTGTACATATAAAAACCGTCCTGAAAATGCTATTTTTAAAATAGTGTTTTTAAAAATACATTGGATCTTCCATAAGGCTCACCATCGCTATCTAGTGTCACATTTTATATTGCACTTAAAACATACTTAAAATGTTTGATTTGCAGCTGTATAGCTGAGTCCTGAACTTGTTTCTTCATGGGATATTTGGGGAATCAGATACTTGTATTTAGTTATCGTGTCCCTTCTCCGCATGCCACCCACACAGGAACCCCAGCTCAGCAGGCATGAGCATGATCAGGGTAGACCATGCAGACAAAGGAGGGAGATCTCTCTAGGAAACTTCTCATATCACATTTTATTCTCTGGGAAAGGAGTCTGGTACAGCTTTGCACACTTTTTGCTTTAATGTTTATGGCCAGACTGGAAGTGCAGCAAGATGCAAAGACAGACACAACACCTTTAAAAGGGTCTGGTGATCACTGTGGTTATAAAAATATGTTTCTTCACAAAATATCCGCCTGTTCATCAGATTATATCTAATTAGTATTCACACTGGAAAATTTCCACTTTAGAAACTGAGCCAGGATTGGGAGGTGTGAATTGCCTTATCACTGCACCCATTTGTCTGAAATTTGTCAGGCTTCATCTACCGTGTTTCTCCTAAAATAAGACGGTCCTCAAAAATAAGCCATGTCAGGCTTTTCATTAGTAGAATAAATATAAGACATCCCCCAAAAATAAGCCGGGGGTGGGAGCCGCTTCGGGGAGCGCAGCGCGAAGAGCCTGGTGAGAGGCAGCTGCGGCTGCAGGTGAAGCCCAGGATCTGCGTGGGCGACTGGGGGCGAATGCCCTGAGCGCTGCGGCGGTGGCGAAGAGGCGCCTGATCAGCCCGCTTCCCAGCTGATCGGGCGCCTCTTTGCTACCGCCGCAGCGCTCAGGGCGCTTGTCCCCAGTCGCCCACGCAGATCCCGGGCTTCACCTGCAGCCGCAGCTGCCTCTCACCAGGCTCTTCGCGCTGCCGCTTCGGGGAGCACAGTGCAGCGCGAAGAGCACTCTTCTGGTGCTCTTGTGCGTGCGCGCGAGGGAGAAGTCCCCTTTTCCTTACCCAGATGCAGCAGCAGGAGGTTACCCCCGCGAGGTGGGCAGTCTGTGCTCTGCACGCACACACACACACCGTTTTGCCTCGCTCCGTCTCTCCCCCCTCCGCAAAGACAGCAAAAAAAAAAAGACATCCCCTGAAAATAAGCCGTGGTGTGTTTTTTGGGAGGAAAAATAAATATAGGACGTGTCTTATTTTAGGAGAAACACGGTACTTATAAAAGTGGATAATGCAGCTGCAAATTGCATCCAATCCTGTCAAAATGTAAAGGAATTACAGCTATGACAAAATAATAATAATAATAATAATAATAATAATAATAATAATAATAATAATGGAAAATTCAACACTTCAGCTGAAGAAAGGAAGTGAATTACTTTCAGATAAGTGTGCACAGGAATGCAACATAAGGCACCTTGATGCGAATAGCAACTCATTTCACACACAGCAGCTGGTGAACTTTGCCTTCAACTGTTAAGTATGGTGACATATTTCTAAACACTCCCCACTTTACCAAGTGGGCCACTGCTATTTGGAGTTTGGGAGAGAAAGCACCAGAGACGTGCTGCTTTGTGATATTTGGTTTGATTCACAGATCGAGAACATAGATGGAGGCAACTGGCATACACATTCCTACCAGGCAAAAGAGATGCTATCCTGCACCCTACCCCCCAGATGCCTCCAGCTACAGCCCTCTGCCTGTGTCTTCTTGTCTCTGCCTGCCCCTGCAAAACACTGCTTCTTCTGTTGCTTCACACACAGAGACTTTATGTCCATCTCCTCCTCCCAGCAAGGGTGAGGGGGAAAGGTTCACTGTTGGCCCCATCCATTCAAAACACTCCAAGTCCTTCAGCTATTTCCTGACCATTCACTCCCATTGAGAAAACATCTGTCAGTCATTCTGGGCAATGAACAAGCTGTTTTCCTGAGAAAATGTATGGCTGGCCAGCAGTCAGTAATTATAATATTATATAAAACCATTAAGATCCCCCCCCAAAAAAAATCATTCATCCTTAGCTAAAGGAACAGACACCCTGTTTCCTTTTAAATTGGTTTGTAAACATCAGTTGCAAGGTTAAGGATAGGGTTGCCATATTTCAAAAAACTCGAAAGTTGTTGAGCCAAAAAATGTGAGTTGCCTTTCGAAAATTCCTCCAGGATGTCAGTCCCACGTGTGAAATCCCAGACGTATGGCAGCCTTGTTTAAGAATACAATATATACAGCAAGCAGAGCTTTCAGCAATCTGCAGCAATGGCAAGTGAAGACTCTATCAATACTGCTTAATTAATTTCTAGAAGCTCAGGTTCATATGTGTCTGAAAAGAATACAGTATCCTCTGATCTAGAAATCTGCAGACTTTATCTGCAAATGGTGGTTTTAAATCAATTCTGATTTTGTTCGGGGGTGTTTTAAACCCTTCAAATATTCCTGGATTAAGCCCTGGCATTGAAACAAGATGCCGAAACTGAGCTTGGCACAGATTCCGCCGTGTCCAGTAGCCATGCTTGGTGTGGGAATAAGGGTGTTGCAAGGAAGTAAAGGCATCCTTACTTTTATTTCTGAAATGCTGGGAGGTATGCAATTAATCAGCAACAGAAATCATGTGATCTAGTTCTGCCCTCTAGTGGCAGAAACTTGGCACTTGCAGCAACATATATAATGCTTCAACATAGAATAAATCAAGTTTGTTTCTCATATGCCATAACCCTACAAGTTAACATGCCTACTCTTCAGACTCTTTTTGAACAGTACCACATGGCTGGGATGCTGCCAGTGGAATTGTGTCTGTTCTCCCGGCTGCGTCAACTGAAATATAGTGTCCTGGTCAAGGTAAGTAATAGTACCACTCTATTCTGCCAGTTCTGGGCACCACAATTTAAGGAGGATATTGACAAGCTGGAACATGTGCAGAGGAAGGCAACCAAGATGATCAAGGGTCAAAAACCAAGCCTTATGAGGAAAAGCTGGGGGAATTGGATATGTTGAAGCCTGGAAAAGAAGAGACTGAGAGGAGATATGATAGCTATCTTCAAATATCTAAAGGGTCGTCACATAGAAGGTGGAGCAAGCTTGAAGACACTGTCTACTTTAGCTGGGCAGCTCCATCATGCGTCGGAGCACTGAATAAGTCAATGAAATGATCTGTGCCTTGCCTCACTTCCTCTGCTTAAAGGAGGGAACTTACTGCTTCATCTCACCTTAGCTGGGCAATCTCAGGTGAGATAAAGTGGCCAGGGATAGAGATGGAGGAGAACTAAAAGTAGCATTTAAAGGTGAAACTAGCAAGTTTGTATTTTTATTATTATTATTTTACAATACACAAACTGAAACACAGGTAGGTAGCCATGTTGGTCTGCCGTAGTCGAAACAGGAAAAAAAATAAAAAATAAAATTTCCAGTAGCACCTTAGAGCATAGCTGCCAAGTTTTCCCTTTTCTCGCGAGGAAGCCTATTCAGCATAAGGGAAAATCCCTTTAAAAAAGGGATAACTTGGCAGCTATGCCTTAGAGACCAACTAAGTTAAGCTGTGTTTTGATTCACAAGTCAGGATGTGTACATTCAACAGGCTCACTTTAAAACAGAAACTGAACAGATTTCTCCCCCACCCGAGTTTTAGTGCTGGAGTGGCTTACACACTTGTTCACCCAAAAGACAATTGAATGGCCACATATGAAACCTGGTAGAAGCTGTCAGCAAACACTGATTGAAGAGAACACAATGTTATCTTCTGTAAATAACAGAGGGCCATGTGCCCTCACCTAGGCAACTCATGATGCTCTAGAGCTGCCTGGTCACCTCTTGTGCCAAGATTATCATGGGCGTAAGCTTTGGAAGGCTACAGAGTCCCACCTGCCAATGTGTTTGATGCCCCACTCTCCAAGGTCTGCCTACAGTACTGAAGTGGTGGCCCAGGACTAGAAGGAATGAGACCCCAAAACTATTTGGGCCAAGCATCTCAGCAACCAGGCCAGGGCAGACCAGATCACTGCCCAAAACTGGTATCAGCTTAGAAGCCCTTCTCTCTCTCTCTTTCTTTTGCTTTGCTCGCCCAACTTGATGTTGTAAAGTTTGAGCGTTAGCACCAGGCTAAGGGGATCACAAATACTACACTTAAATTGGTTATTATTCCACCTGCCAGGGTTGCCATATTTCAAAAAGTAAAAGCCAGGACAATTTTAGGAGGACCCCCAATTTGTTGAGCTTTTTAAAGGAAGACATGAAAGTTGTTGAGCCTTTTTTTTTTTACAAAAACACCAAAAAGACACAATTTTTCAATTGACTTGCCTAAGAACCAGGACAAAGTGCCGCCTTTCAGAAATCCCCCCCCCCCCCGGATGTCACTTCCGCCTTTGAAATCCCGGTAATGTCCAGGAAAATCTGGATACTGTATATGGCAGCCCTACCGCCTGCCCTTCTGATCTATGTTAAACTTATAGAGCTTTATAGAGATACTTCAGCTTTTAAGCATGGTGACAGCTGCCACTAAGGTGCTATTTGATCTATCCAGCAAATATGCAAGGATGGCAGCAGCCGAAAATAAGACAGCCTCAAAGGCAAAATAGCAAAGACTGGGGAATTGCTATAACATAGACAGCAAAACAACTGGTGTCACTGGTTGCCTCTTGTGAGCGCTTGGGGGGGGGGGGAACAACCCTGCAATAGTCCCCTTTGTCAAAAGTCCCCTGGTGTTATCTATACATCCTTCTGACTTAGCCTTAAACACCACCCCTTTCCTTGTCCTCCAACCAGATGTGTGCAAATCAGAAAAGCTTAAATAAAAAAGAGGGAAAGAGTGGGGTTGGTTCCAACAAACAGCCCATCTCAAGTGTGTTTACTTTGAAGTCTTGCTCACTTGAATGTGCTTGATCTCAAATAAGTGAGCACTGGGTGGTGACTGACAAAAAATAGTCTCACACAGTTCATTTGGAAGTCGCAGAATCATCAGCGGGACTTATTTCCATGCTAGCTTAAGATGGATGTATTTAAAACTGAGGCATTTAAAACATTTCCCTTTTTTTAAAAAAAAAGAAACCTGATTGTCAGGCACAATGTTGACAGGGAAGCAGCTGGGAACACAACAAACTCCCCCTTTCTCCATATGACTACCCCCCCCCCCATTTTAAAAGAAAGAAACTAATTTGCTTACAACAGTCATTAAGGGACTATTGTGCACAAATTAGGTCAGCTTAAATAAAAGGGGGCAATCTGGCTTTGTGGGGGCACACAGGGAGACTGAGTTGAGAGAGGACGGCTGCAAGAGGCTTACTCAGGAGTGAGGGAAACAGGCACCCACCTCACAGAAGCACTTACATGGGTATTTCAGACTTTCCTCCGATGCAGGGGCACATTTAAAGGAGGGAAGGGTCTGGGGCAACACTGGGAAGAAGAAGGCATTGTGTGGGTGCCCAATGGGAAGACAGGCCTGTGTGGATCCACATTTTGTTTTGTTGCCTCTTCCTCCAAGTACAGTACAGTTTCTTCTCGGTTTAGTGAAATTGCTTGCAATTCTTCGCTTCTGCCACTGGAGGACAATGTTGCATTTCCAATGCATGTGCCTGCTCCACTAGAGAAATGGAGTTTCTCCCAGCATAGCTGTGTCCCTCTTTCTTAGCACCAGAAAGAAGAGTTTTATGTGCCTTAGAGGCTAAAAGATGTAAAGTGGCATGAGCTCTTGTAGGGAGAAGCCCAGGCTGCTTCATAAGAAGCAGAGACGCAGTAGGATGAGAAGGCCATTAAAATTAAATGGAAGCAGGGCTGCTTTCTCTTAGGACTTTACTTGCCTCGCCTTGGCCATATCAAGTGCTATATCCCTGTTACCACAGAATGGGAAGGAGCTGGGTCACTATGGGATTCAGGGAATAACTTTGTTGTAGATAAAGAACTGTACAGTTGTGGTTTTTGTTTTTGTTTTTAAAGATAATAGGAAGTGGACAGTAAAAAAGAAAGAAAGAAAGAAAGAAAGCGGGGGGGGGGTGAAGCACTGCCTAATCCTAAACTCCTGTCACTAATACGCCCCTTTATCCAGGCCTGGCCCACCCACCCAGGTGGCGCTGTGGTTAAACCACTGAGCCTAGGGCTTGCTGATCAGAAGCTCAGCGGTTCGAATCCCTGTGACGGGGTGAGCTCCCATTGCTTGGTCCCAGCTCCTGCCAACCTAGCAGTTCAAAAGCACGTCAAAATGCAAGTAGATAAATAGGAACTGCTACAGCGGGAAGGTAAACGGCATTTCCATGTGCTGCTCTGGTTTGCCAGAAGCGGCTTTGTCATGCTGGCCACATGACCAGGAAGCTGTACGCCGGCTCCCTCGGCCAATAATGCGAGATGAGCGCGCAACCCCAGAGTCGGTCACGACTGGACCTAATGGTCAGGGGTCCCTTTACCTTTACCTTTATCCAGGCCTGGCCCACCCATGAAGCAGGCTGAAGCTGAAGCCCCCAAGTTCTCCACCACCGGTGGAGAAGCAGTGCTGATTTCTTGTGTGAGCTTGCAAGATCTCACTGAAATCTCGACGAGATGTTGCGGCGTGCATGAGATCTCGCAAGATTTCGGCGAGTTCTTGCAAAAAGATTGGCACCAATGCCAGTGCCACTTCTCTGCCAGTGATGGTGGCAGCAGGGCAGGGTGGCACTTCCCGTTTTGCCTCAGGTGGCGAAACAGAATGCCCAACCCTGCCTTTAGCTCTTAAAATGGGAATGAAATTCAACCTGATTGGAGCAGATCTGTGTTTAAATATACAAATCTGCTACTGTCATGCCTTGCTTCATCCACTGATGAGATGGAAACTTCCCCCCCCCCCCGCCCACCCTTTCCTTAAAACAGTTTGTTACTGTGAACAGAGCCGTAGCTAGGTGATCTTGCGCCCCTGGTAGAACCGTCCAGATTGCGTCCCCTAGCCACGGACAAATTAGCTCTTCTTTCCACCTCTCCTCCAGCCCCACCCCATTCCACCCATTCAATTCACCCTCTGTTTGAAACCATTTCTTATGAGGCAATAATCGATATTTATATTTATGGAAATATTTTAAAGCCAGTTTTGCGCGCCTCAATCGCCTGCACCCCTGGCGGGGGCCCACCTCACCACCACCCCAGCTACGGACTGTGAATGTAAAATCTTTTAATGGACAAAATGCTTATAGATTACGAAAGTTTGGTTTCTGGTTTCTATTCCATTTTACTAACAATAATTGGACATGCCCACAAACAGTGTTAGTAAGCCAGACAATTTAAGCATTACTTGTGGAAAATTCCCTAAGACTCTTCTTCTCCCCAGGGGACACACACACACACACACACACACGATGTTTTCATATTCCCTTCCAAAGCATCTTGCCAGCCTCTTGCAGCACAAGCCACAAAGGCTCCTCCTGAGATACCTTAAAAATGAACCTTAGAAAGGCATACACCAACCAGGAGTAAATGAGAGAAGTTAGTCTGTGCACCCCAATGGTGATGAGCTGCAACTCTTGCGACAGCAGGTTGCCAAACCTGTCCCCAAACCAATCAAGGGCAACAAGCAAGGACATAATGTGTCTGGAAACGCAGTGTAGACCCTTTCAGAAATGAAGGCATCAAATTATTGCAGCTGGAATAAGGAAGTTGGTGAGGTAAGAGATTGTCTGGCAGGGAAACTGGGGCAGGAAAACAAAAAAAAAAGGGTGCAATACAATCAAACCCTGACCCATTTGCCATGCCGCAGGTGTTCGGGACCGAAGTACCTAACAAAAGAAGGGAGACAGTGGTTGTGTGTTTTGAAAGAGACTAACTATGTAACCCCTGTCTCCCTCCTGTCTGTAGTTGTGTGCTCCTCCAGGCTAGCCGACAGCATCTTAAGGGATCAGCTTTCAGCCTGACCCAAATTGTGAGGGCGGCTTTAAACAGGCCAGCAGCACCCACATAAGCAGGGTGAACATTATCTGCGCACCTCCATCAAAGAGAGGTTGAGGGAGCACATACACAAATGAGGGCTAAGGTAGGGAAGGGAAGGCTTTAAACTTTGCTGGGTCTGTAGGTCAGTTTATTCTTTTATGCACATAGATTTTGCCCAGGGAGGCCTTCTTTACTTTGCACACTTGTTCTTCCGCTCCATCCACTGCAGGAATCCTCGGTATATTATGGCTGCTCTAAATGTCAGTGGGCAGCAGCTTCTACAATCCAGTTGGCTTGAGCTTGCTACCATATGCAGAACTGAACCGTTTATGCACCGCCATAAACCTCATCCAGTGATTTGCTTGTGGACAGAGAAACCTTTCATTCGTTAGGACTTCAGAGAAAGCCTGTGCCCTCTAACCTAATCTATGCAGCTGTCAAAGGCCAGATTACACGATTGCCTCATGTCACAGCAGCCGCAAGTTTTATTCACCCTACAATGCTGACTTTAGCCACACTGCCATGAATTAAGGCAGTCATGTGACTGCTGACTGGCATGTGCAGAATGCTTTCTATATCCACTTTTAGTATTTTAACTGCCCTAAAAGCTGCAGTCTCAACTGATCACAAAATCCACTGCGCACAGAATTCTGTACATGCCTGCAGGCAATCACAGGACTGCCTTTGCCAGTGTGGCTGAAAAAAGAGAGAGTCTGTAGTGGACAGATTAAATAATAGTGCTCTGGCTATGAAACTTTCATGTTAATGCACCTGATCCTGCAAAGAGTTGGAATAACAGCTCTGAAATTTATTACTTAGTCCTATTTATTGTCACGAAGAGTCAGACACGACTAAACAACTAAACAACAACAACAACATTTATTGTTACAAAATGTACGGTAATCCTATTTTGGCTAATATATAATGCTTTCTGGATCCTGGCAACATGTGTCACATCCACATCATACATTAAAACATATGGTTCCCCCCCCCCAAAAAAAATCCTGTAGTTTGCTAAGGGTGCTGGGAATTATAGCTCTGTGAGAGGTAAACTACAGTTCCCTGGATACTTTGGGGGAAGCTGTGTTCTTTAAATATGTTGTAAATGTGTGGTGTGAATATGAACCAGTTTCATCAGGACAGCTTGTGTGATAATACAGATGGGAAACTTGGCTCTCAGTTTATACACTACGGTTTAGCAAGGCTTCAAACCAATGTTTCTCATATTCAGGACCAAACCACATTTTACAGGCTATAGTGGGTTTTCCCAAAAGCTGAGATATTGCCAGTGCCTTTTTTTCTGGGGGTACGCAGGGGTTTACCCCTAAACATTTTGTGAATCTAAGTTTGGCCTCATTGAGGGGCAGTATTTCAATATGAGTAGGAAAATGAGAGTACTCCTAAGCATTTGGGGGGGGGGAGCACTGGATATTACTAATACTTGCAAAGATGTAATCTGTGTTATCGCAAAATGCCTCACAACAGTGAATTCTGCAAGAAACAAAAAAACAAAGCAGGCTTTCACTAAATAGAAAACCAGAAACAAACATTTTTCATAGAAAGTAAGAGGAACTGTATTCTAACACACAGAAGAATATTATGCCTTTTTTCTGCAGTTCACAGAAAGGAATACATGCTATTTGATTTGTGTTTGGCAAAGTTGTGTGGGAATAATACAAGTGCTGATATGGCTCAATACAGTGGATGGTGGTACCTTGAAGGAACAGGAAGAGTGCTTCCAACTTCTGCAGTGCCCACACAAGCAAGCATTTATTTCTTGTGAAGGTGGACAGAGGTTTCACTGTCCCACCACTTTTAAGGCCTGCAAAGAAGAGCAAAACATAAATTTTGCTGATTTAGGAGAACAAGAGCTATGAAAAAATGAGACTTTTATTCAGGAAACGCAGACAATGACACCCCCCCCAAAAAAAAACCCTCATAATTGTGATATTTTCTACAAGTAAGGCCTAAACCAGCTTTGTATAAAAATGGCTCCCATGATTGCTGTGTGCATTCTCTTCCACATTCAGATTAAGAACATTCACAGAATGGCACAAAGAACACAGGGTGGCTTCAAAGAACTGTTAACACTTCGTGTATGACTACACCCTTTGATTTCAATGTCAATGGTTAATGCTAATAGAAATTGGGGCCTCTGAAGCTGTGGATCTCTGGTCAATTTACTCTATAATGTCAACTTGGCGCACAGTACTATGTACCATGTATGTTGTATTATCAGTGAGGAGGAGGAGGAGGAGGAGGAGGAGGAGGAGGAGGAGGAGGAGGAGGAGGAGGAGGAGGAGAAGAAGAAGAAGAAGAAGAAGAAGAAGAAGAAGAAGAAGAAGAAGAAGAAGAAGAAGAAGAAGAAGAAGAAGAAGAAGAAGAAGAAGAAAAGGGAGGAGGAGAGTTTGGATTTGATATCCAGGACCATGTTTGAGCAGGTTGGTGCATCTGGAATGATGAATTGCCACAGGCTTTCTGTAGCTGGAATAACATTTGGAAGTAATGGGTTACCTCTTGAGTTGTGGCAACAGCATGCACTGGCATTCTGGCAGTCGCCTAAAGTCCATCTTATATGTCTCAAAAAGCCCCTGCTAGAAACCACACCACAATTTGCTGCCTGCTGCTTTTCATTCTGTAGAATAGCAACATATTCCAGCTCGAAGACGGCCACTTGGGCTAGGACTGGGAATCCGCTGTTGTGGTGGAGCAGGCATTTGTGCCATAAACTATTTGTGTTTCAAGGAAGATTGTAAATTCCTGCTCATTCAGCTGCTCAGCAGCACCCTCCCTTTTCCTGTGCACGGAAGCCCAATACACACCAGTCTTTGTTCCCTGGACAGAACTTTGCCTTAGAGTGCCAAGATCCCTTACAAAACTAACACAGTTCCTCGAGCAGCAGAGGAATGCTAGACACACACCCCCACCCCATGTGTTTCAAGTGTAGGGCCCCTCATCTAGAGACCCACCCTCTAGCCCAGTGCTCCCCAACCTTTTTATTGCCGTGGACCAGTCAACGTTTGGTAATTTTACTGCAGCCCGCTGAGGGGGGGGGGACGTTGATTGTTTATATTTTATTTAGATTGTTTTGATTTAATAATTTTAATTTAATTGTATTTAATGTTCCTTGGGTGGCCCGGTACCAATTGATCCACGGACTGGTACCGGTCCATGGCCCGGGGGTTGATGACCACTGCTCTAGCCCAATGCCCTAAAGTTTGGCCTAGTTATAAGAACAGAAGCAATCAGGCAAGCAACAGTACACTTGCAGGGGTTGGTTATTCTGGCACAGACATGCATTTCAAAGGTTTGGTTCAGAGGAAGGGGCAGGAGACGTAGTGGGAAGCAACGCAGTACAGATGCAGATCCCATAAACAAGTAAATGAGCTACAAATAGAGATCGAGGAGAAATTTGATTCCATTTCCATTTAAAGGCAAACCTACAAAATTTGCACTCTCCAGAACAATACACAACCAAAACACAATCATCCTTCAAAATTTGCACTTTTCTGAATTTTGCAATGCAGTCCTACAGCCAAATAATGTGCACAAAAATCTATATACTAGGGAGAAAGTGTGCACATAAATGCATGTAATAGGGTTTTTTTAAGCATAGGGCAATATGGGGAAATGCATTGTAAATATGTGTGCATTAGGATAAATTCATACTAAAATGCTGATAAATTATCACGGGGACTTTTTAAAAATAAATAAATCGCCAAGTGCTAAAGAAATGTGACAAACAGAATTTAGGATTGGAAAAAAAATGAGAAAGCTATAAGGACATGTAAGTCACAGTGCGAAAGGCAACTGAACCCACACTCTGGATTCTTCCTCCATTGTCTATAAAGCAAGGTCAGATAAAAAGAATTACCCCATTGTTACTGCATTGTTATTAGATCTGTAGCAAAATTGTGTCAAATGCCTGTCTTTTTCTGCACTGGAAATAGTAAGTTTAGATTTATTTAGACAATATAACTCTGCTTGGCTGTATTGAAGTTTGTGGACAAGCTCATTCCCACAACTTTTTGAACTCATGATGATAGCAGTGTTTTTGGTCAGCCTTTTTCCCATGCTGCCACAGTCTGAACAGCTGAGTGTGCAGCTCAGCCAGGACAAATTATTTGTAGCTAGCTGTAATCCCAGCCCCACAGGCCAAAGCACCACTACCATAGCCTTGAGCTGTGTAGACACTCTGCACCCAGTGTGCTCCTGCTGGTGGTTCGAGAAGCAGTACACACAGGACATAAGCCACAATCCGTATCTATCCTGTCATTTCTTATGAAATATTGTGTTTTGGTTATTCCAAAAAACCAGCTTCGATCTGAACTGAGAAAAGGGACAAACTGACTGCACTTTAAACCTGGATCACACCACTGAAAGGAAAAGTCATGTGGCATTAAATGCATTGAAATGGAGTTAAACAGTCTTCAGTGAAGGGGAGCCAACTGCAACAGTCAATATCTTGACCCCTGAAACTGTTCAACCACACAAATCTCAACATGCTCCAAAAGGAGCTAAAGTCCTTTGTGTCAAACCCTCTTCAAATTATGTGTCTTTTTGGGGTAGCTTAAACACATAGAACATAACATACTGCTGGATCGGGCCAATGGCCCATCTAGTCCAGCATCCCGTTCCTTACAGCGGCCAAGCAGATGTGTGAAAACCCACAAGCAGGATTCGAGCACAAGACCTCTCTCTCCCGTGCTTTCCAGCAACTGGTATTCAGATTACGGCCTCTGTGGAGGCACAGCATAGCCATTACGGCCAGTAGCTATCAATAGCCCTCTCCTCCATGAAAGTTTCCTCTTTTAAAGCCATTCAAGTTGGTGGGCACCACTGTCTCCTGGGGGAGCGAGCTCCACAGCTTAACTACGTCCTGCGTGAAAAAGGACTTTCTTCCATCTGTCCTGAATCTTCCAATATTCAGCCCCACAAGTTCTAGTGTTATGACAGAGAGAGAGGAACTTTTCTTTATCTACTTGCGAGGCACAAACTGGGGTATTATTTAGAGGGGTTCGTTGGAGCTTTTTTTGATACTGTTACCGATATTTTTGTTTCATTATTTTGTATCATTATCTTACCGCGTGGAGATTGTTTCATTATGGTTGTGTACTCCTTGATGTGTTTTATTTACTTGTTTACGGCTACTTTTGTTGTTTGGAATTATGTCATCCTTTTCTCGTTGTTGAAACCCACCTTGAGAGGCTATGGAAAGGCAGCATACAAATGAGATGGTGCTGATGATAAACTTGTGCCATGACACGTCCTGTCTTGCTTGCCTTGCCTTTAAACGAAAAAGTCCCAAATGCTGCAATGAGAGAGAGAGAGGGGGGGGGAACAAAAGCCTGGCTGGGACAGAGGGCAGGGGCAGAGATCCCAGGCTGGCTGAAGCGACTGCCTAATACAGCTGCGTCAGCAAGGATGGAGGGGGCTGAATGAGGAGGCGTCTGTCGTGCCCCGCTCAATGGAGCGGGTTCAGGCCTCAGGAAAAGCAGGTCAGAGATGGGAAAATATGCTGCAGAAACAACAAGCAGCTGCCAAGACACCCCTCCTTAATCTCCCCGCCACCAGGCTCATTTCTAAGGGCCTCCCCCCACCTCTCTTTTGCAACAGGACACAAACCCTTTAACAGCCCTGAAAGGGAATCCACGCCTCTCCTTTTTATCTCCCCGGAGTGCAGAAGCCCCCATTGGCCCGCCAGCCAACCAATCGGATGACTGTTGCCAAGATGAGTTTGTTTGAACTAGGGCGTATGTGGGGAAAGGAGGGACGGAGGCTTTTTTATTCTGTTGCCGGCAGAGAAAGGCAGACTCCGGAGAGGAGCTGGCCTGATACAACAGGTGGCCCTGCAGGGCTGGGCGTAGGCAAAGTTGCATCCCTCAACAGCTTGTCAGCCCAGCAGCTCTGCTCCCACCCTGCAGGGATGGAGTGGAATTACTTGGGATTCTTGGCTGAACACAAACTCAGTACCAAGGTTCCCAGTCCTCCAATCTCAAGCATCTAGGAAATTACATTGCTTTCTTCAAGGGCTGCCAAACATCCTGCATTTTAAAGCTGCCTACACACACACACACACCAGAAGTCTTTGAGTTGACACAAAACTAACCCCATAGGGTTAGAGTTTCCCAAACTCAATCTGCAGGTCATGGACGAAGGTCAGGTCAAGAGGCTGAGTGCAAGGGCAGCGTCAACACCAGACGGCCCCCACGGGAGAAAGATTATCATGCTTTTGTCTCCATTTTCCCGGGGAGTTGAAGGATGGCGTGTTTGATGGTGGAGCTGGCAGCCCTGATCTGCAGACACTCCTCCAGGCTGTTCCTTCATTCAAATGTTTTGTAAGGCCTTGGCAGTACTTTGATTATGCATGGAATTATGCTATGGTTACTTTGTACCGTGAGCCATCTTGGGCTACATCAGTCTGAAGCATGGGACACAAATACCTTAAAGTAAAACCCTATAAAAGCCAGGACCAAACAGGGGACCAAATAAATGTAGGTAGACCAAAGGTCACATGCATTTAAAGCACTTTAGCAAGCATGGCTTTCCCCAAAGGAATTCTGGGAATTGTAGTTTACCGCTTACAGAGCTACCATTTCTGGGACCCTTAACAAACAACAACAACAATTTTATTATTTATACCCCGCCCATCTGGCTGGGTGTCTCCAGCCACAGTTTTCTTTGGGGGAAGCCATGTGCTTCAAGCGTATGGTGTGGGTGTGACTGATAATGACTCAATCATTCCACCTTCAAATCTTTTTTTTTTTAAAAAAAAACATTGTTTATTCTCCATTTTTCTCTAGCCTAGGTGGTGTCATGCTCATTGACAACCCAGGTATTACACAGGGGTTTAATCAACATATCTACTGTAGATTTGCCATAGCTGCCAAGTTATCCCTTTTTTTAAGGGATTTTCCTTTATGCTGAATAGGCTTCCTCGCGAGAAAAGGGAAAACTTGGCAGCTATGAGATTTGCTGAGGGGCCTTGGGCAAGTCATTATCTATCAGACTTATATGCTCTAACTTTGCTTGTTTATCATGGACAGTGTCTATTGCATTTTGGGGGGAGATCTGGATGTCTAAAAGTTACATTTCTATTGTGGTGCTAGGAGAGTTTGTAATGTTTAGAAGTTACTTTTTCTTTTCTTTTTTTTTAGTGGGTGGGAATGTATTTTGGCCCTACTGCATATGCACATAAATGCACACACAAGGACAAAGCACAAAACAGCAGCATATATTGCATCCTTTGCATTTGCATTTCCCTTCCCCATCTCCCCATTTTTAAAAAATGCAGCTAGGGGAGCTATCCACAAGTACAGCCAGGTCCACTGCATAGCTGCCAAGTTTTCCCTTTTCTCGTGAGGAAGCCTATTCAGCATAATGGAAAATCCCTTAAAAAAAGGGATAACTTGGCAGCTATGCCACTGTGTGACTCAACATTCTATTCAACACAAAATACTGATTTATTTATTTTTAAGATTAAAATGGTCAGGCAACAATGTGTAAAGAGAGACTCAAACTACAATCACTGCTGTGATAGTCAGGCTCTTGCAAATTTTGCACAACAAGAAGTATGTTCCTATTTTCATCTGTGAAATGTTGGAGGATGAGCAGACTCGATTTTTTCATCTGCAAGTGACTCATTTCCCCTTTAAATAATTTCCCCTTTAAGTATATTGGGTAAGAAGAAATGACATAGAATGCACTTTCCTTAATGCAGTTCAAGTATGCAAAATAAACCAATAAATCTCTACAGCACATTTCATTCCTGGAAATTTGATTCCTGGAATTCTTTCATAAATTTATCCACTTTCTGGCCATGGGGAAAATGCTAACCTTCCACTGGCCTAATTTGCAAGTGGATGTGCCATTAGGCACAACACTGAAAACCCTTAAGGCCCACAGGAACAAAGTGGATGTGATGTGATGATCAATGGCTTTGCTTAAAAGAAGCCACAAGAAAGGGTTTGAGTTAAAGCTACGGTTCTGGGGGAGATGTGGTTTAAACAGAGAGATAGCTAGTACGGTACAGTGGTTACAGTGTTGGATTAAGGACATTAGAGGCCTGTGTTCAAATCCCTGCTCAGCCATAGAACTCACTGGGTGATCTTGGGTCAGACACCATCTTTCAGCCTAACCTACCTCACAGGGTCGTTGTGATGATAAAATGGGGAGGAAGAGAATGTGTACCCCACCTTGAGCTTCTTGTAGGAAACGTAGGGTATAAATGCAAAAAATAAACTATATAATATATTTCTCTCACACACACAGAGAGAGAGGGGGAGGCAAACATAGCTTTTGAGTGTTATTTCCATCAGAGAAATAGCATGAGACACACGGATATTACAGTCTCTTCCACCAGCATTGCATACAATCCAACTTTTTCAGACCAAAAACCAGGATGTGCATCTTCCAGGATATGCTCCCATGTAAATCACATGACCCACGACTCAATCTCGCACAAAAATGTGCACTTTCAGGGCAGCAGGAAAGCATATGAGATCATGGCGCCCAAAATGGCCTCTGCAATCTTGTGCAAAAAAAAAAAAAAAGATGTCCCATTTTTCCCAGGGCACTTTGCACATATGACATTGTGGCCAACCTGTATCCTGCCACCCACAGCTGCTGTTAAGAAAAGAGAAAGACTTCAGCTCCAACAATGGATTTTCCATAACATTTCTAGTTTAACATTTCTAGTTTCCATAACATTTCTAGGTCCAGTCGTGACCGACTCTGGGGTTGTGCGCTCATCTCGCATTATTGGCCGAGGGAGCCGGCGTATAGCTTCCAGGTCATGTGGCCAGCATGACAAAGCTGCTTCTGGCAAACCAGAGCAGTGCACGGAAACGCCGTTTACCTTCCCGCTGTAGCGGTTCCTATTTATCTACTTGCATTTTGACGTGCTTTCGAACTGCTAGGTTGGCAGGAGCTGGGACCAAGCAACAGGAGCTCACCCCGTCACAGGGATTCGAACCGCCAACCTTCTGATCAGCAAGCCCTAAGCTCTGTGGTTTAACCCACAGCGCCACCTGGGTCCCCACATTTCTAGTTTGGCCCATAGTAATTGCACAAACCAAGCCTGAGAGGTTTTCAATTTTGTCTTGTTCTTTAACCACTGGACACTGATTCACCAGATGCAGTAGCCATATCACCCTGACTGTTAGAAGAACTGCAAACATCTGCTTTCCAAGAAATGACAAGGCTCAGGAGGCCTGATTTGCAAGCCTCTTTTTATTATTCCTCTTACAAGCTGCACCCCAGAGAGGCTTTGACTTGCCACCTACTTCACAGAATCTCTTAAACCCCACACTGTTCCTGATACAAAGGCAATAATTAATGTCTAACTCTTGCCATCTCTAGACCCAACTCCCAGTTTTCTTTTGGGATAGTCAGGAATCTCACCTAGTCATCAGGCATGTCCTGACAACGCTGTATAATCCCCTTGCTCTCGCCCCCTAAAATAGCCAAGAAGTATTTTTAGGCTTTGTGGATAAGAAATTCCCCATCCCTTTGGATTTCATTCATGCCTTCCCCTCTTTGTTTAACCGGCCATCTGTCTCACTGTACTGTACACCATGCGCCATTATGCGCTGGAAAGCGCGTGTGCCGTAAATATCAAGTCGTGCTTTGTTTTGCTTTCAAAAAGGCATGTTGGCGATCTGTGCCGTGGCCCCAAGAAGAGGCCTGCAAAGGACAAAGGCAATGTATTGCCTGCGGAGAATTCTGTGCCGTTTTGGCTTCGCTCTGTGATTACACTTGACAAGGTCAGGATTCTGCAAGGCGGGGTTCATGGATGCTCGTACCTCCTTTAAAACCTGGCAGTTTTTCACCCTGACCCCAGAGAACAGGGGACAGTTACACTGGGGTCCCCTTAACTCACAAGGCACGCTGCTTGGGAACTGCAGGGAGTGAAAAGGCACCAACCCAACCCCGCTGGCTACAAGCGTGTGTGTGTGCACTCCAGGGTTACCCTTGGAAACAGTGCTTCAGCTAACATCTGCCGTGCCTGTTCTTTTAGAGGGCGGAGGGAGAGAGAGGGAGGCAGACATTCTTCCTGCCCTTTTGTCCATGTTTCAAGCAGAGGTGCAAAGAAAGCTCAATATTTCTGGCTTCCTTGTCAAAGGGTTGCCCGCCCCTCATCCACTCAGATGTACAATAGGTAGCTGATCCACTGAAGTGGGGGGGGGAGGGAGGAGAAATAATAAAATAAATAGCAATACGTATTGCTTGCTCAAAGTACCCAGAGTGGTAGATAATTCATATATACCTGTGAACTACATATCTCCCACAACTGTAATTCTAACATAGAAATTTAGAATCTAGATTTAAAATAATTTTCTTTGTCTGCTGCTGCTTTCTCTCCTGTACAAAGAGCTCAAGAGGCTCGAGTGAAAGGCACTTCTAATGTGTGAAAAAGCCCTCGGGATAAACTTCAGTTTCTCTAAAATCTTTCATCAATTTGATGTGATGTCAGCTCCACAAAATGCCCTGTCAGCTATTTCAAACAATCTCTTCTTAAACCAAACAAAAGGAGTGGGGGGTGGGAGGAATAGAATACATTTTCCAGCTACCTTCAGCATCCTCGGTATGCCCCTGTGTTTACTGGTCTTATTGCAATATCATCGTTTAACCAAGAGATGGGGAACCTGTGTGGCTTTCAGATGTTGCTGGATTTCATATCCCATCACCCCGCCCTGACCACTGGCCATGCAGGCTGAGTGGATCTGGAGTCCTACAAGATTTGGAGGGCTACAGGTTCCCCATCCCTTGTTTAACCTCATACCCTTTAAAACAAAGTCAGAAAATGGCATGGGCATTAGAGGACAGTGTGTGTGTGTGTGTCACTCATCATCAGCATGGCCCAATAAACCATGACACTAGTCCATTTACTGAAACCAATGATATTTTCATATGCTGTAAATACCCATTTCCCCTTTTCCGACTGAAAAAGAAGAAGATATTTTCCGACACCTGAATCACTGCTTTCAAAAACACCATTCTGCAACAATTGAGCAACACCTATGCATTTCCTGAGCAATAAAGCAATTATTTGGAAAGATTGCCGGAAGCCCAGACCGGGAAGGCAGGGAAGGGTTTTTGTTTAGAACCAGGAAAGGCCTGGCGCAAGCTGGTGAGAAGACCAAGTGCGTCTTGCACTTTTCTGCCCCTTTCTACCACATACACTCAGAAATCTGGTTTGGGACTATGGAGCTGCTGACTCTCATGTGCTAACATTCTGCACAAGTGAAGGTATGGGAAGAGAAGGTTGGGAAATAGATCTTTTATTGCTGAGGGAGGAACATTCCTACTGAAATAACAGCTGAGGGTTCACTGAGGGTGTCTGGCAGCGCCTTCTCGAGAAAGAGCTTTGATCCTATCCCATATTCCCCAGCCAGCTAGTGCCAGGACACTCCAAGCTGCCTTTGGGGCATGGGGTGGGGTGGTTTCCATGAGTCACACTAATGCAGGCAAAACCAAAACAGGAGACATTAAAAAGAGCCAGTGTGGAGATTAGTGTAAAAATTACAAGGGTGTCTGAGCCAGGCTTCTAAGCCCTCAGATATTAAGTAGTGCTCAGAGCCGAGAAGGCAGTGGAGAGCGGTTCAATGAGGCCCCACAGCTAAAAAACATTTCCAGTCTTTCCTAGTTGCTTGTTCATCCAGTCTGTGCCTGCCTCTCGTACCTCTCTCTTTTTCCTCCTGTTTATATTACCTCCTCTGCCTCCTAAAACGGCCATCTCTCTCCAGGGTGCCTCAAGCTGTTGGGGTGGGGAGGGAGAGGGGAGGTGATGCAAATCACAAGTTACTCTTTTCCTGTCTGGCAATGTCTGGTGCTTGTGTGTGTTTGCACACACGTCTCTCTCTATATCTCTGTCTGTGTGTGGTGATTAGTCTCAGATTGTAAGGCTGATGAATCAGCACAAGGAGAAGGAGGAGAGGATTGCAGTCTGGCCCTTGACTCAGGAGGAAAAGGACACCTTTACACCTTCCTATAGTACCTATTCTCAATCTGGCTTCATTTACTGAGGTTTCCCCCCCTCTCATTTTTGCAGTTAGCAAAAAAGAGAAAACCCATATCATTACAACATGAATCATAAGGAATCATTATTTTTTGTTACTCTTGAATATGGTTTTCACCAAAATGATTTTTTTCCACCTATCAAAAACGTATCAAATCATATACCTGCAACAACTGTGACACCTGCAATATTAATGAAGTTTTGTGTACATTAGTTAACCTCTTTTGTTGCCAAGACAGACTCCCTTCATTTCCTAACAGCACAGCAGCACTGAATATACTACTATGTGCCATACAGTTTTAATAACTAACCTGTGTTTGTCTAGTGAGTGTTTTTCCAGGAACGTTGATTATTAACAGAAATCTAATGACAAATGCAAACATGCCTTGTAGTTTTCAAATACACTGGTACCTCGGGTTAAGAACTTAATTCATTCTGGAGGTCTGTTCTTAACCTGAAACTGTTCTTAACCTGAAGCACCACTTTAGCTAATGGGGCCTCTTGCTGCTGCCGCCGCGCCGCCACCATGCCATTTCTGTTCTCATCCTGAATCAAAGTTCTTAACCCGAGGTACTATTTCTGGGTCAGCAGAGTCTGTAACCTGAAGCGTCTGTAACCCGAGGTACCACTGTACATCTAGGGATTTGATTTGTTGAGATCTGGGTTTTGCTGATAATGAAACAAACAGGAATGCAATACAGTACTGAGGTTTGCCTGTCCCCAGCAGAAACCTTCTGTGGAAGGTGGCTCTAAGAGCCAAACTAGACTCTCACTATTCATGCACCTGATATTCCAATTTTGAATAGGAGGCACAGATAACTCCCAGATGTCACCCAAGATGGTTAACTCCTCTGCTGCCCCTCCTCCCATAATTTTAGAGTTCACTGGAGGTCTCTCCAACCTCCACATAATAAAAAAATTCCTTCCAGTAGCACCTTAGAGACCAACTAAGTTTGTCATTGGTATGAGCTTTCGTGTGCATGCACACTTCTTCAGATACATACACACGAAAGCTCATACCAATGACAAACTTAGTTGGTCTCTAAGGTGCTACTGGAAGGAATGTTTTTTATTTTGTTTCGACTATGGCAGACCAACATGGCTACCTACCTGTAACTACAATCTCCACATGGTCTCGTTCTGAGGAAGGGGATTTAATGTCTTGCTATTACAGTTATTCTGGCAGTGCAAGCATTTCTGCTTGCCAGATAGAATCATTTCCCTTCTCCTTCCCCTGAATTCCGTTCTGTGGGTTCTCCTGACCCACCCACTAGGCACAGGAGAAGCGGAAGTGTGGGCGAGCCCTAAGTATACTGTATACTATTACAGTCTAAGGCTGCAACCTTACGCATACAGTACTTATTGGGACTAAATCCCATTGAACTCTGTAGAATGTGCCATCAAATTGTTAAATCCGTAGTTGTGTAGTGGAAGGGGAGGCCAGTTATGGGTGGGGTTCCTCTGCTGTGCTATTGTATTGTGAGTGGAACAGTGTTTGTATAAGGTACGTTTACATTGCAAAGTAGTCAAAGCAAAATTCCATGTTGGTACTTGGCCAACAAATTATTCCTATTCCTATCCTATTTCTATTCCTAGGATTTAATTAAGAAGCTGCCTTATCTGAGTCAGATCCTCAGGTCCATCTCTCTCTGTACTGGCTACACTGACTGGCATTGGCTCACCAGGATTTGAGACAGGGATCTCTCTGTGTCCTACCTGGAGATTGAAACTGGGGTTTTCTGCATGAGAAGTATCTGTCACAGTCCTTTCCTAAATGCATGTTTCTGAGCATGCATGGATACAGGAATACAGAATGAGAGTGAAGAGTTTGCCATTTGGGCATTTGCCAGAGCACCTTTGCCAAGATCAGCAAAGGACCCACAATCAATTCAAAAATTCTCCACCATTCTCCCTTTCAGCAGAGCAACCAAAAAGGTCAAAATAACAGAGAGTTGTTGGTTGGCACACCCTGTGACTTCCAAGTTAAGGGGGTCCACTGAGTGTGAAGGGTGGACCAAATCCTGGAACTAGCATAACACGTATGGTCTCAGGCGGCACTTCCTTCTTTTCATAGAAAGGGCTTGTTATCAGGATTGGGATCTTAGGCTAACAAGCTCAGGATCACAATGGCTATGAAAAACAAGACTTAAAGGAGCAAAAAAAAAAGAGATGACTCTGAATTGCTGCCTTTAAAGCATACAGCTATAAAACTGTTATTGAGATTTTTGGAAGAAAAAAGATGCAGAAATAAATTCAGAGCAGCCTCTATACACATAAAAATGTGCACATATGGAATCTCTCCATGTTGTTGGGGATACTGCACTGAGGCAGACGCACAAACATTTGTACACACATAGCAAGCTTCCAGACTGTTTTGGGGCACGATTCAATCACATACCAGCAAACTTTGAGGTTGCATAGTTAAAGTCCGTTAGGGCTCTTGCATGGCAAATCCACTTCTCCCCCCAATTGGATTTTTCGCAATAAGGAAAGTGTCACTAAAATGCAAAATGGAAAGTGTGGGATAACAACAGATTGATGTTATGTTGTATAACCTCCACATAAACAAATTAGAATGAATGCTCAATGAACAAGTCATCGGGAAGTGAGCATAGTCTCTGTCCCAATCTTCCAGTAAATATGTGGAGAATAGGGGCAGGACCAGAGGTCAATGTAATCCCATTTCCCCCTCCCCGACAACATAATCATATTCATAGATATGGCTGTGAGGGCATCTGGCATCTGGGAAATCATCTGTGCAAGGAGTAAATGGTCCTGTTGATGTCTAAAATATACCAACACTGAAAAGCTGTGGTGGTTCTTATAATGGCATTTCTACAGAGACATACCGGTAATATCCTAAATTCATTGCATAGTGTGGAACTCTGATGGAAGCTTCTTTTCCCTGCATTAAAGAGAAAGTCAAAAGATATCTGATACCTAGTATAAAGCATGACCTGTGCACCTAACACAATATGAGCTGACCTTACAAATATCTACCAGTGAAATCTCAAGTACCGTATTTTTCGCTCCATAAGACGCACCTGATCATAAGACGCACTTAGTTTTCAGAGGAGGAAAGGGGGAAAGCCCCGTTTTTGGGAGGATCAGCTCACAGTTGTGCAGCTTCTTTTGCAAAGAGGAAAAGCCTCATTTTAAAGGATCAGCTCAAAGTTGTTGAGTTTACTTTGCAAAGGGAAAAAATCCTGTTCAACTCACAGTTCTGCAGCTTCTGATAATCTAATCAGCCAGATAATCCAATCAGCCAGTCACATGTTGCTGGGGAAACAAACAGCCTCCCTCTGCAGAACATTCAACAATGGAGGCCTGGGCAAGGGGGCGGGGCCGGAAGGGAGCTAGCATCCCTTATCTCCTTCCCCTATCTCTTGCAATCAGCTGCTGAGCGGCTTCCTCTTTCCCTCTTGTTATCCTTTAGCTCTTTCTTTTTTAAAAAATAAAAAAGCACAATCTGCCTTTTGCCCCTGGGCAATTTGGCTCCAGGGACCACACTTTCACTCCATAAGACACACAGGCATTTCCCCTTACTTTTTAGGAGGAAAAAACTTGCGTCTTATGGAGTGAAAAATAAGGTATGTCTGTGCAGAATTAAATCTCAGCAGATGTGTACAGTTTGCAGTGTAAAGTGATTAATTGTAATGTAATGCAAGTGACAGTAGCTGATGTTGCTGGTGACAATTCTTGCTGATGATCAGGCTTTTTGTGTCTAAGATTCTGAATATCACTATTATGAACGGGGAGCTAAAATTCCAATGGGTTAGTGCAGATCAATGTTCACCATTAGAAAAAGCCAAGAATAGAGTTAGTATATATACCATGTACAAACAGAGCCTGGAGGAATTTTAAACTTTCCACACTCTTTGAAATAATTTCCTAACACAAACCCAGGACTTCACACATACCCCATATCCCCTTCCCCAATAAAAAAGCCTGCCTGGAGGCACAAATCATGTGTTTTATTTGGCTGTCTCACTGCTGCACAAATAAAGGCCAGGCTGTGTTTCAATTTGCTGTGAAACTTTACAGCTCGTTTTCATCCTCTCAGTCTGCAGTGTCTGGATTTTCTTGTCCTTGGAGTTTAGGGGCTGCTGGGAGTGGCATTGGCATCTATTTTCAACAGTCCTCACCTTCCTAGAATCACACACATGCATTTGCTCTAACACAACATTACCTCATTCAAACGAGTTGCTGGATTGGGCTGCAATCTTGCACACTGACCTAGGAATGAGCCCCAGTGAACACAGGGCAACTAAACTTCTGGATAAATGTGTGCAGAAGCCCAGCACCCAATTATTTTATTAAAATCCAAGTTTGAATAAAATCCAAAATGCAATTTAATTAACAAGAATTCTGTAATGTCTATTCTCCCTCGCATCTTCATCTGCAGAGGAACAAGCAGTGGTTTGTGATATGGCCACTGAGGCTGCAGTCCTATACATACTTACTTAGGAGAAAGTACTATTAAACTCAGTGGGTCTTACTTCTGAGTAGACATACATATGATTGCATTGAAGGCAATGCACTCTACGTAGGGCTACCTTTGAAAGTGACCTGGAAACTACAACTAATCCAGAATGCAGCAGCTAGACTGGTGACTGGGAGTGGATGCCAAGACCACATAACACTGGTCCTGAAAGACCTACTTTGGCTCCCAGTACGTTTCCAAGCACAATTCAAAGTGTCGGTGGTGACCTTTAAACCCTTAACCACCTCGGCCCAGTATACCTGAAGGAGCGTCTCCACCCCCATCATTCTGCCCAGACACTGAGGTCCAGCACCGAGGGCCTTCTAGCGGTTCCCTCACTGTGAGAAGTGAAGTTACAGGGAACCAGGCAGAGGGCCTTCTCAGTAGTGCTGCCCGCTCTGTGGAACACCCTCCCCTCAGATGTCAAGGAAATAAACAACTATCTGACTTTTAGAAGACATCTGAAGGCAGCCCTGTTTAGGGAAGTTTTTAATGTCTGGTGTTTTATTGTATTTTTAATATTTTGTTGGAAGCTGCCCAAATGGGTGGTGTATAAATAAATTATTATTATTATTATTATTGTTATTATTAGATATGCTATGCTTTGCAAGTTGGGTGGAGTCATTTAATCTCCATCTATACTCATGATAAAAGACAAAAAGATCCTCCATATAGAAAAGCACAGCCATAGAGTTTTGCAAACAATGCTGTTGCTAAGGAATTGTGGTCCTTTAAGGTGCCACAAGATATAGAGCGCTTGACCCAGCCCATTCCCTGACCTCCTTGGGTTACTTACAGACACTGGCAAGGGTCCCTGAATTGTTTGCAGAGAGATTAGACAACTACAGCAGATCCTTAATGGGCATTCATACTCATTTGTTTGTGGGGAGATTAGATGGCTGTTGAGTCAAGCAAGTGTCATCCCACACTTTCCCTATCACTTAACTTATCACAAAATGCCCAATCTTTTGGAGAGCCTGCAAGAGGTCCAGATAAGTTTTAACTGCACAGCTTGAATTTGCCAGTATGCAATTGATTCCCACCCAGCAATTTGGGACTATCTGGAAGCACACAAATGCAAAACAATTTTGGCAACCCTGACGACAAGACATGCCCGCTCATCTCCACCCCTAAACTTGAAATTTGGAGAATCCAGGACACTGATTTCAGTGCTCCGTACCAAATTCACACCACACTGAATACACATGAACCATGAGATTAGGCTTGGCATAAGCTTCCCATCTCCTGCAAGCCTTGGTGCTAGAACTGAGTTTGTGCCACTGTGAACTGTTGCTGAGACTCCTGATTCTGAACCTCTGAGCGCAGATCGACACCTCAACAGCCGCTTCTTGTAGGGGAAAGCATCTTTGGGAGTAAGCAATTTGAAGAGAGAAGAGGCAGGGAGAGGGGATTCATAAGCTATTGCTTTCCCACTGAAAATCACCCTCCCCCTTCCTCCTTAGGCTATAGAATTATTTTATTCCCATTAACTATGGACCCCAAATTCGGGATCCTCTCCAAACCTGTGCCAAACAATTTTGCAGTTGTTTTGCAGCACTCCACGAACTGAGTAATTGGCATATCAAACACAGGGTTCATAGTTAACACCCCCAAATACAAGTGTTCAAATCACAGTTCTCAGCTATGTGTTTGTAAGGGTGAATGTCTAGAACCATGGAAGGTGAACAGCAGCTTGGAGCAATGTTACTACCCAGACACATCCCCCATCAAATTTGCCTCTTTTACACTAAGAGAAGCAGTTGTTGATATTTTGTCACATCGACTGACATGTCACACAGTAGTTTACCCACAGTAGTTTAAGAGAAGCAGTTGTTGATATTTTGTCACATCGACCGACATGTCACACAGTAGTTTACTCACAGTAGTTTACCCACAGTGCCATTGCACCAGCTCATAGGATGGAGATGTAAGATTTCCTAGCATACTCAAACTTGATGTAACACATTCACCCTTTGGTTGGCATGATCAAGCATGCTCTAATTTGTCCAAATCCTGGATATACCTTGGTTCTCAAATGCCTTGGTACTCAAACAACTTGGAACCCAAACACCGCAAACCCAGAAGTAAGTGTTCCGGTTTGTGACCATTTTTCGGAAGGCAAACATGCCCCATTTTGAGTGTTACGCTTTTCGATTTGAGCGCCACACTTCCGTTTGTGGGAATGTTCAGGGAGGCAGGAGAGGATTATTGTTTAATTATATCCTTCCCAATTTGTGTTAACAAGTTCTACAATTTAGCAGAGTAACATTCCCCTTCTAAACTTTCACAGTAGGTAGGTTTGCCAGGCTTGTATAAGCCTCTAAAATAAGTTTCCTGGTATTTCCCCTTTATTCCCTCATAAAAAGAATAGACATGACACAGTCTTATATAAAAGTATATAAAATAGTTTACTCACATTCTGCTGACAGAAGGATCCCAGAAGGCAGACTTAAGTTACAAAATATATACATGTGGAATCTATCCCATAAGGAGATACAGTGGTAAGAATTTAATTCGTTCCGGAGGTCCGTTCTTAACCTGAAACTGTTCTTAACCTGAGACACCACTTTAGCTAATGGGGCCTCCTGCTGCCGCTGCGCCACCAGAGCACGATTTCTGTTCTCATCCTGAAGCAAAGTTCTTAACCCGAGGTACTATTTCTGGGTTAGCAGAGTCTGTAACCTGAAGCATTGCAACCCGAGGTACTACTGTAGTTTCTTTGTCCTCTCTTGGCTGGAAGTATCTCAGGCTAAGGAGCTGTTGCTTCTTCGAGGAATGGAGTCAGAGAGAGAGATGGCTGCCTCCCCTGTGCTATTTTGTCACCTGTACAGGTGAGGTCATGCCCACCTCTGGTCACATGTAGAGGAAGTTTGTCCCAGCCCATGAGGAAACAGGAAGTTCCAACTGGCTGGTCCAGACATCCCCTTTTTATGTTCACTCTAGGAATGCTGTATTTGACTGCTCTGTGTTTTACATTCCACACCGTTTTGAGTGTTACACGCTGAGGTCTGTCTGTTTTTGCTATTCATTTTATGTTTTTGTTTTTGTGACTGTGTGGAACCCAGTTCAGCTACTGATGGATTGATGGATTGATGGATTGATTGTGTGACTGCAGTACATTGTTTATTGCTTTCATTTTATGGATAAATGGTCTTGTTAGGTAGTAAAATTCATGTTAAATTGCTGTTTTAGATGTTGTTTTTAGAAGTCTGGAATGGATTAATCCATTTTGCATTACTATCTATGGGGAAGTGTGCCTTGGTTTTGGAACGGACTTCCGGAATGGATTAAGTTTGAGAACCAAGGCACCACTGTACTGTATTGTATTATTCCTTTGCTGGAACCAGCATGTCCCATAAGACCTGATCAGGCATGCCCTGCAAGCCTCAACTAGTCCAGAATGGTGCATGACATGCTGTGACATGACCTCTTTCAGCATTGCATGTCTGGACCTGCTGACACCCTAAAACAATTGAGCTAACATGCTCCAACATGCCCTTAGTATATATCCCACTCTGAAACACTACTTCAGTTGTGCCTCTGAGGGATAGTTCTTAGCTCAATGGGACTTACTTCTGATTGAACACATATGTACTAAACTGTACTGTTATTATACCTGATACTGCATAATGGTAGCCTAGTACAGTAGTCAAGTATCTTCTTTTATGTAATACAGCCAAACTAAATGGTGACCAGAAGAGCACAGCAACAAAAATCAGTCCTATGGTACCTTGTGATATTACTTACATGCAGGGGCGGAGCAAGCGGGGGGCGGTCCACCCCAGGTACCGCCCTGGAGGACGTGTCACTCGGGGCCCCGCCACCGCCCCTCGCCTCTACACGGCAGCCTCCAAAAACAAAAACAAAAACAAGAAAAGCTGCAGGCGTGCCACCCAAGCGATTGGACGCCGCGAGGGTGCCTGCTGGAGGGGGGGTGGCACTCAGGGCCGCGCCCCACCCCGCAATTGGCACCTGAGCCTGGACGCTCTGTTTAGGCTCCGTTTAAAAGTTGCGGGGGACGCGATCCCCCTCTACGTAGCATGCATGTGCAGCGGGATGCTGCGCATGCGTACAATGTAGAGGGGGTCGTGCACACACCCCGCGACTTCAAAACAGAGCCTAAATGGGGCGCCCAGGTTCCAGGTAGATAGCCCACTGGTGCAGCTCCATTGTGAATTCGCGGGGGGTTGCGACCCCCCTCTACAGTGATGCATGCGTCGTTATGTAGCGATGCATGCGTCATTACGTAGCGACGCCCCCCCCCCGGGGGCATGGCAATTTGCCACCCCTGGTGTCACGGCGCCTCACTATGCCCCTGCTTACATGGGTGAGTTCCTGTTATCTCAAACTCATGGTACAGCCTAGTAGGTTTATACCTAGTGGAGATGGAACAATCTTACAAAGAAGCTAAAAAGTAAAATTCAAGAGGCAGTAAACAAACCAGACAAGCAATTTACTTCAAAGGGTGTTTCAAAATATACCTTGCTCAGCAAGTCTGAAAAGCACACATTTAAGTGTTATAAAGTTGCATATTTACATTGTTGCATGCCACCCCAGTCTTCGAGTGGTGCAAGATTCCAGGGGTTCAAGGCACTTGACATGCTTCTTTTGGAAATGAGGCATAGCGGAGACTATGATGTCTTTATGATATATGGCTTATTTACACACATATACAACTTGAGCCCATGGTGGAGGGGTAAACACAGTCATAGCACACTGACAATTTGTACATATAGTCAGAAAATAGGTATGTTATCATGGCATAAATATGTGCTTCTTACTCTTACCGTTTATGAATAACCAACTAGATATGGACTAGTATTTTTTTGGTACTTTAAGGGTCCTTGAAGATATATTCCTCTTTGAAAGTAGCCTCAAAACAAGAAATGCCTCAAATAAGATGTACCACAGATGTATCCCAAGGCTTGTGGCACTGCTGTTTTGCCGCCCACAGTGATCGTTCTGTTTGAGCAGGACTAGCATCAGATACAGCCACCTGAGTCTCACAAACCTGTCTATCAGGGAGCATCATTTGCCTACCACACAAACTCATTGTAGCAAATTGATGCAATTGAAATGTACTCCTCAGGAAAATAACAGCATTCCCTAGTTTTTATATGGCAGCTACAGATGCCTGGGAACATAACAGAGTTTTATTGAGGTGGTTGCATATTAGATGGATCTTTTCTAGCAATCTCTGGAGCAATAATTGCAATGTACAACAGGAAAATCATGCAGTCACAATTCCTTCAGCAGTAAGTTATTAAAATGATGGATTGATGCCAAAGAAGGAAAAGAGGTGCAGGTTTCATGGAACTAAATGCTCCATAACAGTTTTAAGGAAGAGAAGGGAAACTAGAAAGGGCTATAGATCTGCAATGGGTTTACAAAAGTTATGGAACCTGACACGAATTGGTAGTGATGTGCCCACAATGGTTAAGTATTTCAGAGATGTTCCTGTTCTCTCACAGAACATTTGGCTAGCATAATATGGCCTAGTTGTTGTTCTGGTCATAAACTCCAGCAGGCCTATTTATGTAGAGCACTGACATTCTCTAGCATCTATAGCTACTGTAGAAGCCTAAAACAGAAAGAAAGAAAAAAATCAGGATTAAATCAAAATAATCTTTCCTTCAATTGCATTGACTTGTTTTTTGATTAAGAAAGGATTCAAAACAGCGTTTTCCTTAATCTGCATTGACGTTTCCAGCCATCGTGTGGTGAAAAACAGCTGGGAGAGACTTATTCTAGATTACTGCAGTGTGTGTTCCTGGGATTGCCTTTGAAAACACCTGGCACAGTTTTTGGCACAGGAGCAGCTGGTGGGGAGAGGAAGTGGCACATACCTGGCCTCCTTGCACTTGCATCACTATGACTTACCAAGAGGGAGAGGGACAAAGCAGCAGGGAGGTCAGGGGTGTGTGGATGCACTGGGGAGAGTGTCATATTGCTCCCAACCAGTGCATCTGCAGTGCACTAACTTCTTTGCCATCTTACCTGTGCCCCTCTTCTTTTTAGCAAGCCACAGTGATGCTGATGCAAGGAGGCCAGGTGTGTGCCACTGCTCCTTCCTTCCAGCTGCTCCTGGTTCAGAGTTCTTCAAACTCAGGTCCCCGTATGTTGTTGGACCACTACTCTCATCATCCCCAACCACCTCAGCAAATGGCCGGGGATTCTGGGAGCTGTGATTCAGCAACATCTGGAGACCCGCAGCTGAAGAAGGCTGCTGTAGTTATATCCAAAATAGGGCTACAATATTTTTTTAAAATTCCTTTTAATTTGTTTTGTTTTGTTTTGTTTCGATAACGTCAGACCAACAAGGCTACCTACCTGTAACTAGGGCTACAATATTGTTAACTAGTTCTTGGGTCATTTCACACCAGTTCTCTATCAGCTGCAATGGCTACCAGTCCATTTTCAGGTTCCATATTCAAGGCGCTGGTTTCAAAGTTCGTAATGGCTTGGGACTAAGATACCTGAAAGACTGTGAAATAAAAAACTATAATGCATGGGCGTAGCCACTGGGGGCAGGGAGGGGCAGCTGCTCCCCTAGATTGAGTAAAACAATAGGAATACTTAACTAACTGACAAATCGTGTCAATTCTGCCCCCCCCCCCAAACAAAATCCTGGCTAAGCTCATCCTACAGTGAGAGGTGGTGGCACTCTGGATGTGGAATGCTCTCCCCAGATAGACCAGCCTGGTACCGTCTCTATGTGATTCTTTATGTAGTTCTTTCCTTGGTACCTTCTTTATACAGATATAGAATTGCACCTGCTGTTCCTGCTTCCAGCTTCTGTGTTTCCATCGGCTCTGCCAATGAACGTCTGGAGGTTGGGAGATGCAACAGCAGACACAACCCCATTCCTCCTCCACACATATTCAGCCTGGACTGTATGGAAAGGACAAGGTGAAAATAAACACAAGAGATGTTAACATATGACAATTTCACATTTCGTCCAACGTAAGAGAACTCTGTGTATAGTCTGGGACAACCATCAAACTGTCTCAAACCAGTCCTGTATCCTAAAGTATTTATTACTGTTTTGTGCAGCACCATCAGAGCATCTAGTGCTTTGCAGAGTACTGTTCAGAGGAGCTTACAAATGAAAATTAGATACAGTGGAAACAACAGAGGACGGGGAGGCGAAAGTAAAACAGGGAAGCTATATGTGGTTGTTTCAGCTGCATGTCCTTTCTTAGGCTAGTTACTTAGGCTACTGATACATCTCTCACTAGCTTCCCCTTGCCTGTCTCTGCCTAACCTTAGAACCCCGCCTCTTATTCTATTTCTGCTTGTAGAATTTAGGACATACAAATCACTGAACTATATATCTACAGTGACAATAACAGAATAAGTGAGCCACTCATGCAACACATCTATTTTGTCCCCTTTCTTTTCTGGCAGTTGCTCCCCGGCTGAGTGTATCTTTTATTGTATTCATTTATTTGCCTCATTTATAATCTGCCCTTCATCACATTGCAATCTCAGGACTGTTTCCAATAAAATGGTTACAACAGGACACAATAAGTACATCCAAACTCTAGTAAGATGAAATTAAACAATGTAAAACAGATACCAAATAAGAGCAGCTAGGCATCACATTGAGGCCAGTTTACCCCTCCTACAGGGGAGAGAGGTGGTGAAACTTGAGCAATCCATCCTTCTGTCCTGTGTTGCATACACATACTGTAACCTCCAATTTATGATGTTGCATGAATGCGCCACCAAAGCCCTACTGTCAAAATGATTTGGTGATTATAGAACAACTTGTTGCAATCCACGCTCAGAGCCTTTTACTGAAAAGGAGCTGAGTTGAAACCCCCCCCCCCCCAATTCCATTCCTTTTACATTCAACTGAACAGGGACAGACCCTCCAAGTGTCCCTGTTTTCCAGAGATGACCCTGATTTAGAGAAGCCATCCCAGTTTCTGATGTGATCCCGGAATGTCCCGCTTTTCCTTAGGAAGTCCCTATTTTCATTGGAGAAATGTTGGAGGGTATGGAGTTGTCCAAACACCAAGCCATCTGAAGGCAATCCTGTACTGGGAAGTGTTTTTATATATGTTGGAAGCTGCCCAGAGTGGCTGGGGCAACCCAGCAAGATGTGTGAGGTATAAATAGTAAAATTATCATTATGGAATTTTCATCCTATTTTCATGGGAGAAGTGTTGGAGGGAAAGAGTTAGAAGAAGGTTGTAGTGTAGCAAATTAGCTAGTCAGCCACAAACTATTTAGGCCAGGGATGGGGAACCTGTGGCCCTCAAAATGTTGTGGGACTGCAACTGCCATTATCTGAGGCAATTTGCCATGCTTGCTGGGGCTGATGTTCCCTATCCTTGGCCTAGGTAGTCTTGGACAAGTCTTGCTCCCTTCTCTGTAAAATGTGAATAAAATACCTCTGACCTCAAAAAGATTTTGTGGTGGTGAAATGAAACAATTAGTGTGAAGCAGTTCACATCCTATCTAAAAACAAAAACAAAAAAAATATTCCAATGTGTTCTGCTCAGACCAATTTGTCTCACTTCTTGGACTTGGACACACACACACACACACACACACACAGAGAGAGAGAGAGAGAGAGAGAGAGAGAGAGAGAGAGAGAGAGAGAGAGAGAGAGAGAATCACAAAGAGCAATGAATAAACCCAATGTACCTCTCTCCTTAAGTTAAAAAAATAGGAAGTTAGAGAGTCCCTTCCATCCACCTAGCTTGGAACTGAGATGTCTCACTTATTCCTTCTAGTCCAAAGGGCCTATGATGGGAAAGAAGGGGTGCATTGGTGATGGTGGGGACCAGGAGAGAAAGTGGGGTTCGGTTTGGGCTATTAAGTTGCACAAGGCCAAAGAAAAATTTCTGTGAACAGAAATCAACATGCAAATCCTGAAGATGTGAGTGAGCTCTGCCCTGACCTGTGTAATGAACAAATAAAAGGAGGCCGCTTTGCTCCCAAGCTCCCTCAGCCCGTTCCCCCCCCTCCCACCGCCTCCCCAAAAGACAAAAGGTGCAGCTTAGTGGTGCATGAAAGAAGCAGCAAAACAAAAAGGCCACCTCCCCTTCGCAGCCCACTAAGCTCCCCCACTAGACAGATGGCAACAGTTGCCCCCACACCAGTTGCGTGTAGCAGTGAACAAGCCTCTTTTATCCCACAACAGGTCATAAATGAGAATGGTGCAGACAGCAGCCAAACACTTCGCTGAGGGATGGCACTGGGAACGGAGTCGCGGGGGGAGGCGGGGAGGCAAGGCTGCTGCTGTCACGAAACCCAGGAGAATATAATAAGCAAGCCGAGGGTCGCTCCCATGTGAGCCCATCTGTCCGCGTCCGGGAGCAACCTAGTTGCCCATGTGCTTTTCCTTCTGGAAGATTGCCAGCACAGATCTATGTATGCGCAAGCAGCCATTGCATTAGGAGCAGATAATACGCAGAGCTGCCTTTCTCATATATAATTTGTCGCCTCCGTGTTCATGTCAGTTTCTCAAAGGAGGTTTGTTTAGCCCCCTTTTAAACTGGCTCTTATTGCCATTTTATTCTGAGATGGGTGTTTTTTTTACTCAGATTCCAGGATGATTTGTTTTGAGTTTGCTGCTTGCTGATACTTTTTTATGATGCTGGTGATGCTGGTGTGTGTGTGTGTGTGTGTTACTGCTGTTGTGTTTGTTTTCTTGTTTCTTTAAATTTCATGTGATTTATAGGGGGTGTGTTTCTGTACAAACAGGGAAATATATTTGTAAGCCTCCCTTAATATGATTTATTTAAGAGGTATAATAATTAAGGTATAAACATTGAGACATAGATATTTTAATATAACTCATCTAAAAGAACTGCCAGCTCCGGCCACGTAGTTGCGCAATCACTTAACCCAGAACAATGACAGGGTGGAAAAACCCCTTTTACCGGTCTGATTGTGATTAACAAAGGTAAACTTGCGCTGACTAAGGCTGAAATCCCAACCCTGCTTGTCCATTGAATTCAATAGCACTTCTGAGTAGACATGTCTAGGATTGCAGGCTAACAGAGCAATCCTATGCATGTTCCATTGCAAGTCTCATTGAGCTCCATGGACCATACACCTTAGGTGTACTAATTGCAGCTGAATATACAGTAGTTTTTTTCAGGGGGGACGCAGGGGTATGCATACCCCTAAACATTTTGTGAATATTTGTACTTTTGTCCATTTACAGTGGTACCTCGACTTACGAAGACGATCCGTTCTGCGGCAGTCTTTGTAAGTCGAAGTTTTCAGTTCTCGAAGCGCCCGTTCTGCGCATGCGCCAACTGCGTGCGCTGCTTCTGCGCAGGGCGTGCGCGGCAAATCGACTTCCGGGGTTGTCGACTTCGGAAGTCGAATCCTTTGGAAGTCGAGTCGTTCGGTTGTCAAGGTACCACTGTACTGTATCCCCCCCCCCCGATTTGAACTATAAAATGGTGATTTTCTTGAATCAAAATGGGAATACCCCTAAACATTTTTTGGGGGGGGGAAGCACTGTGAATAAGTGACCTGAACAGGCACTCACCTTCACAGAGTAAGTGTGTGTGTGTCTCTTTGTGTCCTTATACATTCAAGAAAGTTAAAACTTCAGTAGGGACCTGTGAATGGGCTGTGGCCATCAAGTGCCAGGCTCTGTACAATCGCAGAGCAAGAAGAGGGACCCTACTTACCCGAGGGCTTTGATGTTAAATGTGAGACAACTGCTGAGTGCAACAAGCCAGACAAAGAACCAGAGGACACAATGAGACAATGCAGTCAGCACAATGGGCAGCCGCCGCCTGTGCATACCAGCTGTCTAAGCTCCAGTGCTACTTATTCTGTCCAGGATTGTCAGCTCTCATGTGTTCATCACAAATCTCACTATTTCATCAAGCTTTCTTAAATCTCCAGACTGCAGGGCTTGTAATAAAATGATGAAATTTTCAGGTTCCTTTTATTTCTGAGTGTGATGTTTTGCCTCTGTCGGTGGTGAATACATTCCTTGCGTAACCAGCAAATAAGCACTGTGCAGGCTCAAAGGGCGAGCAATGACACCAAGAGGAGGAGGGTCAAATTTGGTCACGATGAGTCCAAACTGAATCACAAAATGCTTTCAATGTTCTACTTACAGGTACCTGAGATTTCAACAGTTCTGTAGTACAGTTCTGGAGTTGTTGTTGTTGTTGTTGTTGTTGTTGTTTAGTTGTTTAGTCGTGTCCGACTCTTCGTGACCCCATGGACTAGAGCACGCCAGGCACTCCTGTCTTCCACTGCCTCCCGCAGTTTGGTCAAACTCATGTTCGTAGCTTCGAGAACACTGTCCAACCATCTCGTCCTCTGTCGCCCCCTTCTCCTAGTGCCCTCAATCTTTCCCAACATCAGGGTCTTTTCCAAGGATTCTTCTCTTCTCATGAGGTGGCCAAAGTATTGGAGCCTCAGCTTCACGATCTGTCCTTCCAGTGAGCACTCAGGGCTGATTTCCCTAAGAATGGATAGTTCTGTAGTACAGCATCTTAAAAAGCAAAGACCTTGCCGACAAAGGTCTGTATAGTTAAAGCTATGGTTTTCCCATGTATGGAAGTGAGAGCTGGACCATAAAGAAGGCTGATTGCCAAAGAATTGATGCTTTTGAATTATGGTGCTGGAGGAGTCTCTTGAGAGTCCCATGGACTGCAATAAGATCAAACCTATCCACTGGAAGGACAGATCCTGAAGCTGAGGCTCCAATACTTTGGCCACCTTATGAGAAGAGAAGACTCCCTGGAAAAGACCCTGGTGTTGGGAAAGATTGAGGGCGCAAGGAAAAGGGGACGACAGAGGACGGGATGGTGGGACAGTGTTCTCGAAGCTACGAACATGAGTCTGACCAAACTGCGGGAGGCAGTGGAAGACAGGAGTGCCTGGCATGCTCTGATCCATAGAGTCACGAAGAGTCGGACACGACTGAACGACTAAACAACAAATCATGTGGATGTTTGCTGCTTGTGCCCTTTGGGTAAACATTTTTACCAGATGAAGCCATACTGGTCGTCTTGAATCTGGAGGACATAATGGCTCTTGGCTCTCTTCAATGGCAATGGCAGAATGGAAGTGGAGGGAGAAGCACCCTCTCACAAATTAGCAATTGAAACAAGGTTTTGACATTCATATCTGATGTTTGGGGGTTGAGGCAGAAGATTGGCAAATAAATATTCTGCTGAGGTATCCACTGGCAACACTTCACACCTACCCTAGCCTCATATCATTTTATTTTTCATCACTCAGTGGTTCAAATACTTCTTAGGAGAGTATCTATCCTTCTTTTGCAAGCAAGTGGAGGGTGTGTGTTTCTACTCAGAGTCGTTTTGCCTCTCAGGATGGCGCCTTTGGCCTCCCATTGTTCTTTACTGGGAAGTCCCATATAGTCAGGAAGTGTGACAGAAAATGTTGCTTACATTCCTTTTTTTAAAAAAAATAAAAATAAAAATTTAAAAAGGGAACTTGGATATTTAAGGGGTCCCACCCAAAGCCTTAGCTTTGTAGTCTCCATTCCTGCAGCTCTATGCAAAAGGAAATAGGTTGACAATGAAATTAAGATAATGCCAAGTTCTTCAGACTGGAAAGTCTCTGGCTGTGTGCTACAAGCTGCTTCTTATGGTTAGCATTCATCAAGACATCATTCCGATTTATTGTCACATTAGGAAGCCTCTATCCAGACCTAGTCTTACATACGACACAGAGGTTAAATATCTTCTGTGCCCTGTAAAGGGAGAGAGATGCAGGGGTAAACTGAGGCGTGTCTTGGCCTACTACTAGTGAGAGCCACTTCCCCAATGGTGAGATCCCGCAGTGTTGAGGAGCATATGAAAATATCAGAACCACATAGGCATGAACAACCAGGGATCTTTCCCTCTCAGTAGTTGCACGAGCAGATTCTAGGCCACGGAGTGCATGGGAAAGAACCACAAGATCAGGCTTAACCACATGATTGAGATGCTCACATAGGTGCTTCTTCAGCAACATGAAATTACCACACCACTGGAAAAAGCACGTCATTCTGTGTACATGTGAGAATCGGAAAGAGAGAGAGAAATTGGTTTTACTATTATCTGTTTGCCTAGCCAAGTCTTTAAAAAAGTAGTTATTTCTATGATGCAACTGGTTCCTTAACAGAGGTTCACAATAACCAGCCTATTGACTCCAACTGGAAAATGCAAGTAGATTTTCAGTGTTAAACAAGAAAGCAGTGCGGTGGTGGTTGGTGTTTTTCCATTGAACAGCCTTCTAGACTGGGGTTTGTTTTTTTTTTTGCATTATATAGCCCATTGCTATAATATGTCATCAAGAATGCAACAGGGCAGAAACAGAAATTAGGGGTATGTGGAATAACTTGTTGAATGAGTATTCCGAACTAAACAAGTAAACAGGGCCGTCTCAAGCAGGTCCGGCACCCTGGCGCTGAGGCGCGGAAATCGCTCCAGTGCCCCCGCCCTCACAGTGCCCAGCGCCCCCCCGCCCCCCCGGCGCCCCGCACCACCGGGACTGCACCTAGAGCCGGGCCTGCAAGTAAACAGGAATTGCATAAGCAACACTATTCCTTCTTTTTTCAGAGTGTTAGATAAAGGGCCAATCCATATTTACCCATAGCAGCAGGAGTATTAGATTGGTTACTCTCTCTAGACAATTTAAGAGACCATGTGGGAAGTTGAGTGGAATTGAATCCAGTACATAGTGCTGCCATACACACGCCAGCATGTCGTAGGCAGTGACAACTGGAACTCAACACAAGCTAAACATTTCCTCACAGCCTCACCACATTGCAAATGCAGACTGTAAGAGCATGACACACAGGGGAGGCCCAGGGCATTTTGCTGCCTGAGGTGAAGGTCAATATGGCTTACCTTCTCAATTCCATACAGAGAAGCCAGGCACAAGGGCAAGTTGATTCTTTCTTCGACAAAGGCAACAGGACATCATCCTGCACCACATTTGAGGGCAGCAGACTAGTTTACTGGGTGTAAGGCAAGCTGTGTCTGGGTCATAGCTGTCCTCCAGCATCTTACCACCCCCCTTGCCCCCCAGAATCTGCCACCTGAGGCAACCACCTCACTCTACCTAATGATAGAACCAGTCCTGATTACACATCAGAGTCCATTGGGTGGCATTATGTCCTTGGCTCCATCATTTGAATTATTAGGCTGCACACACACCATGAATTTCTCTCAAAATGCACAGTGTTTCCCTCAAAAAGTCATAGGAACCATAATTAACCCCTCATGGTTCCGAGGATTATTTGGGGGAAATGTGCTTTAAATGAATGGCATCCAAGTTAAAAGTCATGCGCGCGCGCACACACACACACACACACACACCACAGCTGGGGGTTTGCAACACTAAAGGGGCAGGATGGCTTTCTGTTTTTGGTGGTCTTGTAGTAAGGTTAAAGCTTACTGGGAAATGATATACAATGAAATGAAAAGGAAGTTTAAAATAATGTTTGTAAAACAAACCAGAAGCCTTTCTCTTGGGAATTATAAGGATAGGACTACCGGTACCTAAATTGTATAGAAACTTATTCATGTCTGTGACTACAGTGGCAAGAATACTACTTGCCCCAAAATGGAAAGAAGAAGAAGTCCCAGCAAATGAATAATGGATTCAAAAATTTATGGAATATGCAGAAATGGTGAAACTTACCGGAAGAATAAGAAATCAAGATAACAAACTTTTTATTTGGTTTATTGAATATTTACAGATAAATTGTAAACAGATAAAAACACTGGCAGGATTATTGTAATAACCTGCAGTTACATAACAACATATATTTAAAGAAGATAAATAAATGAGTAAGTTAAGTGAATTTGAATATTAAAAATAAATTTAAGGAATTGCAGAAAGAGGGGGAAGGAAGCCAAGTTTTAAAATGTCAAAATGATTGTAAAATCAGTGAAATGTATATACTGTATCTGAAAAGTATAAATAAAAATTAAAGGGGGGGGAGATGGCTTTCTCTTTAACAGACTGAGAAGGGAGCATGTGGTTGAAACTTCAAAGAAACCTGCTCTTCAGCATTTCCCTCTTGTCATTTTCACTGTGATTCTGGGGGGGACATTGGTGGTCCTGGGATAATCACAGTTTAACCATTACTGCTTTAATTTATACAGTGCGCATGATGCGTTTGGCCTATGCGTCTCTCCTCCCTGCCACATTAATGAGACCGGATTTGTGGTAAATTGAACTTTGGTGTCCTCGGCAGCTGAAACGAATGAGAAGCGCTGAAGCCACAACTTGAATTAATTCTCTCTCCTCCCTCCCTCCCTCCCTCCCTCCCCTGCCTTGTAGGTTTCAGGCAGGCAGGTGTTGAAACTGGGCTGTAGGATACAGACTGATTTCCCCAGATACAAGAGCTTGCCGTTTTGCTTACACTGTTGCCTGACAGGTCTTTAACAGAGCTGCAATGTCTCCTCCTCCCCCACACCAGAAAACAAAAAGAGCTCAGGAAACACCTGGAGGCCAAGTGCTGCTGCCACGCTGGAGGAGGGCTCTTCAGCTTGGTTCCCTCTCCGCCAGCTGCTTAAAAATAAAAGCTGAATCATTCATCGGTTCCCCACCCAGGGGCCCTGAACTGTTTACCACCCTGACGCGAGTACAAGCTCAAACCTGTTTCCCAGCTCCAGAACGCTCCCTTTCCGCAGAGTTGGGGTTTTTTTTGGCACTATGCCCTTTTTAAAAATATTGCATTTTATTCTTTGAGAGATGCCCCAGAGGACACGAGACATTCGGTGGTCATAGAAATATTGCAAATCGATTAATTAATAGGGCCATCATCATCGCGCAGACTACAAACAGCAGCACAAGGCTAAGTGTTCTAAAGCACCAACATTGAGATTCTTTTTTTAAAAAAAAGACATTTTATTAAATTTTCCAATTAAACACATTTAAACAATAACAAAACAAACAACAACAAACACAACATCACATAAACATAATAAACACAGAATTTTTCTTCTAAACATCAATTATTACAATTTTCTTTGCTCTACCGAGCTTTGACTTCCCTCCCTCCCCCCAGTCAGTCGGGTGTTTTTTTTTTTGTCCATTTCTGTCTTGCAGTTTCTTTATTCCTTCTATCTAAAGTCAATTCGTAGGATTTATTTCAGTCCTGCAAGTGTCTTTAAACTTCTACAATTCTTCTCCATATAGTCCACAAATTTACTCCAATCCTTTCGGAACTTTGACTCTCCCTGGTTTCAGATCCTGCTAGTCAGTCTTGCTAGTTCCACATAGTCCATCATTTTTGTCTGCCACTCTTCAATCGACCAACATTGAGATTCTACTCAAATCTTATTCTTTTTATTCAGGGCTTCCCCCCCCCCCCAAAGCTGGAACTCGACGGAATTCAGTTCCGGCACCTCTCAGGTGGGTGCCATTGCCATTCTAAGAGAACAAGGGAGGTGTTCATGGTAAGTTCCGGCACCTCTTTTTCTAGAAAAATAACACTGTTTTTATTTATTAAATTTCCATACCACCTTTCGTCTGAGGATCACAGGAAAGTTGGCAATATAAACATATGGAAATACATAATGTAGTAATAAACAAACACACAGAGGAGGGGGAATCAAAGACCATAGATTGTTTAATTAGCCAAAGGTTACAATAAGGTATTCAAAAGCAGAGGGTGGGGGATTGAGTTCATGATGATTCATTGCTACATAAGGGTGAGACATTGGTTTGGATTATGATGGAGACCAAGATTCACAATTCTGGAGACATCTGGACAAGTTACAGGTAGGTAGCCGTGTTGGTCTGCCATAGTCGAAACAAAAAAATTCCTTCCAGTAGCACCTTAGAGACCAACTAAGTTTGTCATTGGTATGAGCTTTCATGTGCATGCATCTGAAGAAGAAGTGTGTATCTGAAGAAGTGTGCATGCACACGAAAGCTCATACCAATGACAAACTTAGTTGGTCTCTAAGGTGCTACTGGAAGGAATTTTTTTATTTTATTTGGACAAGTGTTCATCTCATCAAGCAACCTAACCATTGGCTGATCCTTTTGGTGATCATCTCCAGAATTAAAAGAGAAGAGATATTTAAAATACGCTAAAACAACCAGTGGAAATGGATTTGAAGGAAAGGCTACCTCCTTTTATCTGGGGCATTCTTGTATATCTAAGATCATTATATAGGCTGGTTTTCTGTATCTGGTTAGCGAGGAGGCAGCTGGGAACAAGAAACTTGGTGCCACTGTCAAACATGCAAAATAAAGGCTTGGCAGCTGAGATAAGTTCCGCACCACATAACTCCCAGCCCTTTCTTGAGTCATCTGGGGTTTTTTTGGTGCCTGTGCATTGTGCATCTGTCTCCATTTATGAGGAAACACAGGGAGCTTCCCAACCCACAGGAGGATTGTCTGACACACAAGCAAAAACTGTATAATTTTGTGAAAGATGGGCAAGCAAGTCAGCAAGAACCACCCTCGTTCTCAGCTCTTGCTATTTTCTTTTGCTCCTACCCAGTGCTATTTTTCTAGAAAAAGAGGTGCCAGAACTCACCATGAACGCCTCCCTTGTTATCTTATACAGTCATACCTCGGTTTAAGTACACTTCGGTTTGAGTACTTTCAGTTTAAGTACTCCGTGGACCCGTCTGGAACGGATTAATCCACTTTCCATTACTTTCAGTGGGAAAGTTCGCTTCAGGTTAAGTACGCTTCAGGTTAAGTACGGACTTCCAGAACCAATTACACTCATACTTCGGGTTAAGTACGCTTCAGGTTGAGTACTCCGCGGACCCGTCTGGAATGGATTAATCCACTTTCCATTACTTTCAGTGGGAAAGTTCGCTTCAGGTTAAGTACGCTTCAGGTTAAGTACGGACTTCCAGAACCAATTACACTCATACTTCGGGTTAAGTACGCTTCAGGTTGAGTACTCCGCAGACCCGTCTGGAACGGATTAATCCACTTTCCATTACTTTCAATGGGAAAGTTCGCTTCAGGTTACGTACGCTTCAGGTTAAGTACAGACTTCCGGAACCAATTGTGTACTTAAACCGAGATACCCCTGTAATGGCAAGGGCACCCTCCTGCAAGGTCCTGGAACTGAGTTGGGGAAAAGCCCTGTTTCTACCTTATATAATCTAAAACTGTGTAGAGGGTTGTTGAAAGGGCCACTTCACACTAGGGGTGCAGGAGAAATCCCAGTCAGTTCAAAGGCAAACTTTCAAGGTGATCTTAACTATTTAAGTTTCCAAAACAATATGCAAACCAAAATCCAACCACCCTTAAAAATTCACGCTTCTCCAAATTTTGCAGTGTAGCAAGTAGTGTGTACAAAAACATATACTAAAGTGTGCATGTATTAGTGAAAGTAACAGGCAAAAATGCAGTATATTAAGTAAAATTTCTTGTGAAAATGTGCGTATTAGGGGAAAATGCATTTTAAAAAACACATATAGTAGGAGAAATATGCACAAAAATGCTGAAGAATTTTCATGAGAACATTTGAAAAAAGACATTTACAAACTGATGTGAAAATGTGGAGAAGTGAACTTAAAACTGGGAAAACAAGAAACTGGGATAACCCAAAATTGACATATTCACCCACACTTATTCTACACACAGAGATATCTTATCCTTATCTACATGTCTGGAGCTGCACAGATAGAAAGGGGAAGTCCCTTGTGAACTGCAGACATATATCTATATTAATATGCATACACCCAGGAAACTGTTTTGTGCCTCCACTAAAATATATTTGGGCATGAATTCCTGCATTACAATGGGCTTTTTCTTTCACATAATACCCCTCACACATTGAAAGAACATGTAAGGAGCTTGCAGAGTTGTACAGAATAGCCCACGTTCTTGCTGGTGAGGTCAGTGTCCCCCATTGGTCACATGCAAGAGTCTTGCACACATAGAACTCCTAGATGTGAAGGGGGGTATTTGTCTAAGCAGGGTCCCCACACACACACACAGAAAAACTGTATGTGCATGCCTTTCAGAGAGCTGAGAACGAACACATGGATAGTGGAGTGTGTGACCAACAGACAAGTCAGGGGCAGCAGGTGTACACAACTTGACTTCATGCATTGGGTGAACATGCAATATCTTGTGTGTATTCTCTGTTAACCAAAATACAAGGGTGGCTTCCCCTCACCCACTCCAGTGTATGCCTGTGTACATTTTATTTTATTGCATTGCATTTGCATTCTTGCTCTGTGCCGTCTAGAGCAACGATTGGTAGAAGCGTAGGAGGCAAGTTTAACAAACAAACAAACAAATATTTATGATGCAACCCTGAAACACCTCCTGTATCTGAGTACTGTCCTAAAATACTCCACATGACATGACAGCCACCACATGACACACATTTCACATAGCAATTTCATTTGTACTATGGTGCTTTCCTTCTAAGGCCATTCAAAACGAATCCTGACAGGAGGAAATGTGCAATAATCCTAATCACGGAATTAAAAAAAAAACCTAATTAGCAAAAGAGATAATTTAAAAAGAAAAGAAGAAAAAATTGAGAATTTAAATAACCCTAAATATCCGTTTTCATATTTCAATACACATTAAAAACTTTTTTATTTTAGTTTTGTACAAATCTCATTACAGGGCCTGAGTTTTTCCAAGGCTCAAGCACTTAACAAAACTTCCCTCGTGTTAATTGCTGATGGTATGTTTTCTTCTTGTTTGTTGGCATTGTTAATAATTTTTATTTCCCATTTTCAAAGAGATAAATAATAATCGTTTATTTATTGCATGCACATCCTGTCCTTCCTCCAAGGAATTCAGAGCAACAAGAGTGGGTCAGCCTCCCTCTTTCTATTATTTGAATTTACGAATCTGCCTTATTCCAGGTCAGATTATTGGCCCATCTAGGGCAGTACAGTCTGCAATGAGTGATGGCAATGGCCAAAGGTTACTCAAGGAGCTTCATGGCTTAACAGAGATTTTAATTCTCGTTTTCCTCAGGCCTAGGCTGACATTCTAACTAACCACTACCCCATATTGGCTCTCATTTAAAAGCCCACTGGCGGGGAAGTGGTGTTGGTTGTGGCATATGCTTGCCACTAGCGACCTTTTGGTACTGGGGACACAGACCCATTTAGCACTGTAATTATTTTATTACCTACATTAACTACCATAGTGCCTGGTCATATAAACGTACCTGAAAGGAGTCTGCGACACTGGCAGAGATACCAATGGTGTGATAACTACTGTTGCAGGTCACACAGGAAGTCTGCTGGAGCAGGAAACTGAAGCTGCATCTTGGCCATAAAAGAGCAGCCAGCATCTTCCGCTAGCACCTTCACTGAAAAAAGGATGGGAATGGAATACTTTGGCTTTCAACATGTGGTGGAAGAGGTAAACTGCACAACGAATAAAGGCCTTGTGGAGGAAGAGACTGGCTATCAAGATGACCAGGAGAATCCTGAGTAGTAAGTAAAGATTGAGGGCTGGCGCTTAACATAATTGCTAAGCCTGTTTGCCAGGCTTCATGGAAGTAGGTTACCTCGCTGCTGGGAGGAGCTCTGGGAGACAACTCCCATTGATTCCAGGTTAAGCCATTGATTCAGGTTTGTGGGTGGAGAGATAAATTCAGGATGCAACCCACACCTCATTAAAGTCTACTGGAAAACTCCCACTGAACCAGTGGCTCTGGATTGTGCTCATACGGTACACAATGGGTTAACCCGAACAGGTTCTGAGAATCCCAGTGGAGGTACACAGCAATGCAGGGAAAAGGAAATCAAACTGAGTAGCACTGCTTTGAATTCAATAAATAATAATAATAATAATAATAATAATAATAATAATAATAATAATAATACAGTCATATCTTGGAAGTCGAACGGAATCCGTTCCAGAAGTCCGTTTGACTTCCAAAACAGTCAAACATTCAAACATTCCAAAAACCAAAGTGTGGCTTCACATTGGCTGTAGGAAGCTCCTGCAGCCAATCGGAAGCCACAGAAGCCCCGTTGGACATTCATGTTCCAAAGAACGTTTGCAAACCAGAACAGACACTTTCGGGTTTACGACATTTAGGAGCAAAAACGTTCAGGAACTAAGCTGTTCGACTTCCAAGGTAATAATAACACCTCGCCCATCTGGCTGGGTTTCCCCTGCCACTCTGGGTGGCTTACAGCACATATAAAAACATAGCAAAATGTCAAACCTTAAAAACTTCCCGATATAGGGCTGCCTTCAGATGTGTTCTAAAGGTTGTGTAGTTCTTCATCTCCTTGACATCTGATGGGAGGGCATTCCACGGAGAGGGCACCATTGACATCCCCAGGGCACTGCATTGGGGTACACTTAGAAGAGCAATAGCAAAACAACCAATTATCCTTAAAAGTGCTCACAAATGCAGCGTTTCAAAGTTCCATCCAAAGATAAAGACTCTTATGCCAGCTGAAACACAACCACTGGCGAATTAAATGTAGTGATTTATTAAAGAGTCCTGGTATCATGGTGATTGTTGTGCAGACGCAATTAACCATGCACCAACAGCAATAATAATAATACAGCTGCAATCTTTTTTACCATCTTGATTGCCAGTGACTCAATGTAAATGATGGTGAATCATCCCATCACCTGAGAAACTTCTCCCAAACATACTTTTTATATCAGGCACTTAGGTCAATTGGAGGGTGTGCATCTCATTCTAAATAGAGTTCTGGAATCTACATGATTGCTTGGTAATCAGCCACTATTTTAAAAGCTCTCTTACAAGCTCAAGGATCTTTCAAATGCCTGCATATGTAGTAGTGGAGAGCATTAAAAAGAGCTTTGATTCCCCACCCATCCCACCCCCCGCCGCTGCCGCCTTTGAAGAGGTGAATTGCTGCAAATATGCATGACGCTAACAGAACTGTGCCAACATGGTTTGTGTGAGAGTCTAGATTAGCTCCAGTTTATGGTACAATGTGCCTTGATTTTCCAGGGGCAAATACAACCCTAATAATAAAACAGCAACGCGGATCAAAACCCCAAACGTTCACCAAGCAATGTGTTATTTGTACCACAACAAATCATGGCAAAAATGAACTGAACAAGTCAGAAAGAGATGACAAACAACACAGGAGGACAACAGGCTCCCCCTAGGCATCCTGCCAGATTGCTCATGTTAATAGGTGATTTTTGTTTACAGTACTCGCATGTTTGTACATTATAAAATAAAGGTAAGTTGGCACAAACTTTCCCAGGCAAAGTGGCTTAGCACAATATCTCAGGACCGTGCCAATGCATTGTACAAAGGCTACTGATTGGATATTGCTGATTGGATAAATTCACATTAAATAGATCCTTTGGTACTTTTATTGTGCTATCTGAAAGGAATCACACAGATTACTGATATGGGATCCAGACAGCAAACCTTCTTCGCGGCTGCAAGAAAAGAATTAGCATATAAATGAAAAAATCCAAATCCACCAGTGGCTGAAGACTGGTTATGTTGTAAGGACTATAAGATATCATTGGTGTGATCAAATTGACTTTTACAAGAGGCTAGAAAGTATATATCTAATACTGTATAGTAATGGCAGATCTAGATAAATGTTTATTTTCAATACTGTATGGTCATATTTTAATAAAGGTATAAATATTGAAGCACACATACACACATTTAGATTATTCTGCTCGTGCCTGCTTTAATCTTGTAATGCATTTGCCATTTTACAATCACACACTGTTCTCTGTTGTCCCAAGACAGATGCCACTGTTAATTTTATTTTGGTTCAGTTTTATTATCCAAAGTCCAGAGATTGAGATTAGTTTTGCTTTAAGGGTGCAATTAGATTCTGAGGTAAGCCCAACTTGCCTTTGCTCTTCTGGATCAAATTCAGAACACCCTGAAATGTGCCAGAACTCACTCAGTTGAATCTAATGCACAAGAGAAATATGACCTGAAAGAGTAAGATCCTTATTAAAGTGGGACAAAGGCTTTGCTTTCTTTTATGCTACTAGAATGGGCATCCAATATTCTTTCCATTTCATACTGTGTTCCTGGAATTGCTATTTCTGGAGGATGATGTCCCAGCCTTTTCTCTGCCAATTACCTACTCTGAAATTGCATAACCTTGGCAAGGAAGTCAGAGTCGAGAAGGATGGCATTAAACATAGATCCCTGCCTGTCATTTCCTTGACAACTGATTAGGAAAATGCAGCTTCTCCCAACTGTTTTGTTTTGTTGTGTTTTGAAGTCCAATCTGTCCCCTCAAACCACTCCATTAGAGCACTGTGCTTTAAAAAAATAATCTCAGTAAAAGTTAAAATGTAGAGATAATATGTGGAAAGATTTTTTTGGAGTGAACTGTAAAAATAATGGTATTTTTAAGCAATGAGGTTGACGTGTTGCGAGTTATGTTGTTTTAACATGTGAAAAAAAATGGAAATTAATTTTAAAAAATTATTAAAAAGGTAGATATCATAGTAGCTTGGCCAAGGGATGTGGAACCAAACTCCAGAGACCTCCGTGAAACCATTTAAGACTTGGCAAACTGGGGACAGATAGCAATACAGGCAGTCCTTGCAAGGCGGAAGTCAGATCACTTGGAAAGCAACTGTATTTTGAGATCATGCCTAGTGCGACAACTGGCGCATTTCATTTATCATCACCACCACCATCATTATTTATGGGAAGGAACCAGCACCTGTTCTGCATTTGGGCACACAACCTTGCAGAGCTATTCCCTTATCACCATCACCATTGCCAGTTGCCAGCATCACTTGTCCCCTTGGTACCTGGAAGGGCTCTGCAGTGCAAAAGCAGTCCACCTTTCCATCCTGGGAGGCATCACAGCATACCCTCAAGCACAGCTGGCTAAATGCAACCCATTCAACTGCTACCCATATCCCTGCTGCCCCTTCCCCTCGCAAAGCACAAGGTATTCGGACGACACCACCCACAAGCAGCCCTAGAGTTTCTAGGACACTTGGAATGAGGTGTATAATTCAGGTGTACTAACTCAAAGTAATCCCGTTATTGCATCTTTGTACTTACTACAAATGATCCACCTAAAATGCTATCCACTGGCAGTTAGGCGACACAGAAGCACTTTTTTCGATAGCCACGTCTATTACTTTGCTTCAAAATGTGGCAGGTTAGCCCTGCTGTGGGGAGATGAGAGTGAGCTGTCCTGCCCATTGGCCAAGCAGAGCCCTGGACTTCCCCTCCTGGGGCCTTGCCTTGAAGGCACCAGTGAATGCTGGATTTTACACAGTAACTATAAATCCCCGTTAGGGCTGCTTCTATGCATTTCGGGTGCTCCCAAGCACTGTTTGAGATATGGGTACAAAGTCTTGAAAAAAACAGCTTGACCAGAGGCCCATAGGATAGAGGGGGGAAATGGGAGATGTAACCAGCAAACTATGACAGCTCTGTAACAGGGGTGGGGAATCTATTGTTGGTCTACCACTTGCAACATCCCTGCTGGAGCGGATGAAAATTGTCAGGTCTATCATCACCATCATCATCTGAAGGGCCACAAGATCCCCAGCCTTTTTCTACAATATTACCTTAACCACCAATAAGCTATTTTTCAAACACAAAATTATCAGATTCTAGACATAGTGTTGCAATCAATCAACTAAGTCGTACCCTAGCCCATTGAAACTAACAAGCCCAAGTTAGTCATGCCCAGGCATCCCCAAACTTCGGCCCTCCAGATGTTTTGGACTACAATTCCCATCTTCCCCGACCACTGGTCCTGTTAGCTAGGGATCATGGGAGTTGTAGGCCAAAACATCTGGAGGGCCGCAGTTTGGGCACGCCTGGTATAATGCATTTAACACACTATGATATCACTTTAAACAGTCATGGCTTCTGCCAAAGAATCATGGGAAGTGTAATTTGTTAAGAGTGTGGAGAGTTGTTAGGAGACCCCCCCCCCTATTCCCCTCACAGAGCTACAATTTTCAGAGCTCCCTTTGAAGAGAGAAAGATACTTAAACCACTACAACGACTTGTAGTTCTGGTAGGGGGAATAGGGATCTCCTAACAGTTCTCAGATCCTGTAGAGCTGTTGCCAGTCAGAGTAGACAATAGTGGTCTAGATCAGGCATCCCCAAACTGCGGCCCTCCAGATGTTTTGGCCTACAACTCCCATGATCCCTAGCTAACAGGACCAGTGGTTGGGGAAGATGGGAATTGTAGTCCAAAACATCTGGAGGGCCGAAGTTTGGGAATGCCTGGTCATGCCTGTTGACTACAATGGGCCTTCTCTGAATAGGAACAGCATTGTTGCAATGCTCTTTATTTAAGAGCCAGATAGGTTGGACCCCTTATTGCAAAGAATGAGCCAGTGTCTCGGATAATTTCCAGCAACGTATTTAAATTGCTACATTTTTATTAAAGTAACAAAAGTGTACATTTTGCAATATATCTGTACATTTTGCATATAAAAACACTATTGTACAATAATCATTCCTCCCCCCCCAACACAAAATAGCTTACAAACTTTATATTATTTTCACCAATTATGAAAAGTAGGTCCCGCTCAACAGTCCAGCTCAAGTTTTGCAAACATTTTTGAGAAGAAAGGAAAGGGCACACACACTCACACCCATAAGCTGTTCCTAAATCACAGCTAGTCAGCACTGCAACAGTTTGTGTCAGGCTTGTAGTCAGAAGGCAACAAAGAGCATACATCAATTCACAGCTTTTACATGCACGTTACAAAACAGATTTTGGCCAAATTTGGTTGGCTTAATGCTAACAACAACAAAAAATCTTAATACTAGATTCCATGCCTGGTACAATAGCATGATATTTGGTAACCTTTTCTGTTCCCCCAATCAATCCTTCAAAGATGTTGGGGAGGGGTGGGAAACAAGCACCCTTCGTTGGTAAAGAAGGAATAAGGGGAACTACTAAGATACATTTAAACAGAGTTGCATTGCTCGTGCCAACCTGGCAAGCCAAAGAAGTACTGGCATTAGGGAAATTCCATGTAGAGGCAGGGAGTGTAGCAAAACAAACTTTTTAATTTTTTCCTGGACATGTTACAGTTCCCACTCGTATCATGTTTTCAATGCACCAGATAAGGAACAAACCTCCCAGGTAGACTTTGAACAGAATCTTTCCTCAGAGGGGGGGAAAGCTACAGTGCAGAAAGTGTTCCCCTTGTCATGCTACCAAATATTGCACAAGTATGCTAACGGAGCGGCAGCACATCTTTTAAGCTTATAGGGGACCCTTAGTGCTTTACAACCTTTGTATTTATTGACTGGAGGGTCTGGTGCTCAAACACTAGAAGCTTCACGTATTGAGCTTGAAGAAATTAACGATTTCACAGATGGGCTGATGCACCTGCAAGTTTTACAAGCTAGAAAATTTGGGGTGCAAAGAAGTTTCCCCCATGCAAACCCTACTGAAGTGAACAGGAAATGTGTAGTTGACACCCTTGTTAAACGTCTGTCCATCTCAATAGAGGTTGCCCAGGAGAACTTCCTGGCAGGTTCCAGCTTTTTAGAAAGGTGGTCTTAAAAAAAACCCAAAAACTATTCTGTACAAAAAGGCCATCATACCCCTTCAATGGTATGCCACTGTGGTGCTGAGATTTCCCTGTTCAAACATTCAGACACTCGAGCACAAAACATCTTAAGAGTTGTGTGAGAAAAGGGTTTGAAAAGTTAACAGCTGCTTCGAGAACAGAAAACTCTCCCTCAGAAGCCTCTCCTCCTCCAGAGTGCCCAAATTTTAGGAAAATATATTGCACAGTGTCTTGAGAACTCAATTCACAAAAGGCAGAGGAGGAAAAGCTCTGGGGATGGCAAAGCAGTCATCCCTTCAAAGTAAGAGAAAACCAAGCACACCTTGTGCTCTGAAGATGTTGGTCTTTAGAAAAAGAAAAAAAGTTAAGTGCCCTGGTTTTGAAATCACGTCTCAGCAGTTATTGGCAGCATAGTCAGTAATTTTACAAGGTCAAGATAAAGGCATCAGAACAGATAAAACCCTGATCAAGGCCATCTCCCAGTAGGTAGGTTAGTTCACATTGGCCTGGCCATTGCCATTGCACTTTTTTGTTTTATGGGAGTTGACTGCTAGAGTAACCAACCAGTGATGCAGCACAGATCCTGGTTCTCCTCCCCAAGCAAATCTCCTTATGATTTTAGAAACCACACATTTGGGTGCCAACTGGAATTTTGCATGAGCATGAGGTACAGGATGCGGTGCAGAAAGAAATCACATTTTGTGCAAAAAGATGGGCTGGCACTTAAACTCAACACCCAATAGAGCAAAGAAAGTGGCTATCATTGAGACTGTGTTTTAGTAAAATGCTTTTAAGCCATGAAAAAGCAGAAGGAATTGCTCAGATTGGGATAGTGGGTGAAGCTGGTGGTGAAGCAGAACTTGTATATCAGTTTAATAAAAATGAATGGACTTTGAAGGAAAACTGTCACAGCTAGAATGAGGCCATGTCACCCCGATCTCAACATGTAGGATTCATGACTTAAGTACTACCATCCTGGCCTTTAGATTCACAGTTGTTGTAGCACTTACCCCATAGTTAGTCACTGCTGAAAAGTGCTCGGCCCTGCCCCACCCCCTTTTGTTTTCAACCCTGCATTTCCCAGGTAGGTAGGTCAACCCTCCAGAATTGTCATCCAACACCAATTAGGTAGATACTGGCTTTTTTTTTAATAGACTCGCAAGCTTGCAACAGCTTTTAAAAAGGCACCTCAACACCACTCCACGGAAGAGTGGTGCCTACTATTTGATTTTGGATTTTCTCTTTAAAAAAAATATAAATAGCTCTTCATTTTTTAAAAAAATACATCCTCAGGTGAGGTATACAGTAGCCCATGTCTTGGCAGTGTAAGGACAACGGGGAGTGCTTAGCTGGAGACTGTCATCATGTAGCTTTTGGAAGGGCTGGTGCGCCCCAGCATCATCTGATTTTTGCAGGTGAGCATCCCATAGGAGCTCACAGGTGCTGCAGGTGCTTCATATAGAACACAGATGGATCCATCCTCACCAATCCGGTAGGATACCTCATAAGGGTCCACCCAGAGTGTGAGTTCACTGGGCAGGAGCTGATATAGCTGCTGGAGGTTGAGTCCAATCTGGCTAGCTGCCTTGTTGATGATAGGGTCCATTTTATGGTTGATACGGATGCAGCGATAGCCAGAACCTTTGAAGGGTTTCTCAGGGAACCAGTGATGTTTATAATGCTCTGCAAGGGCACAAAAAGAAACACCAAGAATGGTAAGTGATCACACTGAATAGTTGCTGAAACACAAGAGACATTTTACACAAAGCAATGTACAGCTGCTAGCTTGTTTTACTTGGGCTCCCATCCTATGCCTTCGGTTTGATCCAGACTTTGACATCAATCAATCATCCAGACTTCAACTACCATATGCTCATTCTTTTCTAGTGGTCAAAGTTCAAAAATTCATTAAGGCAAACCTTTTACACAGACCAAGTCCTAGCACCATAAAAGGTTTGTTCTAATAAGCCGTTTTGAGTTCAGATAGGCTTTTTTTGTTCCATTGACAACTCAACCATTATTTCCCATGAGGAACATAAAAAGGGAGTTACAGGGATAGTTGTGGACAAGTTCTGAAGCTTGGCAGTAAGGAAGCTTTTTTTTTTTTTTTTGGTCAGGAGTACCAGGAACCTAGAAGCCAAGCACTGAAGATTCCAGGAGGTTTAACTGATGCATTAGCCAGAGTACTTCACTAATCACGTAAAGCTCCTTGGCAGACAATGTCATTAGCATGCATCCCTGGCAATCCTCACCTCTGTAGTCCAAGCTGACTTACAGCTCTATCCCATAATTTGTTAGGAAAACCCAATTGCATTATATATTCAGTAACACAATGGAGGGGCAGTGATTAAGACAGCCTTCTCAATAGAGGCTACTCAGTTGCTGGCAGCTCCTGAGTGTTAGTCCCACTAAACTCAGTGGAGATACACTTCTGAGTAAATGTGTCTGGGATTGCACTTCGGGAGAGTAAATTATCCAAAAAGCACAAACACCATGGCTATTAAGTTTGTGGCAGAATAATTATGCCTCTACTTCAAAGCAGCTGTAGAACAAACTTAACTATAAGTCAAGATTCTCTGCAGCTATTGACACTAGTTGTTTCAGACAAAACCATGTAGTTCCCAGGAGCTCAGCAAAGGGGTTCAGATCTCCTCCACAGAACCCATTAACTACCGGTAGCATGCCTCTCTGATCCTCCCAGTTCTTTGGAGCAAAGACTGCACAAAATAAACTTCCTAGTGGCTTCTGCCACTATCAAGTTTCCTCTTTGACAAGAACAAAGAGCTCTCCTTCACCCACACCCTTGTAGCTCAAATAAGTTTTTGTCTGATGTCATAACATTAACGTGACGAGGGGGAGAGGAAGAGAGAAAGGAGAAAGCACAGCCAACAGATTGTATTGATGCTTTCCAGTCTGAATTTTTTATTACAGCAATGATATACCCAGTTAGAGAATGCTTTGCTACAAACAAAAAAGTCTCCCACTGAAGCGGAGGTAATTCTCGCCAACCACTGCATCTTTACGCATTCATAGGTGATGAATGTTTTTTTAAAAAAAAGTTTTGCGTTTGGCTTTGGGAGGTGGGGTGGGGAGAAGAGAGACACAACCTGAACTAAGTGACCAAAGACTTTTCCTAGAGATGCTGACATCTAGAAAACAGGGGTGGGGAGGAAAGACAAGAGGAGATCGCGGCAGACCGGTGGGTGTCCCTCACTTGTTCAGCGACGGAGAAAAGGTAACCTGGCCCAGGAAACTGACCCCACCATGAGACCAAGAAAGAAAGACATCCCCGCTTGCTTATCCTTCGGAGGGGGCTCCGTCCTCTCACCTGTGAGCGCCGATTCCAGGGCCCCGCTGAAAACCTGAAGCTGCTGCTCGCTAACGCAGCCGCGGGTGCGGAGGAGGCTGGACACGAAGCCCACGGCGGCGGCGATCTCCGGCACCATGTCCGCCCGGCTGCAGTTGCTAACGCAGCTCCCATTCCAGCGCTGGATTTGGCTCATGGCTGGCTTAGTGGCGAGGTCGGGGCGGTCCGCTTAAGGCTCCGGGCTGTTTTTAAGAGAACGTGCGGGTCGGCAAGAGGCTATGGCAGCGCAGCTTGGGCTCGGTCCGTTCCCTGCGCGGCCGTACGCGGAAGTTGCCGCGGCTGCTGCTGCTGCTGTTGTTGCTGCTTAACGATGGTCTTTGGTGGAGGCGCCCTTCGCGTCCGCCGCTCTCCCCAGCCCGCTGGTTAGCTTCGACGGGCTCGGGCTGCGCGCAGGGCTCTTAATACGCTTGGAAAGCGAGGCGTCACCAGCCCGCCCGCTCTCGATTGGCCAAGCTCTTTCTCCCCCCCTCCGGAATGCAAATGAAGCTGTGACCTCAGCAGGGTGGAAGTTTTGACGCGAGTGAACTCGGAAAGCCAAGCCCCGAGAACATGGCGGCGGCAGCTGGGCTCCGTTTGGCGGGGGAGGTGTATGCTCGGAGGCTATTTATAGGGCTTTGCCTAGTAGGGGAGCTGTAGGATTAAGGGAAAGAGATTGCAGCTTGCCAAGCGAATCGGAAACACAAGGAAGAGGGAGCAGCTAGTCCCCCACCCCCAAGCCGCCCAGGGAAGTCTGGCTTTTTAAATTAGAATTGTATCCCATTCCCAGATACACATAAACGTACTTAACAGTACATCCTGTGCGGGTTTACCAGAAGTCAGAGTTAGGCTGCTGCTGTTTGTTCCCTCCAGGATACGATTATCTGTAAGGGCATCTACTCCGGAGGAAACTATGGATAGAAGGACCTGCCCATTTCAGTTTTCTCACTTTCCCATATTGCAAGCTTAAATTCAGTTCTCCACAGTTCTGCGATGTTTCTTTAAAACAAAAACAAAAAAAACCTCACGAAAAATTTGCAGCATTTTTCTGTTAATATCTCCCAATAAACACATTTTTGTATTGTTGCCTTTGTCTGGAGTGAAGTCAAACCACTGGGGAGTTACAGTTTCTGCTGTGGCACAGCATGGGAGAGACATGTTTTATTGCACTTGTGTCAGATGAAGGTATCTGGTTGTGCTGATGCAGGTGTACCATGGCAGACCCTCCCAAGTGCCCCTATTTTCCAGGGACACCCCTGATTTGGAGCAGCTGCCCCGGTTTCTGAATTGATCCCAGAATGTCCCACTTTTCCTTAGGATGTCCCTATTTTCACTGGAGAAATGTTAGATGGAATGGTAGGATGTCTCTATTTTCATCGGAGAAATGTTGGACAATATTCCATGGTGTTTCTTCTCTCTGCTCTTCTCCCAGCAGTCATTCTTCCTCTGTTTTTGCAAGTAATGTGTTTTTGTGTGTTGTCTTCACTAATATATTCATGTTTAGGGACACTTTCCCCCAATATATCCATTTTTGTAACATGGGTTGGTTGGAGAACAGCAAACTTTGAAGGATGGGTGTGTTTTGGTTCTCGTATTGTTTTGGAAATTGTGAATTGGATCCAAGTTCAGCTTTAAATGTGAACTGAATCAAATTTCTCTGCTATTCCTAAAGGGAATCCCCAAGCTTGGCGTTTCAAATGACAACCTCACTGGACGCAATGTTCCCTGTGTGATGCCTGTTCTCTAGGAACATTGCCTTGAAAGTGAAACGGAGTCAAAGCTTTGGAAAAAAAAATGCTACATGATATTGTCCTTCTAAGATTATACCTACTTAGCCTGGAAGAAGGGTTGCTGGACAGAACACTTCCCCACATTAATAAAAAAAAAAACCACAACACCTCCCTGCACATGGATAGCTAGCCCCTCCGGTCTGTTCAAATCAAGGAATAACACAGTTTAGGGTAATAAAACCAGAGGCATTGTTAGGAGGTGGCCCAGGGGCCCAAGCCCTGGGTCTTTTGTTGCAGACCTCAGATCTCCTGCCTCCCCCCATTCCCCCAATTAAACTTTTAAAAAATAATTTGCTTATAAGGCAGCTGGACAGTCTGCAAAGCGCAGTGCTGATGAAACCCCACAGACACCTACTGCCTTAATTTCCCAGAGGCATCCATAACATATAAATTAGGGTATGCAAATTGGTGTCTGGACCTGTGCCTTGAGTCCTTTAAGTACCTAGCAGCACTCCTGATTAAAGCCATTATTGCAATTAATGGGTTCTATTGATTTAGCTTTATTGCATGTGTATTCCTGCTTTTTCTCCAAGGGGCTCTTACATGGTTCTCCCATTTTCCTAATGTCATCATCGCAGCAACCTTGTAAGGTAAATTAGGCTGCAAGGCCCAAAACCATTCAGAGAGTTTCATGGCTGAGTGAGGATGTGAGCTTGATTCTCTCCAGACTCCAGCACAACAGCTCTCTTTAGCACAGCCGAGGGAATTCCAAACACCACCTCTATTTGTTAGCCACATCCCCATTTGTCTTTATATTTGCTCTTTGTGTGATTTTTCTGTTGTTGTTCTGCACAGATGATTATTTATTTATGTTTCACATTTGTATGCTGCCTTTTATCCAAATATTTCATCGGCGTCATGGGATACATTCCTGAACCCCTGCTCATGCAATTTTTGGCTTTTAAAAAAGGTCGTCCGTCCCCCGTCCCCCCGCTTCTTTGATCCCTCTTTGTACTTTTAATGCTTTAAAAAAGTTCAGTCCAAGCAGTATTTCTAAGCTGTACCGCTTTAGAGGGGAACACAATGAAGGCCGCAGACCAACTCAACCCCCAGCCTTCCAGGCCTTTTTTTTGCAGGGATGTACTTTGGCTTGATAGACAGCACTTGATATAAATAGGCATAATAAACAAAACCACCTTGCATGGTTTCCTTCAGCTGAGAGAGAAGAAGAGACACACTTCTAAAGGGCTATGTACACATTAGCAGTTTAAAATGCAGCCGTGTTGTTTCCCTAGTGTGGTGTAGTGGTTAAGAGCAGTAGACTTGTAATCTGGGGAACCAGGTTCGCGTCTCCGCTCCTCCACATGCAGCTGCTGGGTGACCTTAGGCTAGTCACACTTCTCTGAAGTCTCTCAGCCCCACTCACCTCACAGAGTGTTTGTTGTGGGGGAGGAAGGGAAAGGAGAATGTTAGCCGCTTTGAGACTCCTTAGGGTAGTGATAAAGCGGGATATCAAATCCGAACTACTCTTCTTCTTCTTCTTCTTCTTCTTCTTCTTCTTCTTCTTCTTCTTCTTCTTCTTCTTCTTCTTCTTCTTCTTCTTCTTCTTCTTCTTCTTCCCCTGCTTCATTTCAGAATTGCATTTGCAAGTTGTGGTGCACACCAGAGAGGTGGCAGGGCTGTCTTTACCCACTGCACACCACTCACTTGCTTTTCCGGTGCCTGCAACCGCCTCCAAATCCTATTCATGTGCTGTCATATGAGCATGCACAATGGCTGTCTCAAAGGTGCGCACCTTGGCTTAACTGTGAAGTGAACATGGCTTACATTTTCAAATCAGATGGAAGCTACATATCAAACGACAGTATTTCTCAAGAAACTACAGGACAGATCTGGATTGTGGCTAACAACATGTACACGCAGCTTCAAACACCAGTGGTGGGAGTGCATCAGAGCCAGAGTAAATGACAATGCACACATAGTCCAAGATTCTCCTGCCTTGACTTGCTGCTGAAACATTTTCTGCCACCACATCTAACTCTAATGAAAATAATATCCAGCCATTTTGATCCTCAACAGGTATTCATAGACTTTCAGCATGGGATTTAACTGGGTTTAGAAGCAAAGCGTTTCTAGTTTTAGCCATAAAATGACCACTTGATCTTGTCCTATGAGTGATGGGACATCTAATGGGATGTCTAACTTCGCTGTGCTAACAAACCTTATGTGGTTTTAGTATGTTTTAGTGAAGTGGGGCAAAGATCGAAGCTGTGTTCACACCATACATTTAAAGCACGCTTAAGGGAGGGGTTGATGTTCATTTTTATTAAGGTTTTCAGTACTGCATTGCAGTGCATATAAAAAAGAAAAACAGCACACTTAAGTTAAATATATGAGGTTGCTTGCATTTCCTCTAAACTAAAAAACCCCAAATGTTGCAACCTTTCCTTATAGCAGAGTTGTTCCAGCCCCTTGATCATTTTGATTGCCAACCTTTTCCAACTCTATAATACCCTTTTTGAGTTGAGGTGACAAAAGCTAATGGTTTGTCTCACTCCAGACATGCCACTGAATCGTGACAAAGACGTATGTTCTCCATAGTTAGCTTGTCATGAAATCCCATCTTCTACACAACTATTAGAAAGCATGTCAAACTGCAAGTAGATAAATAGGTACCACTCCGACGGGAAGGTAAACGGTGTTTCCGTGCACTGCTCTGGTTCAACAGAAGCGGCTTTGTCATGCTGGCCACATGACCCGAAAGCTGTACGCCGGCTCCCTCAGCCAGTAAAGCGAGATGAGCGCTGCAACCCCAGAGTCGTTCACGACTGGACCTAACAGTCAGGGATCTCTTTACCTTTTACTCTGGAGAATACCCCCTGCCTCATGATAAGGCTGGCCCAGTTTCCAATAGATCCTCAGTGAGATTCTTGTTTGTTTTCACAATGAGATCATGAAAAACCCAGGAAGATCACTGTGAATATGCAATTGCTTAAATTCATCTGGAGTAGAACACAGCGGCCACACCTACAAGTCATAGTTTTAGACAGGCAGTGGTTCAGGTTTTCAGAAGGTTTCGGAATGAGCTGGTTTTCTTTTCTAAAAGTCTCTATAAAGCTATACATTCTGGGTTGCTTCAAATGGGGCAAAAATACCCATGCCAGTCAACTGTGGATCAAGTTCATGAAAAGACAGGGCAATGTGGTAGCTGTGTCTTCCCTTCCCCCACCCATCTGCCATGGCAAAGTATCTGCATCATTGGACTGAAGGATCCAAGCAAATCTCTCACTATAGCCAGCTTTGTCTCTGTAGGCTTTGCAATAAACCACTGGATTAAAGTCATGCAAGGGCTTTTTTTTATTTTTAAAGCATTGGCACACATGGAGAGACATACAGAGACGCAGCTGAAATAAGAACATCAGCCGTCACAGGTCGAGGATTGCTGCTATTTAGGTTACATCTCTGCCGGCGACATCCTCACATTGGGCTTCGAGATCTTCATCATGCCCTGATGAAGTTTCTCGAGGATGTGTGCAATAAACCCTATGCATGTTGGCTTGGAAGGAAGATCTATTGTATTAAATGTGGCTTACTCCAAGGTGCCCTTTCTTATCTATGGCAAATCCTTTCTGGGGGTCTAGTTACACATGGCACTAAAGGAGTCTTTGCATGAAAAGTCTAGCTCATACCTGCCAAGTTCCAGCCTGAGAAATAAGGGACTGGACCGGAAGTAGCACTGCCGCCATTTTGGAACTGGGCAGAGCATGCTCAGAAGCGACTTTTGATGCTGCTCTGCCCTGTTCCAAAATGGCTGCCGCACCAGAAGTCGCGCTGCAGCCATTTTGGAACTGGGCAAAACAGCATCAAAAGTCGCTTCTGAGTATGCTCTGCACAGTTCCAAAATGGCTGCCGCGCCAGAATAAACCGGGGGGAAACGGGGGTTTCCCGGGGAATACGGGAGACTTGGCAGCTATGGTCTAGTTCGTTGTTTGGTGTGGGCTTTAAAAAAATGCAGATTAACTTGGTTTCCAAGCAACATTAATCCAAAACATGGTTTAACATGAAGATGCCAGTGTGGGGGTTCCCATAGTGGTGAGTGTATTGATTTTGCTCTTCCTCCAGTTCTGCTTTCACTGACCAAAAGTTGCCTTAGTATGTCATTTGAACCCAGGCTAATGGTTTGTCTCATTTGAGGCAAACCACAAGCTCTCGCCAAGGTTTGTCCTATGGCAGGACTGGAGGAGGAAGAGCAAAGCAGCTGCAATCTCCTCTCTACAAGCTTGCACTTGGGCTAAGCCATAGTTTTGACCAGGAGTCGGCAACCTAAGGCCCATGGACCCCTCGCTGCCCGCTTGGTCGGCTCCCGTGAACCGTACTAAACTGGCGCAGAGCAAAGCGGGGACCGCCTTCTGCGATGCTGGCCGGCTTCCCAATGGGAAGCTGTGCGTGCCTCCTCCACACTGGAAGGAGCGCAGAAAATAGCGTTTGTGCATGTGCACTCCGGCCCACCTGCGGGACCATGAACCGGCCGAAGCCACAAAAACTTTACCGACCCCTGGTTTTGACTTACCTGAAAACTGGGCAGTTGCATTAGCAGTGAGATGGGGGGGGGGGGATGTGTAATGTAACTCTCTACTTTCCTGCTGTGGTCTTGAGGAAAATCTTTCTTCTGAGGTTAATATTTGCCTTAGGGGGAAAGTTGTGAAAGGGAAAATTGCAGTATTGTAACAGGGCCTAGAGGTCCTGAAAGTCAATAATAACAGGAGAGAAGAGAGAGGTAGACTTGCGTTGTCGTGGGAAAACACACACAGCCTCTCCGTTTGTGTGTGTGTAGGAGGCGCTGTTCTCAACACACCTCAGGTTGAGGTGGGCTGCAAGGAGTCAGTTCAGAGACGTGAGGCGGTGGAACAAGGCATTTTCCTAGGTCACTTATATCACAATCCTATGGATGTTTACCCAGAAGAAGTCCCACTGTGGAAATTACTCCCTGCTAAACATCTTTAGGATTTCAACCTGAAAAAAGAATTTGAAATGCCTGTGGCTGCATCCCTAACCCTGAGAAGAAACCCCATGCAGATAAGTGGGATTTACTTCTCAGCAAGTATGCATAAGCTTGTACTGTATTGCACATGTGGCCTTACCAGTAAGATAATTATAATTAGTAGCTTGCTTTTTTTTGGTTCCTTCCTTCTGAGACTTACTTGCCACTGGATACCAGTTGCCGGGAATCACAACTGCCCTCAATGAATATCCGTCTTCAACTGGGAATCTCCCAGGAATTCACCTTACTTAGCTTTTTAAAACAAACCACCCCACCCTCGTATGCAGGAGGCAGTGCCTATTTATTTGAGGGTTTCCCCTCTCCTTCTAATTGAAACAATATTAAATCAGATTAAAGTCAGTATGCCTCTGACTGAATTGTTTTTTTAAAAAAATAAATTTTATTCCATTTTCCAAAATTAACAAATTAAAATAAAAAAACAATCTTTTATACAAAACATCTTGTGTTTTCATCTTATACCTTGCTCTGCCGAGCTGTGACTTCCCCCCCTCCCTTCATGCGGGTTTCTTATTAAATCCCTTTTTTTGCAGTTCCTTTTTAACTTTTTAGTCAATTCGTAGGATTTATTTCAATCCTGCAAGAGTTTTTAACGATCTACAATTTTTCTCCATGTAGTCCACATATTTACTCCAGTCCTTTTGAAACCTTGTCTCCCCTTGGTCACGGATCTTGCAAGTCAATCTAGCAAGTTCAGCATAGTCCATCATTTTTGTCTGCCACTCCTCAATTGTAGGTAATTCCTGTAGTTTCCATTTTTGGGCTAACAACGTCCTAGCCGCGGTTGTCGCATACATAAACAATACTTAATCTTCTTTTCTAATCTCTCCTCCTATTATTCCTAACAAAAATGCTTCCGGTTTTTTTGGGAAAGTATATCTAAACATCTTTTTCAATTCATTATATAACGTTTCCCAAAATCTTTTAACTTTTTCGCACCACATATGATAAAATTCACCATCTCTCTCCTTACATTTCCAGCATGCTTTGTCACTCATTCTATACATTTTAGCTAGTTTAACTGGAGTTAAATACCATCTATACATCATCTTATATACATTTTCTTTCAAGGCAGTACATGCTGTAAATCTTAAAGTTTGATTCCATAATTTCAACCACGCGTCATATTCAATATTATGCCCAAAATCCTTTGCCCATTTGATCACCACCTCTTTTGTTAACTCATCTTTTGTATACCACTCTAACAACAGATCATACATTTTTGCCAAAAGCTTTGTTTTGCCTTCTAGCACTTCTATTTGGAATTTGGACCTTTTGTCCTCGAAACCTATTTTTCTGTCCTCTCTAAG